>NC_080600.1:38297797-38631234 GCF_027887145.1 Ammospiza caudacuta | reverse complement strand
AAAACTCTCACAGCAACCAAGCTTCCATGCAGATCAGCATCCTGTGCTGCTTTTCTTTTTAAATTGTAATTCAAGGACATTAGAATTTGCTATTTGTTTTATGCTCTGTTGACCAGCATAATCTGGATAATGTTTTATTTATAGTATAATAATGATTCGTCATTAGCACCGTCTCTATTCAAATTTGCACAGTTGAAAAGACAATAACAAGCTGCTCTACACTAAGTAGCTCAATGAAACACGCATCAATCAAGTGGATTTTTAGCTGGAGGGTGTCTAGTTTGAAAAACCAGACTTTGCCATTCCCACCTCTCCCTCGTGAGCACCTCCTGCACGTCCATCAGGAGCAGCATCCTTTGTTTTGGAGCTTACAAATCAAGTGGGTTTACAGAAGAGGAGCTGAATTATGAAATATCTTGCTTGGTGTCAAACCATGCCTCCCTTGGGGGTTGTTGAGCTGAAAAACCTGCTCAGATCTGCAGCCAGGAGTGATGGGAACTGAACAGAGTCCACAGGACACGGCCAAGGCTGCTGCCACCAACTCCATGGCACAGCTCTGCAGCCCCAAATACTGGGGGTTGTCAGCCAGAAGCAAGGGCAGAGCTCTTGGTGCCCTCAAGCAAGGACTCCAGCCATCCTGACTGAATTTTGAAAGGAAAAAAGAAAAAAAAATCACAAAAAATTGCTATTTCCAAAGATGTAATTCAGTCTCCAACTCAGCACAAATCCAGCACCAGCTGCAGCCCAATTAAAAAGCAATCACAGTCATGGGAAAACAGTTTAGCTGGAGAAGAAAAAATTCCTACCTGCATAAACAGTGGTGAGACTCTAAAATAGACTCCAAAAGAAATATCAGCACCTTCCTATTCAACAGGAATTGAACAGCAACCAGGTCAGTCTCTTGAACTGCTGTCTGCTTTTGTCCTCAAGCCTGAACAGAAGGGGGAAAAAACTCCAGTGCTTCGGGGAGTTTTTTATGTATTTTCTTCATTTTATGGCAAATGCAGGACTTTTTAATGTGTTTTCTTCATCTTATGGCAAATGCACTGAGATCAGCTCAGCTGCCAGAGCAGGTGCTGGTCACACCAAGGGCATGGGTTGGAGCCCACATGGAACACTTAAAGCTGGACCCAGAGATCCTCCTGGCTCGCTTCCCACTGGGAATGTGCTGGGACTCCTCACCCAGACAGGGGGAGCTGAGCTGCACTGAGGGCTCAGGGTGATGAGCATCCCCCTGTGCAAGCCAGAAGCTCAAACAGCTTTCCCAGCTACCAGCAAAGGAGTGATGTGGGAAGCTGAGCTGGCACATGGGGGCTCTTCTGGCTTGTCAGGAGGGCAGAGTTGAGCTCCCACCCAGAGCTGGGCCATGGGAGCAGGGCAGGAGCACCACAGGACATGGCCTGATGGCACTGATGCCTCAGGTTTTAGCTTTTGTATTTTTCAGATTCTGTGCTGCTTTAGTGTGAACTTCTGAGCTTCATATTAGGGGATGGTGAGCTCCCTTCACAGAGCAGGGAGACAAAACAATTCCTTCTCTAGCTGGGCACCAAGGAAAAATGATCCAAATCTCAGCACCAAGAGCATAAACACTGTGGGCTGGAGAGAGAAAAACAATCAGGATGGGACTGCATGGGCTAAAGCTGGAATTGGACAATTAACTCCAATATGCAAATGGAGCGGAACTGATCAAAGTGTGAGACCCTGTGCCCAGTCGTGCATTTTGTGACCATTTTGGTTCATCTTGGGCGCAGCCCTGGCTGAGCTCTTGTGCTGCCCAAGGTGCATCCATTGAGGCCTCCTAATAAACCCCTACTTTATTCTTTAGCTCTGTCCAGTCTCTGAGCTCAGCCATCACAAGGCATCAGCGGAGTCGAGCTCAGCCACAGCAAAGGAGCCCCTGGAAGAGCTGCCCCAGGAACCCCTTCCAGGCACCCAGGGCTGCCCTGCCTCTCATGCAAACCATCCTTGGAAACCAAGGCAGCTTTTTTGGCAGCCTGGTCCCACACCAGCATCCAGCCCTCACCCTGCTCCCTTGGCAGCCCTTCATTTGCCCCCTCAGACTCAAATCCCATTTCCTTGTTCTCTTCCTCATTCCCAGACAGTTCGTGGCTCTTTCATCATTACAAGCCAATTAAACCTCGGCTACCTTATCTTAACAGCTCCAAATAAGCTGGTGATCTTCCTGAAAGGTGATACATTATAATTGGTTCCAAATTGGCAGGAAAGAGAATAGTGAAACATGAGACTCGGAGGTTATTTGAATTAGCCCTGAAGCTTAAAATGACCAAAACCTCACACCCACCTAAAGCTATCAAGTGTTTGCTTTGAACTTCTAGTCACTGTTGCTTCCCAGCAAACAAGATTTGGCATCTTTTGGGCTGGAGATCCTGCCTGGAGCAACCTGGTCTAGGGAAGGTGTGGAACAAGAGAGTCTTGAAGGTTCCTTTCAAATCAAATTATTTCATTATTAAACTGATAAACACCTAAACAGGCACCAGATAAACATCCCAGTTATGAGGTTTTAGATGGGTGGAGAGCACTCACACTCCTGCCCACATCTCAAAAGCCCCCGATGAAATGCAACTCACACTGAGCTGTTCTAGAGAATGACAAAGAAAAAGAAAAATCAGTCCAGGTTTTCAAAACACATCAAGTTCATTTAACTTGGACAGGAGAAGACTTAGCAGAAAAGTGCTCTGAGAGGAGCTGTCAGTCCCTCCTAAGCCAGCAGTGCTCCCTCAAAGAAGAGGAGGTGGCAGAGTGTGTCTGAAGCAGGTGATGCTGAGCACTGCCAACCTGGGAGCACAGAATATTTAACACAGATTTCTGAGCAGGTAAACTAAAGGATTAAAAACCATTTCAAGTTGCCATATTGAAGATGATAAGCAAGCCTATTTATTAAATAGTACTTAGAGCTGCTTAATTCCAATCCACTTCTCCTGTCAGATATATTTAACCGAGGCGTTTCTGACTTCAATCGGGGAAGATTTGGATTAGCCAAAGCACCGGGGGGGAAAACAACACAAACCAAAGCACCCAGCAGCTTGAAGGCAATGCCACACAGGGAGATTGATCTGCCCCGAGGGAATAACCCCTCTCTTCCCCTTCCAGCACTGGGTTTTAAAGTGAAAGTACCACAAACACCAGGCCCACAGTGTTTTGTCACTGCCAGGCACAGCCTGAGTGCTGCAAGCAGAAAGAGCAGCTCAGAGGAATGGTGTGCAAGGCTGCCCTCATCCCCAGGTCAGCCAGGATCAGCAGTGTCCAGACATTTAGAGATCCTTCTAGCTGGAAAAGAGGGAAGAGAAATCTAGTTTGATCCACCACCCCAGTTATCTTTAAAACAAGCACAGCCCCTTATTTAAAATATGAGTATTGAATTGTGTTGCCAGAAGCAGATTAATTGCAGCTTCCAGGAAAAAAAAAAAAAAACAACAAAAAACTCTGAGCTTATTTCACACTGACTTTATTCCCACTTGAATTAAGTTTCTTATGCTACACCAACTCATTTGAATTTTTTGAATTGGTTTTGCATAGTATCATTTACTGATGTACTATCGTTAATTACATAACACACATACACTCTCCAACTGCATTATTAATGAAAGTGTTTTTAATTAAATGGCTCTCAGCATAATATTCAGTCATTAATTTCACAAGCTCGGGATGTGGAGAGATTCCATTCTGATGGTCTGGGGAAGCTCTGTGCTTCAGATGAGGGACACTTGCAGAGTGATATTTTTTGAGAGGAGCTGGAATCATTATGAGCACAGAATTACCTCCTGAGCAGCTGCTGCTGCAGTTCTGCTCTGCTGGGCATTAGCTGTGCTTCAGCTCAAGAGCTCCTTTTGCTCTGCCACACTTCACCACTGGTAATTTGAAAATGCCTCTCCCTGGACCCGGCGAGATTCTGGGGTGAATAATCTCAGAGTCATCTTTTCGGGACAATTTACACTTAGACAATGGCACTAAGGCTGCACCCAGGGCAATAAAAAGCTTCACATCCTCCTCGCTAATTATGGTCACCCACCTGTCTCCACTCTCAGCCTCTCAGAAGTGACAAAGAACCTTCTCACTCCTGGGACAGGAACACAGACACACTGGCACATCATGCAGCCACCGCTGTGAGCATCCTTCACACTCACCTGCTGCAGAAGTTGCCAATTATGGCCAAGAGGCACAAAAGCAGCATTTTAATTTTTTTTTTTTTTTTTTTTTTTACTATTTCTTCATGCAGAGATGGCAGGATGATCTCTTTTCCAGCTTGGAAAAGAAGGCCCACCAAGGCAGTCCTGTACAAACTTTTCCCTTCCTCAAAGTCTGCAGGAAGGATTAATTTTCACCTCAGTTTATGCCTTCTATCGATTGATGAAAAAGAAGTTCCATTTAAAATAAAAAGAATTCCTAGGACAGTATTGTCCAGGACGACTTTGGAGGTCTTGAAAGTAATTTTTTTTCTTTTTCTAGAAGAGCTCAAAGGGACTTGAGAGCAGCAAGACTGCACACTACAGTACCAGTTTAATCTGTGAATTACGTGGTAAATTCTGTCCATCCTCCACAAAGGCAACGGCATATGAAACTGGTTTTGGAATGGATTCTTCCTGCGACTCAACATTTAATTAGCCTCTAATCTAGATAGCCCTTTTGTTTTTGACTAACAAAGTCCTTCTCTTTACTAAATTTCTTGGGATTAAAGGTTTTTTCCTGGTGCACACAGGGAGGGGAGAGGCTCTTGCCCATCCCATTGTCCCAGAGCAGAACACCCTGGGTCACACCTCACTCACCAGCCCCCTCTGTCTCAGCCCCATCTCCTGGCCCTTCCAGCCCTGCTCCTTCAAAAGAAAAAGGAAAAAAAAACCCACAAAAAACTTTGCTCTGTCAAAAACACACTAAACATGGACCTCCAGCACATTTACAGTGGATTTTGAGAAATTGCTAATATTTTTGTATGACAAGATTAATGATAATATATGCCCACATTCCCAGCACTTCATGTCTACATAAAACATTGTGCCATAATGAAGATAATTGAAAGTATGACTTCCATCAATATTTAATTAGCATTTGGTGCTAACTCATTATTTCGGTGCAAATTATTTGACATCTCGCTGTATGGCCTGCACAGATTTCCTCCTGGAGGGTTGTTTTATTGGGGGGACACAAGGAACACAAGACATGTGCACCTTCCCCAGGGATCAGGGGGGCTGTGAAATAAGGAGAATATGACTGACGTTTTAATCTGCTGCAGGATACAAAAGCACATTAAAGCTCACAATGTGCATTTGGCTCAGGTATTTGTGTAGTAAAGGCAATATTCTGCTAAACCAACACCTTCAGAAAATAAACTGTACCACCATCACACCAGGCTCTTCCATGTGTCTGTGTCCAAATCCCTTCTCCAGGCTGCAGAAGGACACACATGGTGTCAGCACACAGCTCTGGGGACCAAAGAAAGATTCTCTTCCCTTCCAAATCGTTTCTGCAGCTGTTCCCAAGAGCAGTGAGAGCAGCCCTGCCCTCACTCACTCAGGAACAGGTGAGTGAGCCCAGCACTCCCAGCACAGCCAGAATCTCTCCCTCTGTCATTTCCCTTCACCCACTCCCAGCAGCCAGGAGAGGGACACAAAATAAATTCTGCAAGGTGCAAATGGCAAAGAATACTTGGCCTACCATGTGAGAGGGACACCAAGTCCTTCCAGCTCAAATCTACTGGAAATAAAAGCACTCATCACCCTCTGCTTACCCATTATTTGGTGAATCTTCTGTTGATGATGTAAAATAAAACAATCACAACATAACAAAGTGCAAGTGCCCCACTGAAGTGCCCTCCCTCACTTCACTTCCCCAGCTTCACTCTGAGCCAAACTTGCTGAATAAAGAGCTTTTAACAGCCCCACACAGTGGCCAACCTCCCTTTGCAGCACTTCCCTCCCAGCTGTTCAACCCTGGCTAGCTGCAGGAATAGAAGCCAATTCTCACCAAGTTTAGCCCTACAAGAAGCAAGTAAAGATTACAGAACTATGACAGAACTATTGATAGTTCTGTGGTGAGAATCTGTACATACAGGTAAATAAAGCTTATTTTTATTCCTGATGCTGTCCCAGTGGCACTGAATGTTGCTAAGCCAGGCCCAGGTTCCATTCTTGCTTCTAAAAAGGAAGAAAAATACCCCAGGAAAAACTTCTTTCCATCTCTGTAATTCATGCAAAAACACAAACCAGGTTTATTGCTAAAGACAATCTCAGTGCAATAGCACCTTCCCCTACATATTTTTATATAGAGGAATCAGGAATGTTTAGTTTGCTCCCTGCAAAGAAGCAGCAAGATTATGGATTCTTTTGACAGCACTGACAAAGTAAATACAACTGTTCATAGTGTAACTTTGAGTATTTATTACACAAAATTGGCCCAACTTCAGAATGCTTAGTTTTATACCACATTGAGCACCCTCAACAGCTGATTATTTTAAAAAACCCCAAACCTTTCTCCTTTAAAGTGATAAAATACCTGCACTTTTTACCTCTGCTTCTTTTTCCAACTGCCCAGAATATTCCAATACCTTACTGGAAAACTGCAGCCTCCTGCTGAGGGTGCACCTTGGTTACCAAATCAACACATTCTGAACACCCACACTGTTTTTTTCAGGATAATTCTTCCATAAAAACAGGTTTTATACTCTGCTTAAGCACTTCAGCAATGATTGGTACAGAATATTCAGAGGTGAATCTAACTGGGGCACACTGCCCCAGTAAACACTACATATTTAACTGGGTGGCAAAACAACTGGAATGAAGTATTTATTGATTTAAAAAGCAGCTGAAACTGCCAACACTCCATTTCTTTGATGAAGTTTATCTAAAGAAAAAGGATTTCTGGAGCTACCCAAAGAGATGCTGATTTCAGACATGCAGACCCTTGCAGGATCCCAGAGCTGGGGCAAGTTTTGGGTTTGTTTTAATGAGTCAAATGTTGGATACCTGCAGAGCAGCATGGAAAGCCAGAGCTCCTGTGCAGACAAAAAACCAGTGACTTTCAAAACCCCATGGTACTGATTTTAAACACAAAATTCACATGGTTATTTATCTGGATAAATCCCTCCATGTGTGCATGTCCAGGGTAAAACAAAATTAATGACAATATAAAGGAGGCATATAGAGACTCTAAAAATAAAATAAACAAACCAAAACCAACCTCTGAAGAGCAGATGCCCTCCAGGATTTACCCAGTTTTGCCAAATTGCAGCTGTAAATATTTCCCAAAGCTGATGCTCAAAGGATGAGCTGAGCTGCTGACAATAACTTTGTACCCCTACACTCCCCACCTATCCACTGAAGAGAAAACTTCTTTACAGGAAAGATTGAAGCCTTGGGTTATGTCCAAATTATTTATTTGGAGAGACCGTATTAAACTCCCTAATGCATCCATCTTATTCTCCCTGTTCAACTGGAAATCCAAAGCTGAAAATCTGAAAAACCCCAGCACCCCAAAGAAGTAACAGACAAACCAGCCTTGCTCACATACACAAATTTGTATTTTTTTAGAAACACTGGAGATTGAATATGCAAATTATTAGAATGTATTAATTATCATTAATCATTCCTTCACAAAGACTAGAACTAATTGGAGAAATAATTTGAGAAAATTGAAGTACATGACAGAAAGCATTAAGATTCATTAAGTTTCAGTTCTCTGGTCTGTCAGCTTGTCAGAAGTAGATGTCTGCTATTCCAGCACTACTGGTAAAACACTGAGTATTTTCCTAATCTAGTACACAATTTAACCCCTTTTATAGTTTGTTCTGAGATTAACCACATCTGACATTTTCTGCCAGAAGGCACCATCACAAGGAAATTTGTATCTCCATTTTTTAAATCAGCAAAATTGAACTTGCTCAGATTTCACTATAAAGCGTTTGCAGGTTCACTAGGTATTTTGTATTTATTTCCATTATTTGAGAGGTGCCAGCACACATTCAAAAAACC
Source organism: Ammospiza caudacuta (assembly GCF_027887145.1). Taxonomy (NCBI): domain Eukaryota; kingdom Metazoa; phylum Chordata; class Aves; order Passeriformes; family Passerellidae; genus Ammospiza; species Ammospiza caudacuta. Next base: position 38,623,252 of record NC_080600.1, on the reverse strand, counting down.
CACAAGAGATGAACAGCAAGGCATTTGAAGAAAAAGCTGCATTCAAAAAATACCCACCCTGCCCCATACCCACGCCTCAAATCCATCTTGACCAGAACAGCCAATAAATACACAAATATTTTATGTCCCTCTATTTGTGGTTCTGCAATAATCCTCCCCATTAGAGCTGGTACAAACTCTTGATCCAGCACAACAACCCCAGTGCTGCTGTGTGGGAGGAACGAGGGCTTGGCAGTGCAAGAATTCCCACCTGCAAGAGGTGACAGGGACAAGATGCACCATTTCATTGACATTTTTATTCTCCATTAAAAACACATGGTGTGGGCTTTACAAAGACCACCACAGCTCCTAATCTGGGCATGGCACAAGGACCAGAGGCAAGATTAAGTTTTGCTGGAGGCAAATATTGTAGTTGTACACTTCAGTAGCAAGTAGGTGGTTTGTTTTAAAGTTTCAAGACTCAATAAACACAGCTGGGTTAGAAAATTGTGCAGATAATAGATAAAATTAATTTCAAAGCTTACTGAAAATTCACCAACTTAAAAATTGAAAATATAAATAGTTTATGTAGCAATTAAGGTTAAAATAGGTCAGACAAGCTAGAGCTTCTATGCTTTAAGATTTCATCCTATTAGAATGTTTTTTGCATACTCTTCAAAATTTACCTTTTTTAACAGAAATGGCTCAGTCAACTGTGCAGGGAGAAACGTGGGAAGTCAAAAACTGTGACTGCTTAAAATGCAGCAGCAGTTGTCTCCACTCTGATCAGCAGCACCAAGTCTGACATGGTGTAATTTATTTTCTGCATGACTATCACTGCCAACGCATGAAACATGCATAAGTTGGGCAAAGCAGAGATTTCCACTCATTATCCACCTACCCTTGATTGAAACACAGCACCTGCACCAAAATATTGTTATGCTCCAAACTCTAAAGGCAAACCTGTTGGTGTCAGGAAACATTTTCAAAGAAGGCCCTGCTCCCTGCCTGACAGGATGATGATCACTGGTATTGCTCCTTCAAACACTTGAACCAAGAGCTCAAAACACTCCTGGTACTTTCTCCATAAGCCAAGGCCATGCAAACTCTGCAACGCTGGTTTTTCTTCCTGAGTCTCCAAAATCACAAGCTTGTTTCTGTTCTTTATACTTGACTCACAAGAAGCCCAATTTTACACTTTGAGCACCAGCTTCACATGCTGTTAAAATAAAACTTATTGACACCCCCTGGAATGCAATTCCGAAGCACTCAAGAACTCTCTCAGCTGAGCCTGGGATGGGTTTTTTCCCTTGGTGCAGTGCTTGTAATGGAAAAAGCAAATCCTGAAATCCTTCACCCGACTCCTTGTATTTTTTTCAACTTTCTCTGAGAGTACAAAGAAGGAATCTTCAAAACTGACAACAAGAAACAAGTTCTTCTAGTGGAAAATTGCCAAGATGTTTGCAGAAAAATAAACTGTTCAAGACTAATTTTAAGAGGCAATTAATAGCATTTCCTCTGTTAGCACACTATCACAATGTTAAGTGCAAAGTTATTTGTGTGTAATGGAAGTAGCTGCATCTTTAATCTAATTTACTTAATAAATCTGGCAAGTAAAATTTGTAGTGGAATGAGTAATATTCTACCTTGAATAGTAATTGTAACTGAAGCCATCTAAAACACAGAAAGCCATTAATGCTATGAAGTTTGGAGTAGTGGCACAAAGACTCACTTTAATCAGCTTTGATTTCTCACCTGACTGCTCAGGCTGCACTCAAACACTTCAACACCAAACCATCCCCTCAGCACAGGGCAGGACAGGCAATTCTGTACAGCAAGAGATGGTTTCTACCCATCAGCCTCTATCACCAATTCAGAATCAATATTTGAGCTTCTCTCTCTTAAAGAAAGAGGACATACACAGGACTGGACCAACACTGTAAAATACTTTTCACAATATTCACCTTAAAGGAGAAAAGGATTTCTTCAAGTGCTTAGTTTCCACACAAAAAAACCCCCTGGAATTTGCTACAGAAAAAGAAAAAAACCAGGTGGTTTCTAAAATCAATCCTCATTAAATCAATTTTGCTGAATAACAACATTTTTTATGATTAACAACTGGGAGGAAAACCATCTTCAGAAAGGATAAAAATATGGCCTTCTAAATAAAGAAATAATGAAGTTTAACATTCTTTATCTGGAATTTCAAGCTCAGGTCAGACATTTGGATTGCATAAATAATTCTGATACCACTCAGGGGTAACCAGTCCTGCTCCCCTCAGAGGTTGCTGAACTCTCTGTGGGGATGTGAGTTATGCCATTACTGATACAAACCCCATGAAGAACATCACACTGGATCACTGTGGAGTCAGTTAAGGGATGATTTATTTTGTTTTAAGCACACCTGGAGAATTTTGCATGTACCTACCCAGACACACACTTTTTATAAAATAACTTACCTCGACATCACCATTTTCAGGAGTTCAGAGTGTCCAAAGCCACATACCAACAGTGCCACATATCACTGCAAATATTTATAACCACATGAAACCCCTTACATACCACTCCTCCTCTTCCACAGCACTTCTCCTGTAACAAATGCCAACAGCATTCCTGCTGGATGGGCTCAGCAGCAGCCTGTGCTCCTTGGCAGGACAAAGGATGATGGTTTTTGATGGTGGGTGGAAGAAGAAAGCAGATTTCAAACCCACCAATCCCATCTTCATTGCCACAGCATCAACCCTCCTTCCCACCAGCCCTGACAGAGTCTGTGCTAAGGGAGACACCTCAGGTGGGAAAGTTAAGCTGTCCCGAGCTTTAAAGTGTCAAACCAGAAAAATAACCAAGTTAATGGGTTAAAATTAAAAATAACCAAGGCTGCAAGATCCTCCCCAAAAGAGGTTTCCAAAAGAACAGCAGCATATTTGACATCAGGCTGACAGTGCAGATAAAATATCTTTCTCAAAGCAAAGGCAGCCATTGGGAACAAATGCAAGTACAGACAAGAAATAAAGACAGACACACTCTGTATAAGTAACAACTTTATTGTAACTTGATGTGCTGAAACGCAAAAATATTTTCAGCAACAAGGTACAAAAAGTATTTCACCATTAACATCAGCTGATAAAAAAAGGCTGGATGGTTTGATACGACTGTTTACATATCTGAATTTCTCTTTATCATTTCCACCCCAAAACAGGTCCAAGTCATTTCACTGGTTTAACTTCTAAAATAGGACTCATTGATCTTAAGCCTTCAAAAACCAGGTTACAAATACAGTGAAGTTCCTTGCAAAACACTTGAAATAGTGAATTCCCTTTACAAACATAGTCCATTTACTGTAAGCAGAAGCCAAGATATGAGACTAAGTGTCTTGGCTAGCTAAGGAGCTAAGCTCTGCACTAAACACACTACTGACAACAGACAGAGGACAGGTAACATTCCATTTGTCAATTACAAAAAAAAAAAAAAAAAGCAATTAAGCTTAGGAATTTTAATCAACTGTAAAATTGAACAAAGTTTGACAACATTTCAGGTAGCAGTACCTCACGTTTGCAATTCACTGCCTTCTATGAAACACAGTTTCAAATACTGCACATGGCTTTTATTCTCCCAAAGGAGAAGCCTTGCTGTGAGGATTTAAAAGGAACACAATCTCTGTGTAGGTCCTCTACTGATCTCCTGTGCAAAGGTGAATTTTATACTAAATACTCAATGTGTACAAAAACATCAGAACTAGAGTATCCTTGTGTCCATGATTATCACGTTTTGACATACACTTATCTTGTAACAGCAAATATTATCACAATTTCACAAAAATATACCATTACTCAACTTGTATCTGTAATACTTATTCCACTTGCTTGTGTAGTTTGTACCTTGGTGAAATTGAATTTAGGAAGCAAGAATCAACATGCAACAGAGGTCAAATGCAATTTGAACTTTTCCATCTCAATTGTGTACCAAAGAGCATTCTTCTTCACCTTTACAAATACGTTTTACAAAGACCTTGCACCCTGTTAAATCATCCCTTCATTGCAACAGTTTCCTATAAAGGCACAATGTGTTCATACTTCTGCATGCAGTAAATGGACTAGGAAATAAGGATTATTTATTGAAGCAACTTCCACCCAAAGCATCTCCTTAGGAGAGGTCTGAATGGAGAAAAAAAAAAAAATATATATATATATAATACATAATAGCATTTTAACAGCAAATTGAGTCCTTATTTTTAGAAAGTCACCCTTGACAAAAAACACCACACAGTCACACACACACACACGCACACACACACAGGACACATGCAGGGTTCTCCCCAGAAAAGCACAGAAGTGGTGGTTCACATCTATGAGAGTAGTGTTGGCAAGCCAAAACATGGCACCTTCATACATAGGCATATTCCTAACCTGGAGGGAACCAGGAAAAACCCCCAGGGTCTCAGCCTGGAAAAACCTGACCACTGATTATTCCTGATCTGCTGCACTTCCAACTGAGGCTTTAAGGGCAACTTCTTGGGATGTGGGGAATGAAACCGAGTTACTGAATCCAAAGGGGAAGGTTGGAATTATCAACGTCCCGTTCCAGTGAGAACACTGCATGTAGGTAATTAAAGAGGTGAATAATTAGTGCACTCACTTAAGAATACAGCAACTGCTTTACCTTTTTCTCAAGATCTGTCAGAACCTGAAAATATAAATAAAGAAAGTCCAATCTGAGCAGATGGATCAGCAGAGGGCTCTTTCCTGTTGGTGTCACACACAGTTCACACTGCCTGGCTCGAGGAGGGGACACTCTATGATGCACACAACATCACAGCACAGTGCCTGACATTTTTTTGGTACTAAGTGTGCTATTAGGCTTGAAAAAAAAAACATCCTAAAAATCTTTAAGCTTTCCATCTGATTACTGTGAGTTGTTGCTTTAGAACAGGCTGACCTGGGCAATCATTACAGCATTAAATATTCAAGTCACTTGGCACGTGAGCGCTGTGAGCGTTACAGTGATGAGGATGAAGTCCCAACACGTTACACAGTGCAGCAAAAATATGATTCTGGAATAAACACCTTCACCTCCTGTTGTGGAGAATGCCTGTGAGACCTTATCTCAGATAAATATTTAAAAATTGATAAATCTCTGTATATATATCATTTGATGCCTTGTGTATTATTAAAATTTCTGATTTTACACTTTAGCCATCATAAAGATTTAGCTAGAGGGTAAGAAAAAATTCATGTTTGGAGGTTTTAGTCTTCAAAATGGGACTGGGCATTTTTTTCCAATTTACCTTTGTAAGTGGTTCACTAGATGCCAAAGTATAAAATTAAATATTCTTTCCTCTAAAAATTTCATTCAGAGCAAGTCAGATGAATCTCAATGAAATGAGGATGGAGAAACAATCTGAAATTCTTCCTCTCTTCCCTGCACGACTTTTTTTAATAGGCAAACTCAAACCCTTACACAAAGTTGTTTATAAATTAGGTGAGATCTCCTCCCATTCCCCTGTAAAACCCAAATCTTCCCCCCAAAAAAAGAAATACAGCATATTATCACTATTACAGTAAACTCAATGCAATAACTCAGGGAACATTTAGAGTGTGCACTACTGCAGACTTTTCCTCCCAATTGTAAACAAAGCTATCAAACACTGAGGATGTTGATATTAAAGCTAAGGTTCATATAGTAAAGAACTGGCCCATGACAAGCAGTTTACAAATGTTTCATCCTTTTTTCACATTATGCAGAATTTCAATACCATCCACATTATGCAGAATTTCAATACCATCCACAATGCTAGTACAATAACTGAAATGCAAGACTGAGCAAGTCTCTGCTTGCAGATACCATCTGACATTTCAGGGAAATACTCCTGGATGTGTGCACAGCCTCCCCAGGTGTTTGTGGGAGCCGTGCATGTACGTCAAGATGGGAAAAAATCCCCTCAAAGTTTTTACCATTCGCATGCCTTTTTCAAATAAGCGAAAATATTTTGTTACTTAAATATGAAAGCTCGCAATAGCCACCTTCAATTGAGTCTTAAAAAGACATGCCTTTCTTTTCTAACAAAACTAAATCCCATGTGGCTGTGGGCATCTTAAAATGTATCTAAAAGTTAAGCCACAATTACCTGTACCTCATTAATTCATCAAAAGTAAAATATATATGTACCACACAACATACAAAAGTTACACATTAAAAGTGCATATTCAAAATCCATTTGGCCCATTTCCTCAATTTACATTTGGTCATTCTATGCATCCTTGACTTTTCTATGCAACCATACACTGGGATATATTTATTCCATATACAACACCATTCCTTTTCACATTGAGCTCCTTTACCTCTCGTTCAGTTCTGCATTAAATGTAAACTAATGATGGACCGTAAAGAAACACAAGCAAAAGGTTTATTCTGTGTTTCTCTTCACCGCTGGGACAGCTTTGACACACACACAATAAGCATTACAAACTGTAATGAAAATACATTTTTGGGCCAAACCATTGCATATTTGCCCCCACAATGAAAAATAAATTATGTTCAAAGCAGTATATTGCCATAAATAGCCTGTGGGCATTTGCTGAAGGTAAACAGGCTCTCCCTATATTTAGCACTTGCCTAGGGTACATGATGTGCCTCTGGTTCAAGTGCTTTTAGTGAGAGGCCAGCCAAAACCTTCCAGTTAGCACAGGACCAAACTATAATCTTTTTCTTTTTTTCTTCTGAAAATAATGGAAGATCCCTTTCAAAAATTAATCTTCAGTTATCAACTTTACTGCATTATGGAGCTAGTGCAATCCTGCAGAGCCTAGTCAAAAAGACAAGGCACGTTAAAAAATAATAAAAAAATCAAGATACATTAGACTATACGGACTAGAGAGTCATTGAAGATAATTTAAGGCCTTTCAGTGAATTAGAGTAATCAGTCTAATTTAAAGCTGAGGATTAAACCATAAATTATCCATCTGAAAAGCAAACAATAGGCTTTTTCAGCTTCTGTTCTGTGGACAAGGATAACAAAAACTCTTGTTATGGTTTGTGAAAACACCTCTGGACAAGGAGGAGTGGAGTCAGTCCAATTTCTCTAGAGTTCATGGAAGATCTCAGGACTGTTTTAGCCGTTTGCGTGGAATGCCAAACTGTGGACACTGTGCAGACGCCAGAGCGCGAAAGGCCTCGGCTACTAAGTGAGGGTGGGAGTGGATCATGGACTTCCAGCCTGCAGTTTCCATTATGTCTGTAGCTTGGCTGAAAACAGAAGCATTAAGAACAGTCACACCATTTCACAGACCAAATGCACGGTGGAGAAGAGCAGGCAAGGCAGAAATGCTGCAGTGAAATATTGTGGGACAGACCGGGGATGCCGGGGAGGGTGCCAACAGAGAGAAGCAGCAATTTGCAATTTGGGTATGGAAATATAATCAGATGTGGGACAAAAGGTACCAGCCAGACCTCAGCTAGAGAACTGTGTCAGAATAACCACCTTGAAATTGCTCATGAGAAACAATAAAGAGGAAAACTAGGAAGAAAATGAGGTCTGGTGCAGAGACAAAAAGCAAGGGAAGACACGATAATCTCATTACATAAAAGGGCATGCTCAATTTGGGGAGAGAGAAGGATGACAAGATGAATCAGCTGAAACTGCCTCAAAAATGATGCAGTTTATCTCCTAGAAAGAGCCATGAAGGCAGATTAGCTGGCTGGCTCCAGACCCCTTCACTGGGAGCCTGCAGTCTCAGTCTCCTATTGAGAACATTCACTCTTTTTTCAATGTAGATGATGGGCCACATTCAAAATAGCTCTCAATGGCCACTGTTGATTTTTAACTAACACAAAAGTAACAACAGATTTCAGCAAGTATCACACTTACACCCAGGAGATAAAAACTATGTATTTGCTCAGTGTATGTATTTACTTTTTGGTTAAATAACAGGAAAAAAAGCAAAAAATTCACTTGCACATGAAGAATATTGTATTGGTTGGGTTGCACGTCACACTGACACAGGATAAATTTGAAACTAATATGCATCAATCCCAAGTTCCCAATGCTCTGCATTTTCACAAGCCTTTTGTGAGCACACTCACATTGTTTCAGGAACATTATCAAGCATGAAGTTATCAGCTGACCTCTACACCACATGACCTCTAATCTTTGGTAGATTTCTAATGCAAGCCTTTAATCTGCTGCTGCAAGTCAGTGAGGGTAAGGGCCTTGAGAAACAATACTAAAGTTCAGACTCCCTGGTGCCCAGAATCAGTAAATTAAGCCAAGCCCTCTCCTATTATTTCCTTGAATTCCTGTAGATGTTTTAGCTGAAGCAAAGATGGCCAGCATGTTAGCTAGCAAACATTCAAGACAGAAATCAGCTCAGGAACTTCCAAATCACTTGAGAAGAAATACATGAAGTAGTTACATAGTTACAATTCTGACCTATCTCTATTACTGATATTTTACTATTTACTTTCACCACCCACTGCTTTTCCACATCATGCTCAATCACTACGCCTATGAAATCTTTTTTTTTCAAGGAGCAACAACAATTTAAACTAAGTGGTACAACACAGTCTTTAAGTTGTCTGGAGCTTCTGATGGCAAGAAATAAGTGCTCCACTGCCCTTACACTGAGCTTACTGCCAGTTGTTCTGCAGCTGGCTGTCTTCCACTCTGTGATTCACTGGAGCTGCTGCAATCCAGAGGCTGAGCCACACAGTCTCAACCTATTTCCAGTGTAGGCAGGAGCCCTCAGAGTCAGAGGGACCTGACTGACGAGTTGTGTGGCCTCCAGAGCACTTGTGCTGGCATGTGGGTAGGTGCACAAACACGTCCCCAAAGGCAAGGAGAGCAACTGCCCTCCTTTCTGTGGAAATACTGCAGGCTCACACTGACCCAAGCAAGTCTCAAAACCACACTGGGGTTATCACTCCTCCAGGCACAAAGCTGGATACTCATGAGAATGGTTTTCTCTATAAAGGCTGCTTCCATCATCTCACAGCACTGTGCCCCTGGGAGAGGGAATGAAAACCAGCTATTGTTAGGATCTCACACTGGAGAGCAGCTAACATTCCCTGGCATTTAAAGGGGGAGTCACAATCATAACTGGGGTAGCATCTGCTGAATCCTACTTTACTTACAGTCAGTGACAGGCCTCAGTAGTGTGGAAATGAAGCAACAGTTCTTAAGATCTGCAGTCTACTTAGCAGTGTTTGTACAGAACATCGTGGGGCAGGGAAACTTACTTGCTATTCCAGTTTTTCCCATCTTTACACCCAAGTTGTCTAAGAACACTGCACCTGCAAGACAGAAGTGTGCTAATATTGAGAAAGTACACCAAATATAAACACAAACATACTTAGTAAGTAATGCAAGTGTTACTTGCCTGTTAATAAAGTCTATTGCTTGTGCTTTTAGCTGTTCAGCGCTGTGCAAATCTGCGAGGATAAGAATGTCAGCAACATTTTCTACCGAGAGGTTACTACAGAGTGCTTCCTCACACATCACCTTCAGCCGTTCCAGTGCATACTGGAGAGAGAGAAAAACTGCACTAATCATTCCTCAAACTCATTCCCTCTGTCCCCACCTCTACAGTTCTTTAGACACTTCCAGCCAGGCTTGGTGCTTCCCAGGTTTAACATCAAACTGCTTCCCCACGGGTGCTGCACAGTGCAATGTGCTGCACTGGACAGTTCTCAGATGGAACACAGGCATTAGGCTTGGCACAAACTCATTAAAGACCTTGCTGACAGAGTTTTTATCAAACAACAGAAATAACTCATTCAGTAGTTTTCATTTAACTTTTTTTTTGGTAAAGGAGGAGAAACGAAGAGCCAAATCAGTATTGAACAGGTTCACATCTCTAAGTGAGGGGCAGGAAATGATACAATGGAGCTTCATCAACTACATTGCTAAAACAAATTTAACTTAATCCCCAGCCCATCTCTGAATTTCCTAATTTCCCTCATTCCTTTGATAAAGCCCACAAGAAATTTGATGGGAAAAAACTGCATCCCCATATTATATTTTGCATGAATAAACTGTGCTGCTTTTTTGAAGGGTGTCACAGTCTGAACAGGTTTCATTTTTATTTTCTGGTATTGCAGAAAATAATATATATAAATCTTATAATAGTCAACCCCAAATAATTAACCTTATAATGGTCTCTACATTTATCAATTATGCCCTAAATCAAGGCCAGCATTCAAAAAAACCCTTAATTGCTGAGCTGCTATAAATCCCTTCACCTCAAAAAATCACAGTAGAAAAAGTATTTCAAAGAACAACAATTTTAAGAGTAGACATGATCCCAACAAAAATGAGATGAAAGATTAGAACTGTTGGGTTTGTAGGGAAGACAAAAAGATGAAAGTTCTAAAGTAGCAGTACTTAGGGAAGCACAGTTAATTCAAGAACTTGAATAAATCTTCTTGAAGAATACAAAGATCTAGTATACATTTTATTCAAAACCCAATTTTCCAAATCATATTAATGGTCTCCAATTTCTAAAAATATTTCATAAATAAATACCTGAAACACTTCTCTTTAAAAAAAGATTTATCAGCCTTATACTGCTAAAAAAAAATCTATTCTTTCCTATCTTTCTTCATTTCTGGTAAGAACTGCTCCTCATGTTTTAAAATAGCAAAATACATATTAAACAATCTGAAAATATTTTTTTTTAAATCAACATTCCCCAAGCAAACACCACATTTGGGAAGTTTGGAGTCAATCACTTACTTTGTCTGCAGCTGCCAACAAATTGTCAGCCATTTTTTCAAGGTTTGGTGCTTTTCCTGTGTAAATGAATCTCATCATTTCTTTAAAAACTTCAGGGTCTACATCATTTATTTCTACACGATTCTGGTAAAGAAGAAGAAACAATGAAAGTCTTTGGAATTTAGCTACAATTTCAAAGTGAATATTAAATATCAACTACATGCATGCTACAAGTTTTCATTCACCATCCATCAGACAAAATCCTTACAAATCTAAGGTAACATTCAACAGTGTTAAACCAAAAGCAATCACAAAAGCTCTTAAAACTTAGGTAGAAATAAGCTGGAAAAGCTCCAGTAATAAAAGGTAATTTTTTTTTTCCTTAGAAATGCATAACTCTGGAGTCTATCACACAGACTGTACATAAAAATCAAGAGTTTCAGGAATATTGAAAAATGCTTCTGAGCTTCCAACACAAAGACAATGTGTTTGGAATATCAGAAATCAGAGAAGCAGACAAAACAAATTGAGCCATTCTTGGCTCAACTTAAACTGAGTCAACACAGCCCAGGTTTTGTTCTGAGAATCCAAAAAGCAAACACACTGAACTGACATCACACAGCTGAAGACTGCCATAATACAACAGTGGCACTGCAAGCTTGACCAATCCTAAAACAGTATCTCCTACAAGCAACTAATGAAGTGGGAAATGATGTCAAAGGTGTAGAAGCAAACCCCAGACTTTTGAAAGAAGTATAAAAATCCCAGGCACAGGAGATGTGCATGGCCTGGTTTCCTGTCAGTGTTTAAAAGGAGAGCTGCAGAGGAGATGCACTGATGGATCTGATGAAGGCAAAGGCCTGGCACGGCACATTACTCAAGCTGTGACATGCCTGGGTTTCTTTCAGACCAGGAACCTCTCAATAAAATGGTCCCAGTATTCCAATTGCACCTGTGAAAACTGGAGGTGCTGGGAAGGAAAGTGACCCTCAGCTGTACCACAGCACTATGTTCACCTGATGTGTTTGTGCAAGTGGCATCTTGCAGTTTTCAACACCAAATGATGACCATCCATCATAACCCTTCTGTGAGGTGATCAGTTCCTCACCTTTTCATGGATTCTGCCCATAACCAACCCACTTTTGATAATTCTTCAAGAAAGACACAAACAGCTCCTCGCTATGGGAGACATCAAGTGCATAAAAGCAGCAGCAGTGCTCTGCTGATTAAGAAACCCTCTATCCAAAACACTTACACAGGTCAAGTGCCTGCAGAAGCTGTGAATGAAAAGGTGTTCCACTGCCTGAGGGCTTAATGCCAGTCATAATCCACCTCTTGTTTCTTGGTTACCATAAAAAACACTTCAATACTCTACAGCAAAACCTCAGTCAAGTCTACCAGCTGATAGGAAGATACAAACTGAGTCAAAAAGGGGGCAGGATTACCAGGTTAATTACACCAGTAGCTAATGTTTAAAAACACTGTCTAGGGCAAATACAAGTACCTGAAAAAATCCAAATCCTCCAGCACCTCTCCACTCTTTCTACACAACTCCCTCAGAACTCACCAGGACAGGTTCAGGAACTGTCCCTCATGCACCATAAGAACCCTCATCCTCCTCAATCTGCTCTGCCTCAAGTTTTCTGCAATGTTTTCCTCTTTCACAAGGTACAAATATTTACATGTAACATTTTCAGTGAAGCTTACCTTTTTGCTTTCTTCCATTTCATGTTCAAACATTGCATTAAAAACTGGAGATCGTGCTGTATCAAGAAAAGTAAATATTAAATATAATCAAATTTTAAATTTATGGCAATTTAAATTACAAAATAATAGCAATACAAAAGTAGAAAGTACCTGCAAGGACAGATTTATGTGCTTTGAATTCTTGTCCTCCTACATAAAAACTGCAATCTGTAAATCTTGTTGTTTCCCAGAGATTCCCTAAATCTTCTGCTAGTCGACATTCAGGTACCTTCAAAGTGTTTGTATTAGACTGTCCTGATATATTTACTGAGTCTTGGACCACGCTTACCTAACAGAAAATCACAGCAAGACAACTCCTTCATAACTGAATGCCAACAAGAATTAAATCACAGTAGTACCTATTGCTAGAATTCCAACAATTCCAAAGCAAAGCAAAAAACAGTGAAGCTTCTGGCATTAGGCCAGAACCATAAATTAATTCTTTACAGTTTATTTTAAAGTAACAAAAAACAAATAGGGCTTACTCTAATATTGTGTACTTATACAACCAAAACAAAAAGAGAGCACAATACCACATGCCACCTTACAGAAATGCCAATATAAATAAGGACATATAGTTCTTGGAAAACCAGTGGGAACAAAAACAAGTTAAGGCTATTTCAGAGTTAAATTAACAGTTTAACACTTCACCCATCTCAATAAAATATACACAATATAAAATTATATAGAGATTATCAGGATCACATGGTCACAGAAAAGTTTAGAAGAACAATCTGTAGAATTTTTCAATATCCCTTATTGTACTGACAGTTAAGTTCATACATAACCCACAGTGTGATAGTGCAAACTAAGTGCAAGTAACAGCTCCTTCATTATTTTAACTTAGTCCAGATGAGGCAGGAACCACAAGTAATTGTTTTCCAAACAAGATTAAAAGCCATTAAATTCAAAATACATGGTGTAAGTAACTTCAATAATGAAATGCATTCTCACAAGATGTAACTTTGTACAGAACTAGTTAAGAAAACTGAAATATGTGCATTTGAAGTGAATATTCTGCCATTATTCCCCATGTTTAAGTCTTTCATTTAGGAATTGAACAGGACAGCAGCACTCCTTGCTGCTTTTTCAGTTACCTTCACATACCAAGTTCTTTAATCAGTGTGTTGGGAAAACAGGAGAACTCAGCAGGTTTTGCTTCTCCTGTCTGAGAGCACAGACCTGAGAATAAAACCTTTGTAACAAGTCATACTACAAGATCTTGATCACTCCATCTCCCAAATACAGAAAATTAGGATTAGATCTTAAGAGAAAATGCTGATACTGTTAGGATCAGGGCTTTGGTTGATTTCCAAAGGCATCTGGAATAAATCTGGCATAAAGCAAAACCAGCACAGCTCAGCTTCACAGAAAGTGGGAGCACTGCAAGCCAAATTCCAGACCAGAAGAGGAGGAGGATGATCCAATTATGACAGCAGCTTGGGGATTTGAATCACTGCCTAATTCCCTGTATCATCTCATACCCCCTTGTGAATACAAGAAATTCTTTTTCATTCTTCCACCTTAAAAAAAGAGAAAAACCCAAAGCACAGCAAAATTCCCCTTTCACAGTTAGACAGTTGAAAAACATTGAAAAAATCTATAGAGCTATTTCCCAGTTTTCACACACACAGTGATTTCAGGAGATATACATACACACAAAGGAAGTTTTAGCTTAGCCAAGCTCATCTTCTGTTGCCAGAGGAGAGTTCTGCTTTTCCAGAGCCTTGACTCAAAGTTCACGGTCCCAGCTGTCCACACAGCATCCTCCTGTTAGCTACAGACAATGCCTAGGGAAAGTCATCTACACACTCTTAATGTGCGCTTCAACTGAGCTCTGACCTTCCAAACTTCTGATTTAGAATGGCTTCTAATACATACTGAGAGCTGGGCAACACAATTTGCTACAGGTCATCTTTTTAAGATATAACCCAAGCAAAGTTTTAATTCAAATCTCCCCACCCAGGTGACCTGGAGTGTATTGTCCTTTAAAGAGTCTAAATACAAAGGATTACAGGGGTCTGACCTTTCACATCTCAGTCCAACAGGCATGCCATAAATCAAGTGCATCCTCTTATTATTATAACCTATTTAAATAAATCCAATCAAGTTAATCCCATATAACTATTGAAAACTTGTCAATTTGAACAAGTTCTGTGTGATGGCACTTAACAAGGATAATGTCCATGATTTTCTGGATTTTGAATCTGTGGTAATCTAATGGTAAGGGTGATATAAATGATTCCTTGGACTAAGGCAGGTAAGAGATCTGTGAAAGCAGGAACATTCTATTCTATTAGCAAATGGAACATCTGGAAGTACTTTCAGATTATATGGAAAGGGAGAATTCAGTTAGAGATCAGTGTCCCCAAAAAACTGAGGCTGTATTTAATCCCAAATTGCTGCTGGCAGCATCAGACTTCACAGAATATTAGACTTAACAGCCCCTCAGGTGCCATCCAAGGGCAGATCCAGCTGATCCTGAGAATCTTTGGTAACACAGAACGAATATCTTTGCTGCCAAAGACAACCAAATAATTTTCCTGCAAGCCAACAGGAAGAAGGGCCCACCAACAGTCAGTAATGAGAGAGCTTCACTCAATATCTGCTACATCTGACAAGTTTTATCAAGCAAAGTGGAATAGTTAGGAAGTGGTAAGTCAGTTTTCCAAACAGGAAACAAGCAGGAAGGCAAACGTGGAAATCAGAGCTCAGCAGTAAAGTTCTAAAAGGACAAAAACTTCAGGCTTGTCTATAGAAACAGGTCCTTCAAACAACACCTGTCATTTCTAAGGACAGCTGAAGAGCTGGTATCACACATCCAAAGAAAGAAATTCCTAAAATATTTGGATTTTCAAGTTTTTCCTTCACCCTGAAACAAGCCAGAAGTTATTTTAACACGTTCACTGAGAACAACTAAATGTTTTACTTCCTTCCACATTTATAATCAGGGTAGGTCCACAACTTCACAAAAGCAACTCACATTAAAACATCAAGATATTTTCATAGGGAAACACAGCTGAATTCAGTGATTAGCATCAGAATTTAAATAACAGTATTTCTCTGTGGAAATCCAGTATTTCTTCTACTTATATTTTTTAAACAAGCCTAATCTCTAAATTTAGAGTGATCTATTCCAAAACCAAATGCTACTTTTAAGAGCTTTTCATTTACATCCAAGTGCTCATTAGGAGGACAACTTAAGAAGAGAAAATACTCAAAAGTATCTTTACAGAAGCATAAAACACTTGTTATATCTGCTTTTATCACCCAAATAATTGTATTCATAACAAATTTATCATGCAGCTAATTTAACTTGTCTAAGTGAAAATAAGATGCACTACATTTGCAATATCTAGTCTCAAGGGCCACATTTCAATTATTCTTCCTACCCAGCATAATGACATATAATTAAATTGTAATCTTGCCAAGACAATTTTACACATTTCCTGTAAATACACAGATCAAAGCAAACTTATTAGCAGTTAGAGCATCTATCATCCTCCTAAGTCACTAATCACTTTATGGCAGCCCAGATAACCAGCCAATGTATATTCAACATACACTCCACTTACACTGCTTACTTTCTCTGCTTTCCATTTTTAACACCAAATAAGCTTTTTACTGAAATTTAATAGGAAAATTTAGGTTATGGATATAAATGATATTATAGAAGAAGGGATCCACAATACACCATGAAGTTGAATTTATAGCACAGCTCTCAATGTTAATTTTCAGTATCAAGCACACCTCCTACAAAATACTTGCATTCTCTCAGAAAACAAAATGTAACAATTAGTCAAAAAATAATGTGTTTCATTTACTGGAAAGACCTGATCATTGGTTAAAGCCAACAGTTAGGATATTAAAGGAATATAGATTTTGACAATCAGTTGGGTTTTCTTTTATAATGTGAACCAGTATTTGAACATTTCCATCCAGTGAAAACCAATCCTCTAATTCCAAATACAACTTCTTTAAATAAAAGTGACCTCAGTAAAACAGCATTTCTCTAGACAGCACACAGCAGCCACCTCTGGTACAAATAATTCTACAGTCAATTCTGATGTAACAAATGTGGCAAATTCATAAAAAGTCCAGCAGTTAAAAGTGATCAATTCAATATTCTACACCTCAGTGTACAAGCACCAAAACATAAAATAAAATGCAATGCAGACAAAGCAATGTATATTTTACCACGTTCATAGTTTTCAGAAGACAATTTTAGAGTACGTTACTGTTTAAACCAACAAAAAAAAATCTCTATTTATTAGAGCAGGAAACATTTTATTTAAAACTTTATTATTTAAAAATTAATACTCACCTCACAAAATAATGTAAGCTTGTCATCTGGTAGAAGACCATTAGCTTCATCTAATAAAAAATCTCTTCGGATAAATTTCTTAAACCCCCAGTCCTTGCCTTGCACAAACCGATATGCTCTTTGGCTTTCTGATAAAAAATTGTGCACAAATACAGCAAGTTAAGGGAAAATATTAACAAACAGCAACAAATTCCACATTAAGACTAAGTGGTAATAAAAAATTCATCAGTTTCACACATTTGGATCACGTGCCAACAGAACTGATTAAAGCCTTTTTAATGTTGTGATAGTGTTATTTTATAAAACACTTGGTGAGCACAATTTGTAATTTGAACCATATCCTCTCATTAGATCTCTCAGGCACCATCCTGCACAAGGAGTTTTTCAGTGAGTGTGTGAGAATGCCAATGTGTCAAAACAGGAATTGTTCAGAGGGAAGCACCATTACAATGAATTTGTCACCACAAACCCATCCTGACAACGCTCTGCAGTTGTCATAACAATCTGGTTTGACTTCTTCCTGAAATGGAAAATCTTGTTTCACAGGTTGAAATGATTTTGAAATACAGTAAAAGCATTAAAATAGCAAAATAGAAATGAAAGCTTTCAACTAGTAAACTATCTTTCAGTCATAAAAGATATTAATTATATTTATCTTCTGGCCCCAGTTATAAGAATTAATTTTTTTTAATCCATCAGATTTGCTGTGACAGCACAACTTTTTCTTTCTAAAATTCGCAGCCAAAAAAGAATTCCCACAGTCATGTCAGTGCAAACACATGTAAACCCAATAAGATCACACATTTTGCATGGCTGGTTGACTGAAAAGTGGCCACTTGTTGCCCAAATCAAACCACAGGAAAGAGAACCCTACACTTAAAGTAAAATGTGCAAAAGAGGTTATTTGGGAATGGTTTTGAGAATATAAGTAGAATAAAGCACATTTTGAATTAAATTTAGAAAGAATGTTCAAAATGAAGGCAACAAGAATACTGAAATAAGAGCAGAGGGGGAAGTGGGGAGGGGTCTTATGAAGAGTTCTTTCTTAAAGATTGTTTCTTTCATTCCAAAAAAGCTGGGCAAGAAACACATCACCACTTCATTTGCTGTACACAGAGATGCTTCAGCTAAAGAGAGCACTTCAGAAGTTCAAGTCAGAAGTTTGTAATAAAAGCAAAGTGTTTTTCATGACAGAATCTGTTAAAAACCCCTCCAAAATAAAGCCATCAGCAAAGCCAGACTTCCCCACACGATTGACCTTGGCAGCACCAGTGGAACACACTGGAGCTGGACCACAGAAAACACACACGTGTCACACACCGCCCTCACCTCCAAGAGCTGGAAAAATTCTACTCACAACAGCTCTTCACTAGGATTATATCAAGCAAAATATCCTCTAGAGATTTATTTTCACTGTATTTTCAGAGCACACTGAGGAGCCACCCAGGAGCTGCCACTGCAGGGGCTGTGAGGTCTCTGTCCCTGTCACCTCATCACACTCCTGTGCCAACAAGCCCAAGCAGAGCACAGCAGCACAGGGAAATGCACTCCCTCAAGTGCAGTGTGGGCAACAGCACAAACACACAACACTGCTCACATTCAAAAACCTGTATACCAAGGAGGAAACATATGTGTAAAATAATATTATCTAATTTTTTTGGCATCTGGATTAGTGTTTTCACACTTTTACCAATTTTTAACCTCATTACCTTGAATTAAGAGAAAAAAAATCAGAAATTTACATTCCCAAAAGCATTCACAAATTTCTTCTCTAGATTCAGCCCAATTCTTTACTCTGCAAACTTAGATTTTACTCTTAGCAGCAACAACCAGTGTTAACCCCCTAAATTAAGAGCCAAAATAGAGCAACACAAAAGTACAAATGTATTTTTCTTCTAATAAAGTCAAAATGTTAGTTCACTACCTGTTTCATCCACAGCTTCATCCCTTGAAGCAGCAGCCTATGCATGAATTATCAATTTACAAGGGACATTGGAAGTGGGGCATCATTTTCCTGTCTCAGTAAATACACAGCACCCACAGAAGCAGATGGCAAATGGCTGGAGAGTCCAAGAAATAAGACTTCTGTTGGTAATTTCCCAAAGTGAAAAGATATTTATAACTCCTGTAGTGCCAAACCCAGCACAGCCACTGTGGCAGAAGCTGCAGACACACCCACTCTCAGGATTTTTAGCACTGCAGTGGAGAGATGATGGGTCAGGTTTGGGTGTTTGCTACAGAAAGGAACAAACAGGTCACTGGAGATTGGGGTACTGGGGGATAACAAATCAACAACGACCCTCAATGAACCCCTAAGGCAAACAAAGGGCCAGCAGCACCTGGCTAGAGGCTAAAACAGATTGCCCAGATAAGCTGTGGAGTCTCCATCCCTGGAGATCTCAAAGCATCACAAGTCCCAAGCCAAGAGCTCAGGATGACCCTGAGCCTCCAGAGCTCCTGTGCAAACTCAGTAATTCTGTGCTTCCATGATGATCTCCAAATAGGTCTGGATGCAGTTTTACATTTTATTACAAATAGCAATCTACTCCAGGACTGTGTCAAGTCCAGACATACATCCTCCAAATGTACACAAGTGTAGCTGTGCTCACATAATCTCCAGAACAGAAAGTTTGCAGGGACTGAAGAAACCATCACCATCAGTGTAAAAGGATTAGTAGAGTGAAACATGCATGTGAAACATGCATTTACCTTCCTTCCAAAGAGTCCAATAATTTAATTTTTACATTTGAACTCCGTTCTGTGGATTTAATTTGCTGATTACAAGTGGGCCTAGTTATTTAAGGAGAAATAGCATGAACTTTGGGTGTAAACATGCAGAACTACAGACTTTCTGCAAGAAATGCAGAATTTTCAACAAAACAGGACTTGAAACATCTCTTAAATCCTGGAGTAGAAGGGAAGAAAAATAGATATTCTTCATATACAGGACTTGCAGCAGAACAAATTCAGTGCAGATCAGCATTAAATTATTCATTTCCACAAGAATGCCAGCTTTCCCAAACAGCATTTCCAATGAAGGTTGTGCTCACAAGTTTGAAACCAAGAGCCTTCCATACATTTTTCATATCAACAAAACAATAAAATCAAATCATCAGTTATTTCAAAGTCTTCTAATTCCTTGGATACGTGGCACATGTTTTTAAACTGATTACAGTGTAAATCAGCTGAAATAGACCAAAATATTATAAAGGATGTCTAAAAGATCCAGCCATCTCTGCTTATCCCATTTAACAATGGAAATCAAACACTTCCAATGTAGCTACAAACAAGCAAATACACCTCTACTAACAGGAAACAAGAATAATCTGCTGGAAAAACTAAATGACAAGGACCTGGAGTGACAGCAGTTAAAAATGTGCTGTAATTTATACTGCTCAGGATAGAATTAACATTGCTCAGTGATCAGAAACGTGTGAAACATGAACAGGATTTTATAATTATGTTTCTAAGAGGAAATTAGAAAAGGTATTTTATAAAAGTTTATCTCAATATTAAATTCTGCTCTCAACTGAAAAAAATAACATTGCTGATGTTCTTACAAAACCACATTAATATTCCCTTACCCATTGCTTTTGTTTCTTCTCTTTTAGCATTCAGCAAGGAAAATTTGAATTTTGCTCTGACTTCACTTTTTGGACAACTGACTAAAAGCAAATACAATGACAAGTAGTCTTTGCTTTCATCATCTAATCCCTTTGGGTTCACTCTCAGGCACCTGAAAAAAAGGAGAAATGGTAATTTTTTAATGGTACCCAGAATAAATTCAGAAATACTTTTACAAGCCACAATCATAAATGTTACCGAAATAAATGTTTCCTTTGTGATTGCTGCAATTTAAAATTAGAACAGTAACCCTTCAAGAAGTGTCCAAGTTTTAATATTGATTTTTAATTTAACTTTACAATTTTTGTGAGTAAAATAACCCCAAAACAAAACCCAAAGCACTTGCTCAAATAAAGACCTTACCACTTCATTTTGTCATTTGGCCCTGATGAAAATGTAGAACTCTTTAAAACTTCACCCATTTCTTCACGGCAAAAGCTGAAGTTATTAATGGTCCACATGTATGAAAATTTTACTACTTTAACCTGAACAAAAGATCAGAAAATGTTAAGAAAATTTAATTTACATATCCAGCATTAGCTATGAGAACTACTTAGATTGTCAGCTATATTTATTCAATATGCCAATAACTTTAATTTCGTTTTTTTTAACAATTATTATGACAACAGAAAATGAAGGCATTGGGATTTATGTAATTACCTGGGTGTAACACCAGCTTTCAGCCACAGGTCCACTGGACATCTCCCCAGGAGGAGGTGGGGTGGGAACCCTTGACATTGCCACTTATTGCAGGTTTATAGTATCAAGAGAGCAATCCAAGCTTCAGTAATTCTCCTAAAAAAAGGAATTCATCCATTTTGTTCATCCTTTTTAGGCGCGGGAAATACAAAAACTCTTATTACTGTGTTTACTAAATGATGCATCTGAAAATTAAACCTGAAAAGAGGACAATGGCTCTGCTGGGTGTCACAACCACTGGCGCTCAAAACCTGCAGGCTGAGCCCTCACACAATAATTTATAAAAACAAGCACCTCTGCATCACACACCACCACTAATGGCAATATTTCAACATTCCCTTGCAAATTACCACTCTGGCCACTCCAAAAGTGTTGTAACTTTCTTCAGGCTCTGCTCCTTTGACTTGCAGAGTACCCAGAGCATCATTAGCACAGTGCCTCAAGTTTTCACCCAGACATAATTCACAGGAACACTCAGTCACCTGGGAGGAGAACAGGCTCACACAACCCTGAGATTTCTGAATGGAGGGTAAGAAATCAGACCTGCATTTCAAGCAGTATTTTCTTTCACAAATCTTTAACACCAACAGAGCTGAAGAACTATAATAACACAAAGCCAGAAAACAGTTTGACTGAACTCCCAACAAAAAATAAAGTGATTTTGTTATGAATTAGCACCACCTAACAGAGCACTGCAGCTCCTCCTGCCCACCAGGAACTGAGGCACTTGCCCAGATCCTCACACCTGGCTACACAGCAGCAATTGGGCTGTGAAAGAAGACCAGTGAAAGAAGGTGGGCAATGATGGGGCAGCTCTGGGTTCCTGGCTGGTTCTCCTTTAAGGGAGGGTTTGCTGTCAGCTGTGGGCAGATTCCTGTCACAGGCACAGCCTCCCACTTAAGCCACCTCATTAAATTGCTAAAAAAGTGAAATGAACCCTGATCAAACCAGAAAAAAAATCAATTATTTCTGCCACAAAACGTTTTCTCTTAGTGCTGAAAGTTTCTTTAAACATATCCTGCTATCACTTAGAAGCACCCATCTTTCTGCAACATTTGACTGCTTCACTGTACAGCTCTTTTTAGCTGTGATAGAACAGCATTAATTGTCTTCCTCAAAAGATGTGATTGCACATCACTAATCATGATGGAACTCTCCACGGATGGAGCAACACTTAGAAACAAGGTTTTATGCAAACACTGGTAAAAAGCCACTGCAAGAGCATGTACAATTCAGTCATGATGTAACAAGTTCATTATTCCTACAGGAAGAATTCTGCTCTGTGAAATGCTGTGATCCTCACTGGATGTTTTCCCCTCTGCCTTTCTGGAACTGCTTCTCACTCGTGGTATGAAGCAGCCCTTCCACATCAAAGCCTGCTGACAGGTGATTGCTCTGAATCACAGGAGTATGAGAGCTTGAAAAGAAAGCTAATTCTCAGTTTTCACCAGATGAGGAAGCAGATTCTTTATAATAATATGCATTAATGAATCTCTACCAACAGATCTGCTATGACAGGGTGAAAACCAAATACTGAATAGGTCTCCTGTAAGATATGGATCCCTGAGACACTGAAAACTAACCATAAACACAATTTGGCTGTCTTTAACAAATGAGTTCTCCACAAATAAAACTAATATTTGTGGCAACATTCAGTACTTCATTAGTATTTTCTATAAATGAAAAACCAACATCATCCCTGAATTTAAGATAATCAAACTTGTTTGCTTCATGTTTTTTTAAGCAGGAAACACATCTATTGTGCATGTTGTGTTTACACAGTTTTTGCTTACATGGTTACAATTGGTTTTGATTCTCTGTACAGAACCACCCAGAGTAAAATTCCTGGGAAGGATACATATGAACTTCTGCTCTCATAAAGCAAACATTAGCACTTATATTACCATTACTTCTGGAAGCACATCCTACTCAGTGGTGACAACTGAAGCTGTTCCCCCAATGCAATGGATTTTGAGACAGAACCATATCCTGAAAGGGTTAAACAGCTTACCTCAGCCTGACTGACCCTGATTGCTGCTCCTTGATGCTCCACAGCTAAAGGCAAGAAGAACACAGCCCATTCCTAATTCTGTCATTTGCATGAGATGCACAGGACTGTCTGGTCTCTCATCTGTGCCTCAATTCTCCAGCCCATCAGACCAGCCAGCTCCCAGTAACCATGAAGGAGCAGCAGATCTGAGCCAAATTTGCTCTGAAGGGGTTTCTAAATTGGAAAAGCCTGAAAATAACTGCTGTACACAATCTCTTTTAAGAAAGTGTTCAGTGACCTTGGGCCAGCTACCAGTAGTTATCTGCCCACTCCCATCTCACAGCTAAATCAGCTTGAATCACTGCGAATTTAACTCTCAGCAAAGGTAGTTATTTGCAATTATTTTCAGGTCCATCTGTTGCCTTGTCTCTGTACCTGCTCTGCCCATGGCAGCTGTGCTTCAGAGGCTGCTCCCACCTGCTGCATGGCCTTTATTTAAGGAAGGCTTGATTTCACCTAAGGACACTTCTCAGGTCCTTCTGAACAGCCTCAGCCTTTTGTAAGGTTTCCCCTTTACTGCACCAGCACCAGACAAGTGATTTTCACGACCTCCTGATACACCTCTGAGGAACACATTAACACTTCACTTTTTTTGCATGGATTTACTAAGCCAAACACATTTTTAGACTGAGAAAACTGGCAGAATGCAGTAACTTTAAATCCTTGATACTGGGAGCCTGCATTGAGGAGCTGTCTGTATTTTTTAGTAAGTCTGAGCACACAACTTAAGCAAAACAAAGGACCAACCAAGGCAAACTGAATAATGGGAGAATGAATAAACAGAGCTTCTGATGCTCTGTTAACATGTCCCAAAAGACTGGGAGAAGGGTGGAAATGGTCTAGCAGTACTGCAGACCTGCCCTTCACTTTATTAAATCAATTAATTGGGATTTGGGTGGGGTGATGTGGATATTTACCAGAGCTACAAGGTGAGAGAGAACACAAGCTTTTACGATGTTGTCCTGAAATCAGAGGATTTTGGAGGTGTTTGGAGAGGGATTTTTGCAGTCTTTAGACTGACAGCCAGACCACCCTGAGTGGCCACCAGGGCAAAGCAGACCCTGCACAGGCAGCCTGAAGGTGAGAACAGAGATGCAACCCTTTGTTCTACAGGGCTCTACGTGGGGAGGAGACTAAATACTACTCTGGAGAAACTGTTTATGAATCATTGATCAGCCACTGTCATCAGCTCTGACAAAATGGTTTTCCAAGTACCAAGCCCTCATCACAGCCTATTAGGCCAAATGGTTGGGAACAGAGAGCTGCAGTTCACAAAACCAGTCAGGGAACGACTGGGTGGAATTCAATCAGTGAAGTGCAGGAAGACAGGTCTGCTATCTGCGGGATGAAACAACTTAGAGGGACAATTTTCATGCTAGAACCTGCATTTATTACTCTGCAGGCTATCATGAACAAAGCAGCAGAAATGAGGGAACATTATCAGACAATAGCTCCAAGAATTGTCAGGCAATGCTGTGCCTGTCTGGACACGGCCCAACAAACCAGTCTGTGTGGCCAGGCAGAAATGTCTGACCATCAGGGCAAACATGCACTGGGAGCAGGAAAACAAGCTTTAATGGATGGGTAAAGGAAGTTTCTGGTTTTCAAAAGGAAAATGAGATGTATTTTTAAAGGGTGTCAAGTTCCTTTCTTTGGATTTTTTTCCAATGAACTGATATACTGAATGTTGTACAGCAGCCAGTGCTGATTTAATTCAGAGTTTGTGTTCATTGTCCTCATTGAACACTTTGTGTTCAAAAAAAAGAAAAAGTCAAAGGTTCTTTGCTTGTACTTCCAGACCCCAAACATGATGGGCTTATCACTTCTACAGGTCTGTTAAGGAAGGTATTGGCTTCACCTGGTAATCACTCTGCAAATAGATTCTGTTAAATCTGGATCTCCCAGGAGCTGATCCTCCTACAGTGAGCAAGTAGGCAGAAATAACATAAAAGAAGGAGATTTCTCAAAGCACATTTTATTTAGGAATTAACTGAAGTGCCATCCTAGTCAAACAAATACTTATGCTGAACTTAAAGCCATGTGAAATTGATTATTGTTAATTAATTACCTGCACACACAGTATAAAGAAAGCACAGGCTACCTTCCAAAATATGTATTTGCACATATTTTCATCAAAAGCTGTATCAGATCTCCATTTTCTCAACTTTTAAGAATAGATCTTAAGATTCAAAGTTACTTCCTACATCAATAGCATGAATTTCAAAAATATCATCTTGTCTCCCCTGTCTGAAATTGAGTATTTATCAACATTATTCCGAACAAGGTTACTTTTTAACCTCTCAGAGCTAAACAAGAGCACATCCCCAGTCTCTTACATCTTGTGCTGGAATTATCTCAACTTTGTCACTGAAAAAGTGACTAGCTTAAGAAAGCACTTCTTTCTAATTATGTATTAGTAAATACATAATTTAGAAACCAAATATAGTTTATGAAGTTTTGAGGGTTTGGCTTTAATAAAAAATCCAAAATAAGTTCTTCTTCATTCAGTAACATCAACTCCCAAAAACTCATTCAAAATAAACATGGTGTAGTTACAGAGCACTTACTTAATTTCCTCTCATTAAATGATCAGTGAATAAAGTATTACATGGTATTATATAATTAGTATGTAAGTGTTTTATATAAAACTAGCAATATTTGTTCAAGGAATGTGTTTAGTTTTTCAAATTATGAAGAAGACATTCTTGGGAAAAACACCATCTTCCCACTTCTTGGCTGAGGAAGAATATATGTATGAATATAAAAATGAAGGAAACAAACAAACCAAATCAAAATAGTTATGTCTGAAGTGAAAGACATTCTAAGGCCAAAGATAAAATTATTTCTGCACTGCCCCACCTGGACCCAGCTGGATCACACAGTTCTAGGCAGCACCAGCTTATGAAGGCCAAACCATAGAAGAGTGAAAAAAGCCAAGTTCCTTTCTCACTGATCACAGAAGGATTCGTGTAACAGCCACCCACCACCTGGGTCACACTTATTTGGTGGCATGAAATGCCTATGGCTTGCAATTTGTTTGTTTAAGATTTTGTCTTATAAGCTAATTAAGCTTACATAAATGCCTACCATTTTTACTAGTAAGTAGAAAAAAAATGAACTTTGCAGGAAATAGGATTGTTTTCTTAATTAGTAAGATTTGCATCTCTTCACAATTGATCTTTTTGAAAGAATTGCTCTTGTATTTCCTAAACAGCTAACTATTAAACTAAGTTTCCTGCTGGATGATCCACAACACAATAACAGATGCCTGAAAGGTCTATTAAGCTCAGGCAATTTTCCAATTTGTTCAGTTATTATCTCCTCTGAAAACACACTTATGATATACCTACGAAAATTTAAATACTGTGTTCAGCATTTATGGATTTTTTCCATCACTGCATCATTTGAGTGAGCAGAATTGCTCACACTTACACAACTGCAATAACATATATCCATCCCCTAAGTTAGAAAACTTCTAAGTTAAGGAGGTGTCTCTTTCTCGGCTGTTTTGATGGCCTGAAAAGGCTCGGGGTGGCCTTGGGACAGCCCGCGCTCCAAAGGACGAAAAGAGTCTTCAGGTTTTTTCTCGGTCTTCAGTGTTTATTAGTTTTTATCGACAAGATTTTCTCTCGGCCCGACAGAGGTCTGCACAGCAGCCGGCCATGAGCACACTGAGAGCCCCCGGGGCGGTCACTTATCTTTATACCCAAAACTATGTATAAGATATTTACCTATTTTCCCCAATACCTTTCACCCTTATTGACAAGTGCACTTTTAGTAAGAACCAATCCCAAAGTGCCACCATCACCACAGAAAATGGAGGCCAAGAAGAAGAAGAAGGAGGCCAAGAAGAAGAAGAAGAAGGACAGGACACGCCCCAATTCCTCCATCTTACTTCTCTAGACCCCCCTATACTGAAATTCTAAAACCTGTGTTTCACACTCTAATTAACCTATCCCTTCACCATTTATCCCAGTGAAATCCTCCCATCCTCATACAGGTGTCCTCTCCCGTGCAGGATCAAAGTCCAGCCACCAACACTTCTGGCAACATTCCAGGACCTCTGAGCCCCCCAAGGGTTATCTCGGTGTCTCTGCACATCAGCCCTGAGGTGCTGAGATCCCACAAGGAGGTACTAGAGTTTGTGTTATCTGCAGTACTTCTAACATGAATAATTTCTCCTTTTTGTGGCAAAAGAAGGGAACAGCAGTTGGGTTACACACAGGAAACCCCTATAACACTTACTGAGGAGGCAGCCCATAACACTTAGAAAGGTTTGAGACTTTTTTGGAATATGATATTAAAAATGCTTATTTAAGTATATGTTTGCTCTGGAACCACACAACAGCAACTAAGTTGACACAAACCCAGCTTTGGGGCTTAAATCAGAAGCTCTGGCAGCTCCTGTGTGCTTCATGCTCACCGTGTCACCCTTGCCATGCCACAGCCCTGCTGGAAGCCTGTGCCCTGCCAGGAGACACAATCAGCAGCCACACCAGCCAATTCATGACTCTCTCCGCACTCTTCCAGCGAGGAAAACAAATCCTGCCATGGACTGGGCTGTGACAGCTGAGAAACTCCATACACACCCTGTCACCCCTGCCTGGGGACAGTAAACTCCTGCAAAGAGAGGGCAGGCAGCTGGGGTCACAGGCATCTCAAAATAGCTGCAACTAAGACTCCAGAATTTAAAAGCACATCCTCATGGTGCTTCCAGCAAAAAGGCCCCAGCAAGGCAAAACCCAGCACGTGGGAAATGCCCAACTTTTCAGAAGGATGATGGTGTTCCTATGTCTGGTGACTCTGAGGTCAGCAGCTCAAAATTAGCAAGAGAATACTATTAGTTGTAAAAACTGTAAAGTTGCTTACATGCTATTTTCAGGCTTTTCTCTCAATTTTCTTTCCTATCCAAAGGCTTTGAAAAATAAAGTTGAATTTTACCTCAGCTGTGAGAAAGCCCAAGTGCTCAGCAGAGCTGGAACTAAAGCTGTCTAGTTTACATCACTGATAAAAATGCCTCAGCATTTGCCTTGCATTATTGTTCTATAATACAGAAAACCCGCTGTGCTCTGTATTAGCTATCCCAGACCATCCCCTACAGCAGTCATCTATGCATTTCCCTGGAGAAGAAATGCAAGATTATTTCTTACAGCATTTTTCATTTTCATTGCCCAGTCTAGTTTTACAGGACCCAAAAGAGGTGTATTTCCACCACGATTCCTCTTGGGAAAATATTCTATTCAAATAATCTATTGCTGTTGGGGTTTGTTTCCTGGTATAGAGCCAAAGTGATCTTTTCCCCTCCTTAGTTTCACTCCATTACTCTTACTCCAACAAATCACTGACATGTGAAAAGTATTTTAAATGAAGACATTTTTTCCCTAAATGCTTCAGTTCCTCACAATCAAGAGTTCACCAAATCAAAAATGCTAATCTTCACTTTCTTCTTTGCACTTGGAACAGGAGTTTAAGCCAACAGAAAGCCGACTGCAATTGTAACAAAGAAATATCTTTTTCTAGCGGATTCACAGCTAGTCTAGTGTGGTATGGGTTGTTTTGGTTTTCTTTTCCTTTAAAATCCATCAGGAAAGCACTGGCCTGCACTCTCTGGAGAGAGGTGCTGTATTGTCATTTGCTGCAAAGGAGCTGTACAGGGCAGCAGAACGATCTCCTCATTATCTTCTGCAGACTGGCATCACCTGCAAAGCTCACACTGAACTGGTACAACTGCTGTCAGCAGGCAAAAGCTCACACTCACAGATGCTCTCAGGAGGGGGCTGATCAGTCATTTGTTGCCCTGTTGCCTCTCATGGCAAAGCAGTGGTCACATTGAGCACACAGCTGCATCTCAGAGACTCTGAGAGTCACAGCTCATTTCAGGCCCCCTCTATGCCCGAGTGTCAGACTTAAAGCAAAAAACAAGTGATACTTTAAAGCTAGGAAATTGAGAAAAAAGGGTCTAAAATTCAATTATGCCAGAGGACCAAACTGCATTTGATGTTAATTTGTCCCAACAGTCTTGAAATTGAGCTAATCCACAACAGCTGATTAGACACATCCTAGGAAAGACAGGCCAAGAGCTGCACACACACTTGCTTTGGTGAATATGAAGCAGTGATCTCTAAAAGCCATCCAGGCCAGCAAAACTTCACATCTCAGGACTGGACTGCAGCTAAACTGGTTTAGACTCACAGAGATAAAGAAAATCCTAAAAGTTCATAGAATATCCTGAGTTGGAAGGACAACAGCTCACAAATTAGTCCAACGAAACTGGCTTCTGAATTTCAAATACAAGTGGACAACTTCTACCATTCAAAACACATCCAGGTACTGTTTTGCTTATACTTCAGAATTTAAGAACCATTCTGATATAATCTGTTTGAGACCCCTTTTTCCACTACAAAAACAACCCAAAGCTCGGCAGTTTCCTGTAAGTTTCCCCACTGACACACTCTTAGTTGCTCAAGCCAGAAGAATATTTCCCAAGTAAGCAGCAAGGCAGAGAGGCTGGCACAGGCCTGTCGGGGTGGCCTGGCTGTGCAGTAAATAGATTTGGTTTCATCCTGGGTGCTGTCAAACAAGGCAGACCAGAAGCAGATGTGAGTGTGCTGCTTTCTGCCTCGGTGCACACATAGGAGACAGTGAATCATCCCACCCCACACACGCAGCACAACGCTCTCCCAGAGCACAGAAACAAACAGCAGGGAAAAAAAGAGATTTACTACCAGGAAATCAAGAAGTCAGCCAGCACCAAGTGCTGAGCACCTCTTTACAAGTGACTCTGGAAAGCTCTGAAGGCTCAGACACTGTAATTTATGAGTGACCCAGACTAACACTTGATGATGTTACTGCCATATATCTTTCCCCTCAGCACTCAGTGAGCAGAGTCTCACACTTGTTGGAGGGGATGGCACCTTTCCAAACACAACTGCTATTTAATCATTAAAAATGATGCCTGGCCTGTAAAACAATATTCAAAACCACTGGCTACAGAATAAAAGTGGATTTTGCTTGTTGATCTTATTAATATAACTAATCATAGAAACTAACTCTGGGTATAAAGTTTGCCACACACAAATTTTGAGCAGTTTACTGCCTACTGAAGCTTTTCTTTCACTTCTAGTTATATCATGCTTTCCTTCTCTCTTCCCTTCCTCTTTTTTTTTTTTGAAGGGGAAAACCCCCACTTCAGCAGAATGTTACTAAAAATGCCCTTTTCTGCCATAAGCAAGACAGGACCTCCCATAGTCACAAGCCTCTCATGAGATGCAACAGTATTAATTCAAATATTTCAGATTTATTTACTGTATTCTTTACCCTGGATCAACCACCTGCCCAGTGGATTTTGCAAAACTTGCCTAAAATGTATTTATGCAAACTTCTTCAGTATAAGTAGTTTCAGTTTCTTAGAAACTATATCACCATTGCAACACAAATATTATTCTGCTGCCATTTTAATTTAAATTTGCTCGCTATATGCACATAAATAAACAAAAAAATTCTACCTTGACATATACTCTGCAGAGATCAGAGAAACGCACTGCAAATAGATTTCATACATTTTATTCCTCTGAAACCACCATACGCCAAGTGCAGTGCCAGATCCAAGAGTGAGATCACGCCCACTTGGACAGTCAGCACAGCAATGCATTGCATTAACCTGCAATCACACAAATCAGAGATTTCAGACAGCTTCGTCTTCAGAATAACATTTTCAGAGCTGAGAAGTTTGACTTTAAATAAGTTCACATAGACTCTATGTGGAACTTTCCAATTGCATTAAAAAAACAGCTAAAAAGAGGTATAAATCCAGATGTACACAAATAATTGCTGCAAGTAACTTTGCACACAGTACAGACACATTAAAATTACTATTTTGTCCTGTTACAAGAACAGTAACTCAACTTGATATGTAAATATCAGTGTACCCACTGGTACATCTGACACTTACAAAAAGGAGCTAAGATTTAATATTTTCATTGTATATTGCTCCATCGCTGAAGCTGAAGAAACTATATTAACCACTCATTATATAAATTCATTACAAACAAGTTCTGGTTTTATCTTCAAGAGTTTTGATTACAAACAAGTAATTCTGAAACTAATCTCAGTTAACAAGGAATCTGTTTTAAAATTTAAGAAAAACTGCCACTAAAGAGTCATGGTTTTGTTGCTGAGGTAATGTCTACATATTAAGTAATTCAGAGCCCTATTGTGAAGACAGTAAATATGTGTCTCCTCTAAAGAATTTAGAGGAATTATTAGCTAATCTGAATCACTAGAATAATTTACCAAGTGCTTGAAACAACAGATAACTTGTGTTGAGATTTTTCTTCGACTTAACCCAGTGGTTTTTAACTTAAACTCTGTGTACTGAAATCATCTGTATTTCATAGGCTACAGGCCCTGCTAATGGAGAAAGCAGATTCATCAATTAGAAACCGAATCTGAATAAAGAAAGCCAGGAAAATGAAAGCTTTTGTGAACTTTTCCAAGGAAAAAGTCAGCATGGAACAGAGAACTAGAAAGCAGAACACCAGAGGAGAAAGCAATACCAGCTATTCCTTAGGCCAGAGAAGCTCAATTCCAGCTGTTCAGGCAGCAACTGCTGATGCAACCACCCCAAACCCTTTTAGAGACGCCCAAAAAAAAAAAAAGCTCTCTAATTAATTTGCTGAACATCCAGCACACAAGAAAACAAGGCATTAGGAAGAAATCAAGTGCAAGTCATCACCCCCCATTTCCTTCATCTCCATTCGCAGCCCTACTCACAAATCGATTTTGCAAAAGACTTGACCAACTGGTAAGTGAGCTCTTGGGAGGGGACCAACATTAAAGGAACTACCAGGAAGGAGGCCAAGAGAAAGCTTGGCTCCCAGGTTTCACCCAGTGATCCTTTCCACTGCACAACAATAAGAGGTTCCCACCCCATGAACTTTGGAAGTTTCCCAACTCTGGAGACATTTACTCCACCAACAGCAGCACTGCCCATGCCAAGAGCTACTCTGTTGCGCTCTCCCTGGCACACAATTGCTTTTTCTTAAAGCACACAGGTGTAAATTGCACATCAAATGATACTTCACCCTCGAACAAGTTAAGAATTCTTAAGTCACAATATAGTGCAAGGAGCAAATGCCACATCAACCACGATGAACTAATGCAGACTGTTACAATTAAAAGTAGCATGTGTAATATTTTTCGCCCAAAAATGAAGTGATAAATGGGAAATGCAAGGCAGTATCAAGGATAAGTAATCTAATTCAGGGAATTTGGATATGCGAGCTCTCTGGATTATTCCATGCCAATGATTTTCTGAATCAGCTGAAAGAGTATCTGACTTTCCACTACATTTCCCAAATGCTATATGCAAACACTCATCACAACAACGTTGACAGATACACGCATGGCTGCAAAGTGATTCCTTGTACAAAACATAAAAAACGTTGTAGCTGATAAAGAATAATTTTAAGCCAGGCTACCAAAAAACACATTGGAAAGCTATTAAATTTGGATAAAAAGGAACCAACACAGCTGAGGTTTCTAGCTGAGGGTTTTTAGGTTAAGCTCTCTCCAATACTGAACACACACTCCTGCCAAAATTCCACCACACAAGTTGAATAGCTTAAACATTACCAAAACCCCACATTTATGCAAAATACTCACTCTGTAACACAGTTACACTTCTTAAGAAACCCACTGAACTAAGGCAAGCGACCATCTTCTCTCAGTTAAGAAGTACAACATCAAAATTACCACCACCTCTCACAGAGCTGCAACAAATCTCCACAAGGTACTGAGGACAAGCTGAATGAGAGATTTCCTACTTCCATGTGAAGGGATAATTCCAATAGGAAGCCTTTTGATATGAGTGGGACAAGAAACAACAGAATCTCACAGGAACATGAACTGGAAATTTTCTCAAGAAATCAAAGGAAGGAAGGTCTCTTGTGAAAATGTACGTATTTTGTAGAGGGGAAAGAGAATCGTGGAATGGTTTGGGTTGGAAGGAAACTTGAAGATCATTTATTCCAGCCCCCTGCCATGGGCAGGGACACCTTCCACTGTCCCAGGCTGCTCCAAGCACAATCCAACCTGGCCTTGGACACTGCCAGGCATGGGGCAGGCACAGCTTCTCTGGGCACCCCGTGCCAGTGCCAAGGTACAAGAGGCTCTTGGAGACCACAGGCAAGACCATTAGTCAAGCACTGAGGCAAGTAACTTCTCTATTTCATCCCAAAATCCAGGGCCAGGACATCCAGGACAAAATGCACCGTCTTCATGCTTTGATTGGGAGCACAGCATTTTGAAGATCCCAGGATTTTATGACTACAGGTACCAGGCTCCTGCTTCTGGCAAGTGTAACAATCTCACTTAAGACTTCCTTAGTCTCAACCAGGTTTTGCTAAATACACAGGAAGCAGACTGCTTTTGACAAGGAGACAGAAATGCCCATAAGGAGCATATGAACCTGTCACAAAAACTGCGAGAAAAAAACCCACCAAAAATATCCACTTGTCATCAACATGAAAATATAACAAAAAAAAAAGAAAAAAGCAGGCTGAGGTGGTTTTGTAAGGCAAGACACACAGAAGCCTATGCCTGGGCATACCCAAAGCACCTGGAAACTTTCAACAGGACAAATTTCTAATTACCACCACCACCATAACTGCATGGGATGCAAAGAGAAAAAAAGTGAACAGATGTGAAGAGACTGTATATGAAAAACAATGCAGACTGTCTGCCAAAGCAGGCTGAAAACCTGGGAAGAATGAATGAAGCGAGAAGTTAATGAGATTTAAGGGCAAGTCAACTGTTTCCTGTTGCTGTCCTCAACTATTTCTTCTCCACTCCAACTTATGCTGATAATGACAACTGGTTTTATTCTCTCTACTGTATGTTTATGTTCAGGTGCTTTTAAAAGCACAAAAAACAACAGAGAAACACAACCTACAGGAAAAAAAAAAAGAGGGAAAAAAAGTAGTTTTACGTGATTTCAACTGAACATGCAAAACTGTAAACAGCATGATGGCTGAAATCAGTGATTAGGGCCAGAGAGAAAACTTGGTAGCTTTTCAAATTCATTTTATATTTGTCTATAGCATATACAAGTTTTTAATAGCAACAAGTAGCTTGCGCCGCCTATGCAAGTACAGAATGTAATTCTTTATTTTCACTGACAGTTTAAAAGCAGGCTGCAAAGTACCAAAGTTAAAAGTTTGGCAGAAAACTGTTTCAAGGGAATATAACACCAAGGATATTTCTGGATATTTAAAATCTCAGATTTCCAGAAGAGAGTTAAATACAGTTTCTGCTGATGTACCAAAGGCTGACGAATTTGCAGCTTTATACACAAAAGGCATATTGTTTAAAAATTATTTTCCCTTTCCTGAGTAAATATCCCCTTGCAGAGTGAGGGGGAAATAACCATGCAGTAGACACACGCTGGAAATCCTTCACAAACATTTATGGTTATCCTGGTCACACATCCCAGAAGGCCCAGAGAGAAGCCAGGTAAAATACTTCCAGAAGTGACAGTAACTAAAAAGGGATATTTATTTCCAGAAATAATACAACTACAAGTACAGAACAGAAAATGAGACATTTCTGTTAACCTTTTTTTCTAATGGTTAAAACAAAATGCCTTGGCAGTCATACAAATGGTTTAGCTCAGAACCACTGTGGTAAAAAATCCTGTAACCATATGGGATATCTATCAAAATAATGCTTTCGGCAGAACTGATAAGGATAAGGAAGGACTCTACTCGACTCTGTCACAGATTGTTCTTCCTGGCAGGAGGTTCGAGACAATCCTTTTTGTCCCAATACTATTTTTATGACTCTCGACACCTATTTAGAAAAGAAATTTAGAATACAGTCACAAAGCAAAGCTACGTTTTAAAACGGATTGCTGATTCCAGTATCCTACAGTTTAAAAAAAACCGAGACCTCAGCCTGAGCGATATCGATATTCCCTTTGTTTTGCCGCTTTCCATTCTTTACGGTCTTTCTCACCTACTTCTGCCCTCGAACAGCCTCAGTGTGATGCAAATCCTCCCCGGACTCCCGGGAATTTCAGCAGACGACATCATCAGGTGAAACCAGCCTGACTCAACTCCACTTCCTGACCATGGCTAAGATGGAGCGCGCAGCCGAGGGGAGCACTGCTCACACACCATCCCCCGAACCCCGCCACAAACTTTGCCGCAGCCCAAAGACGGCCAACAACCAGAACAACCTCCCAGCCACCACCCCCTCCCCCGCCGCCTCTTTCTGCTTTCTCACACGGCGTCAACTTCCCAAGCCAAACCGCACCGGGGGTATTGAGGGCACGGGCGGGGAACACCGCGCTGCTCCAGGGGCTCTCCGCGGCGGGCAGCGCTCACCGGGGCCTGCGGGATGCGGGGATCGCTCGGACCGCGGACAGCCGACACCGCCCGGCCCGGAGCACGGCCCGGCCCTCCCGCAGCACCTCCCGGCGCTGCCCGAGGCCACAACAAAGCCTTTCCCCCTCACCCCTTGCCCCCGGCCCGGCACGTACCGGATCGCGGCGCTGGCGGGGCGGCGCGGCGGGGCTCATTCCGCCGGGGCGGGGACGCTGTGACGGTCACCGGCGCCCGGCGGGAGGCGAAGGCGGCGAGCCCGGGCGGCGGCGGAGCCGCATCGCTGCCCCCGCGCCGAGTCCCGCTGCTCCCGGCCGTGCCCGCCCCGCGCTCGGCACCTCCCGGCTCCCGCACGGCCCCGCTCCCGCCGCACTTCCGGGAGGGAGCGGTCACGCGGCCGCGGGACGCGCCGCTTCCATCCGGGAACGCGCGCGGGGCGGGGCGGGAGCCGAGTGGGCCGGGCCGAGCCGAGCCGAGCCGAGCCAAAGCAAACCGAACCAAAGCAAACCAAACCAAACCAAACCGAACCAAACCAAGCCAAACCGCCAAACCGAACCGAGCCAAACCAAACGCTCAGTGTGAACGCTGCCGGGGACCTCAGCGGCTCCTCGGGGCTCGCAGAGCTACCCCAGAGCACAGCACATGGCGCAGGACCGCGTCCCGGTGGTTCTGGAATATCTCCGCTCCTCACCCTCTCTGCGCAGTCTGTTCCAGAAGGGAGCTCTGCTCTGCTCTTCCCCGTGCTCCCGTGGAGCTTCCTGTGCCTTCCCCTGGCCTCGTGTTCCCTCTCTTGCCCGTCCAGAAGGATGGGGCGCTTCTCCTGAGGGGCTGCGGCAAAGGGATTGTTCAGCCTGGAAAAGAGAAGTTTGGGGTGACCCAATTGTGGCCTTGCAGCACTTGAGGGGAACTTACTGGGAAGATGAGGCAAGGATATTTACATAGCACGTAGTGACAGAACGGGGTGAATGGGTTCAGATGGAAAGAGTGGGTTTAGATCAGATGCGAGGAGAAAAAATATAAATATTGAAGGTAGTAAGGCCCTGGCACATGTTTCTGTGGCTGCCCCATCCCTGCAGGTGTCCAAAGCCAGGCTGGACAGGGCTTGCAGCCACCTGGGATAGGACAAGGTGTCCCTGCCATGACAGGGGGTGGAACAAGATGAGAATCCAGGTCACCTTCTAACCCAAACCATTCCATGGTTCTCCTGCTTGGCACCACCTGGCATCATATTCTTGGCACCCCTTTAGGTATTTATACACATTAATGAGGTTCCTTCTCAGCTCTCTCTTCTCAAGGCTTAACAGGCCAGGCCCAGCTCCCTCAGCCTTTCCTCATAAATGTTCCAGTCCCTCAATTTATCCTCATTGCCCTCCTCTGGACCTCTGCTCCAAACGGTCAGCAGGGCTCCTCTGAGGACTTCTTATTTACTTATTTTTATTTTGTTTTGTTTTTCAGATGATACTGACCTGAAATTGACCTGAAATTGTCACTCGCAAGCTCTGTCTGCTCCCAGTAATGGGGCTGCAGAAGAGCCAGTCCTCAGTGACGGTTCCCCCATGTACAGGGCTGGTGTTGGGCTCTCAGCTTCTCACCCTGCCCACAGATCTGCTCCAGGCTGGCACAGACACTTCAATATCTTCAGTCCACAGCCCCTGACCAGGAAATCTTCTGCTCCCTCCACAAATATTCACCACCCAGCAGTTCTCAGACCTGTTGGTCACATCTGTTTCCTTTTGAACCAGGTGAATTTCTCTACATCACAGAAGTAGTTGCTTCTAAAAATACATGGTGTGATAATTTGTAAATTACATGCACAGTACTGCAGAATTCCCCGTGGAGGTCTGAAAATAAAACGTAAGCAATGTGTTTTGCTTTGTTTTTCAAACAAACAGGGCTTTAAAGAAAACATCCTCTATGGAGACAATTAAGACCCAGTGACACCTTAATTGCTTCTCTTGAGAATGAGCACTAAGAATGCACACACAGAGCATTGTGCTGTGTAAGGATACCCAGGCTAGCAAGGTCTCAAAATCGATACAACTGCATTAGTGAGGCTCAGAGCCCTGGATAATTCATCCTGCAGAGAAAAACTGCCCTGACAGGGCCATACTGCCTTTGGTAGTACTAGTTCTCTCAGAGCTATTTCATGAACCTGTTCAGCACTGCACTCTATTTTCAGATGTCTCAGCAGTTTTTGTTTATTTGGAGTCTTTTTCACACCAGCCCTTTTAGGAAACAACTTTACATCCACAGCCAGTGCTTACTCCATTTAGTGAGCAGGATTCTTGCAGGGGGACCAGGCTGCTTTTACGTTGCCCACTACTTAGAAAAAAACACAGTAAACATTTGTCATTCGTGAGAAACACAAACAGAACACAGAATGTTTGGTCTTGTGAGCCGAGCAGTTGAGTGATTGGAGACACTGTTGCTACTGGGAAGTGAAAGATGACCATTCTTTCACAGGGCAGAATTCAGTAACTTAGTGAAAATCAGGAGTGCATTTCTAGTTGTAACTGAAGAGTCTGCAACGGGAATCTTAGGATTTAAATAGAGTAACTTGGCACATAAGAAAATCAGTAAGTGAATCTTTGTGTCTAGTAACCATCACCTCCCTTAAATCCCACTCTAGAGAAAGTCTGCAAAGATGAATCATTAACAGAAGTTGTGGAAAACATGCATATTTGCCAGCAGTCAAAAGGTGAGATTACAGCTCATGCATCCCTTGGGCTGAAAAGTTCCTTTGCTCCCCCTCAGATGTTGTGGGGTGTGGGCACATGCCATGGCAGGGTGTGTAAATGGGGGCCAAGCAGAGCTGCTGCCACCTTCCAGATCTGGAGTCCCCACTTGATTTTAGCAGAAGTTTAACTTATTTTCCTTTACTTTTAATCCACTGCTTAGTGCTGTTTCCTGCTGTTCCCCCTCAGATTCCCATTTTGCACCCTCTCAGTGCTGAATTAAAGTGCCCCATGCAGTGTTGGTCTGTTGTGTAACACTCAGGTGAAATTCTGTCACTTCAGGAGGCATCGGTGTGATTTGCATTTTGGCAGCACTTAGTGGGTCAATTGAGATGAGTGACCCTTCGTGCCAAATGTTTTACCAAACACAGAGTTTGTAATGTAGTTATGACAGAAATGGGGGAGAAAAACAAGGCAGGGTGAGGTGATTAAGCACACTTCCAGAACAAAGATTTTGGCAGAGACCAGAGGAAGGACAAAACTTTCCTGGGTCCAGAGTGAATGCCTTGGGTCATGCTTCCTCAGACCAGGCAGGAGGACTCACAGGAATATCCTCTTAAAATATACACCATTTTCTGGCAGGACCTTCATGGTATTTATACTTTTCAAAAAATTGTTCAGAAAGAGACCATGCTAGTTTATTTTCCTAAATAAAACTCAATACTGAATGTATTTAATTTCCAAATTACATCCTGGGAAACTGTATGTCTAAAGACACCTGAAGAAAGCACAATGGCTGTTGTAGTTGTTTTTAATTGTACACACAGCCAGTAGTACTGACTCCTCTATTTAGACTGCCCATCACTTCTCATTGTGAAAAGGCTCTCAATCCACACATTTCTGTGTGAGGAAGGGTTGTTTAATGTGAAAGGCCTCTAAAATAATTTTATTTATTGCTCCTAGAAAGATTAGGAAAGCATATTAACATGTAGCTATAAAAGGATTAGTATGTGGAGATTTTCAGTGCTCTAGTCTGGGCAGGCAATACAGTGTGATCAAGTTTCAGGCTGTTGGGAGGTTCACCTTAGATAAACCCCTCAAAACACAAATTCTGTCTGCTATGGTTTTAAACATGGTATTTCTTGTGCTTCTATGTGAAATATGATTTATTCTAGGTTGTTGATGAGATTTCTTCACCCTTGTTTTGTGGTATGAGGTGAGCTGAATTCAGCTGCTGCACATGGTGATGTTAACTCCCAGGGCCTGTAAATAGATTGGTTTTAGTATTACTCCCACAGATTTGGGAGTAATAAAAAAGGGAAGTACTTGCATATGTAAACATGAATTGAAGTGATTTGCAAAATGCAGTTGTGAGTGGAAGCCATTCTCCACTCAATAAGTAGTCACATTTCAATGGTGAAATTATATATCCTAATTACAGATTCATCATAAATCTCTGAGATATTTCTGCTGAAAGGAGCCATTTATATACATGTGTGTAAGCACATTGCTGCAATAAGTTTTCAAGATCCACAACAGGATTATGTCACTAAAATAACATTTTTGAAAGAAATTAAAGACAGGAATTTTAATTTAATCTGTTTTTTAATCAGGGTAATTATTTCATTAACATATTCTAGAGAAATCCACTGCAAGCAACCCGAGAGAGGGCAAGTATTACATGATTTCTGTTTTCTTTTTCTGTCTGTTGTCCAAATGTGAGCACTTTCTGGAGGAATCATGATAAATCCATAGCATCTTATTTCATTCAACCCTATTTACTTTTAACAGAGCCAGCAGACAACACTGCAAATGTGCTGCCAAGATGTATGGGTGACTTTGCATTAAGTAAATGCAAAGGCAGATCTAGCTGATATAAATCACTATTATATGGGCAGTTTTAATAGAGTGAAAAATTTCAGCAGGAAAGTTTTTTGTCTTTTTGTAATAGAAGGGCCTCAGAATTTTAATTGCTGTTTGGAATTTAAAGTTCCAGGGTATAAAGATATTACTCAATTTAGAGTGACTTTCCCACCTTAAATTGTTTTTATATTTTCCTGGATTTCCTTTCTGAAAAAGGGAAAAAAAAAAGAATAAAACTGTTAAGCCATGACAAGCACCTAATTTCCTACAAAGTGGTGATACAGCCTTGAAATTATTCAGTAGTGTTTCAACAGAATGGGTCTTCAATTGGAAAGGTCAGTGTTTTGAAGCCAGCACTCTTCACTGTGAAATATCTGGTAGTTTGCAGGAAGGTTTCAGCACAGATGCAGTTTCCCTGAGAGGGGAGGGTGACACTGGAGGAGTGAAGTGTTCCTGCCAGTGGCTGCAGCACAGAGCCTGACTGGGGGTGAGTCACAGCCAAGTCTCTGTTTTTCCTGATTCAGTGTGAGTTTTGATCTTCTATCTTTCACCACAGATAAAAAACCACCAAGCTCCTGTAACCACCAAGTATTCTCTGTTTATACTTTGCATAAACAAACACTGGTTTTAGCAGAGGCTTGAACTTGGGACTTCCAAACTTTGCCTGAGCTCAGCTGGGTGTGAGCTTCCCTTTCTTCTTCCACTAAAATAAATAAATAAACACTGGACAGATTTTCATGCAAAATGTGAAAACGTTTCAGTTTTCTAACTTTCATAAGACAGGCACAGGTTTCCCAAATAGTTTCAGTCAGTTTTTCAACACATTTTATTTCAAGAGGTGCTTATAAGTTATTAGTGTTAAAAAAGAATTATTAAAAAGAATTTGCTTTGTATTGTCATGTTCCTTTCCCTCAGTTTCTGTGTTTGTGCTATTCACTGTTATGCCATAAAATAGAGAGCAAGGACTTCAAAGCAGGTATCCTATCTTCCTGTGGGTATTTCTTTAATTCATAATGGCAGAAAACTTCCTGGAAACTGGTTGCAACACTGCATGACAATAACTTTTCTGCAGAATGATGAGCTGCAAATCACTGACCATCTTTGTTTTATTCCTCCCCAGTATTTTCTTACGTAGTATCGCCAGTTTCTTGTTAAAAAAAACCATATGCACCCTAACAAATCTCATTTTGTAGTTAGTTTTTCTTCATTCATATTTGCCAGAACTGCACAACCATGATGGCTGTGTAACCACGTGCTGTGTCCAGGTTGTTTCTCCTTTACTCTCCCTTCACTGCCACTGAGGGTCACAGGTGAGATGGCAAACCAGGGGTATTATTTCATCTGCTCAGTAAGCCACAATCCTGACAGCCACAACTGGATGTGGTAACTTTTTTATAATAGTTTCTTCAAGGAAAGATTTTTAAAAAAATATTTCTTTGTCAAATTAATTGATTCTCTTCAAAACTTGCTAAAGGATGAGAAAACCTCTTTAAAGTTCTTTGCAAATAAGCATTCCTCTCCTTAAAAAAAAAAAAAAAAAGTAAAATCAAACCCTGTGGTTTTAAATGTTATGCCAGATTTGTCCTGCTCTGCTTCCTTCTGCTCTCCAAACTCCACTGAAGCACAAAGGGATTCCCTTCCACAGACTTCAGAGAGTGTGGAAACTTCTTTTTGTACCAGAAAGCAAAAAAGAAAAAATGCTGCTTTGTGGCTTATACTCATAAATTTGATAATGAAGCCAAATGCACTCTCTTCCTCATTTCAATACCAGATTGCTTTTAAAATGTCTTTAAAAGTAACTTTCATAGAGAGAACAAGCATGAAGTTCTGAATTTCATGAAAGCCCCAAACATCATTATTTATAAATAGAGATATGCCCAGCATCTGAACACGATTCAGTTGGCTCAGAGAGCCTGTGAACAGACTCTCAGAAGAATCCAGATTCTTCACTGAATGAAGATCAAGCTGCTAAGGCACATTTAGAGGAAAAACCACACCTCAGTTCAGTTGTGTCAGAAAGAAAAGCTGTTTTGAGCTTTATTACCCTTTTTGGTTGTGAGATTCTGTGGTGTTGCCTCTAGAAACAGCCTCCTGCTTCCCAGCTGATAAACAAAATTCTTAGTTATGCTGCTCACAGGAGCACATTTCAATATTAATATTCCCCAAATTCTTGAGTTTCATGACAGGACTTGGTATAATTGTCTCTATGCAAGGTAAAGCCCCCCATATTCCTTCTCAGATAGCATTTTATAGGACTGAGCTCTTCTGCCATACTTGACAAACCAAACTCTTTTAGCATGGAGCCCTAAATATAAAATACATATGTATAAAATACACAACATTTAATAAGGACTAAAATAAATCAGGCATTGTCATTCCAGTAAATGCCTGTTTTTATTCCTGCCAAATATGCATAACAGACAATTGGATATTTACTGATTGTTGCACAATCATTTACCCATGGATTTATGAGTTGCACAGGAAATTGCCTATTTTGTTCAGTTCTGCATATTCCATCCTGTATTTTCTTATTCTTTTTTTCCCCTATTGTGCAATTTTTTGGGTAGGAAATCGTACACTGGGGAAAAAATGGATTGGGGGAAAATTATTAAATTTGAAGCTCATGCCTTCATGTTTTACACGTGACTTGGCCTCTGTTAATTCCGGAAGTTAATTAATCCCTAATGAAACATGCTTTTACTTTGTATCAAACAGCATTTTTATTTGACCATAAATTGTTTTTCATAATTTTTTATGGGCAATGAAAGCATTCTACTGGCTGTTTTTTCTACTTTTTTTTATTTCACTGTCCTCACAAAAGACATAATTTACACAGCTTAATTCACCACCACTATCTATAATTAATCTGGACATATGGCTTTAATAAAATTTAAGTACTTAAAGTATAAGACTATCCTCCAAGTTAATTTTAAAGTGGTTGAACCATGTAGACTAGATAACAAGCAATATTAGATATATATGTATAACAATATCTTGTTAGATATATATATATATATATATATATATATGGGGAGAGAGAGAGAGAGAGATAACAATATCTTCAGTAGTCAAAATAATATAACCTGTGCAATAAGGTTGAGTTTTTGGAGGAAAATCTCCTAAGCAGAATGGTTCCTGAATTTTGCTGAAGAGATATGGGCTCACTGAATTTCATCTCTAAGAAATATTGGAGATTTACATACGAGTTTCCCCATTCCTTGTGAATAGATGTAAGGACAAATGGCATATTCTGAATACCAGAAAAAAGCATCAAACAACATTCAGGATTATTGGAAGGATCCCAATGCAAATGCTAAATACCAAGCTGGGAACACAGAACAGCCCCATGGTAATTTCTAACAGAATCGTGCCAGATATTTGAAATTTTGATGAAGCCAATCTTTTCATTCTAAGACAATACAGGTGTTTCTTATTTATTTTTTATTTCTTTTGGCATCTACTTAGACTTAACACCTTTTTACCTATCAATGTGTGCTGTAAGTGCTGTAGTTCTCCTTAGCAAAGATTTTGCACTGTTGATATTTTCATCCATTTCTCCTTGCTGGCAAGCATTTAGTGTCTCCAGACATATTATGATTCATAAGATGAATAGCTTCCCCTTGCTCTGGGATTCAAGAGACCAGCATGGATGTATCTTATTCCCAGAGCAGAATCTCAGCTGAATAATGGGGTATGACGAGTGCACCACTCACTGATGGAGATCTGCTGGAGTTCCTTCAGCAGCTTAAAACTGCTGGTCAGGAAGAGGTAGATTAAGGCAGATCTGACTTCTGAGTCAGATTATGTAGTGGTAAAACAGGGTTAAAATCATTTTGCAATGTTGTAATTGGATGCAAACTTCATTTGAGATTTCAGCTTTCAACTTATTTTATATGCTTCACCATATTTACATAACACAAAAGTTAATTAGTGACAAATATTGTGCAGAAAACTCCTGTGCACATTATGCTTAGGTCAACGTTCCACTTATATTAAAAGGTGAAAGTAGCTTCATTTTTTAAAAAAAAGAGTCTGTTGACGCCATTGATTTGGAAAGATGTGATATTTTCATATTTATATGTAGGTTCATTCTGTATCTCTTCATTAAAAAAGAATTTGCCATAGTTATCACAAGCATATATTAAAATAACAACTTTATTATAACCCAAAATTCAGGTGCCTGATTGCTTTCAACTCTTTCTTGTTTTATACTTTGAATATTTAAAATGAAATACTTGATGTTTAGAACCAGATATTTTAATGTGGCTGTTTATGCCTGAGTATCTCTGTTAAATTCAGCAGAATTATTTATAGTGGTACAGAAGGTGACTCAGTAATGGTCATATCCAGAAAGCAGGAATTCACTGTGGAACAACTGCAAGATATTGTGCTTAAATTCAGAAAACATAAATAACAGCTCCCTAGTGAGTCTTAGTGAAAAAGACCAGGTAGGTACAAATCCAAACAGATATATTGCATTTCAGTTGTTCAGTAATCAAAAACTGGAATGTCCTTTGAATTTTAGTATTTCAAGGTATTTACACAAGCACATAACCTAGATAATTAAAAAGGAATAAGTTAAATATGATCATTCTGGAAAACTACTTTGAACTCTCTTTAAGTGCTGACAAAACTTAAAATACATTATCTCAAAGTCATTGACAGTCATGGCTGCAACTCTAAAAAATGTGTTCTAAGAACACAAGGATCAGATTTGTCATCTGAACCACCTGTTTGGCCCTGCAAGTTTTAACATCAGAGAAGATGACAGCATCATCTCAAAATGAAGAGATT
Source organism: Ammospiza caudacuta (assembly GCF_027887145.1). Classification (NCBI taxonomy): domain Eukaryota; kingdom Metazoa; phylum Chordata; class Aves; order Passeriformes; family Passerellidae; genus Ammospiza; species Ammospiza caudacuta. The sequence continues at coordinate 38,578,413 of NC_080600.1, read as the reverse complement.
CACAGGAAGCTGTGATATAATGGAATACCTTGAGGCTTTTCTCTGAGTCATCTCTCCCTGATGGCAATTTTAAGGTCACTCTTGAATATGGACAATTTATTCTGGAGACAAGAAACAGTACTTGCCAAGAAACAAACAGAGATCAATTGGCACAACACATGGCTGCAGTGCAGTTAATCAAAGTGCCTTTGAAATACTTTTGATTTGCAGCTTTGGTATTCTGTTCTAGAAATCAGTTCTAATTTTTCATCCAATACTTTGGGAAGGAGTCTGAATTCCATAATATCTGGATGGAAAATGATTTACTTTCAGTGCTTTGATCAGTCTTTGTTGACAAAGCTTCATCAACCATTACTGAGTTTGGTTTTTTAGTTTTCATTTAAAAAATTTTATGGAAGGAAGACTTTTCACAAATACTAATTCCTTGGAGTTACAGGCTAGCTCAGAACCCAAAACAGAGAGGGAAATTTCCAACTGTTGATCTCAGTTAATATCACTTCTACTTGCTTCTAGTTCCTTGGCTGCTCATGTGCAAGGAGGTGCATAGCTCTTATCTCTTAACTGTGTGCACCTTGTCTCAAATGCTTTACCAAAGCTTGGGAATTTGGCTCTTTTCTACCTAAATGAACAATCACAAGAAGAGCTTAAAAAACTGGTTTATGAGAGTTTCTCATCAGTGACAAACATATTTACTTAGGAGAGACATGGATGGTGGTATTGTGTTTCTGTTTTATTTAAAAAGATAAGTCTATCAATATTTTTCTTTGAAATAAATGGAAAGCTGTTTTCCATTCAGCTGGGCTCTTTATCAGAGAATTAGTTATTGAATGGTCAATATTACTTGTTCTTCTCTCTGCTCACTGGATAATAGAGTGCAGATACACAGAAGGGCTTTCAGAACAATGCAAGAAGAGAGGGAATTCATGCAAACTCATTTTTACAGATAAGAGAAACCTCTGAGGACTTGAGTCCAGGGTTTCATAGTACAGAACTGGCAGAATGGGTCCTGGGAGCACTTAGAGACAATGCTGAAAAAGAAAAAACTTGTGCTCCTGACCTTACAACATTTTATTCATAGCGGAGTTGCATTTATAGAGTATGGCATGCTGGTTTAAAAAGCCTTAATTAGCTCTTTTGAGTCTCAAACAACTTTACAAGTGCAGGCCCTGTTTGTAACTATTGCTGACCGTGGTGCCTCACCTGAAAGAAAGAAATTACCACGGTGTTAGTGCTATCCATGAAGATAAGGCTGGAGTTGAGCAGCAATTCTGGCTGAAAACCTGCAGCATTTGAAGGCTTTTCAATTCTTGTGCTGTAAGGAGTCTTTCATGCAAGTAATAAATTGGATGGCACTTAGATGAGGAGTGCAAGTTGAAAGACAGAAGAGTGCAGGCCAGACAGTACAAATCTAAATGCATGGCTCAGGCGTTTGCCACAGTTCTGGGATTTCTGTAAGCAGCAGATAAAGAACAATTTGATTGTAAAGCTCGAGCTGTTACTGTTCAGCATTCCCAAGATGAATTTGATGTCACTGAGCAGATTTATGGCATCCACAACAAGGCAGGAAATGCAATTAACAAGGCAACACTGCAACACCTACAGAAGATGGTGACGAATTAAAAATGAAGGTAAAATTTGTTTTATTTTTCATTTTTCTTATTCTTTTTTTTTCTGTACTTTCCCATTGTGAAGCAAGGACATAAAATGATTGACACTGTTACTAGGCATAATGCCTGAAACACTGGAATAAGTGTTTAGTGTCTGGTGAGAACTGTGACCTGGGACAGAAAGAGGCTTTAGAGTGAAAAAACCTTAATAGCCATTAATGCACAACAATTACAAAAGTTCAAGGTAAGGGAACAGGGAAGTAGAGCAGGCAGGCACTGTCTGAGAGAGCACACATTGCCTCTTAAGGCAGAGGAAATGCACAAAAACCAGGAACTAAAACACTTAGCCCAAAATATTACTGAGGTTTTTTGGGCAGAGGAAATATCCCAGTGTTTGTTCCCTAAAGAAAATGGAAACTGAAGCACGTGCAAGCACCCACAGAGGCTACCCAGAAACACAAGTTGTGTGACAAGATTCTCAAAAGGGCACACCTTATGTGTGGACATAAGAAAGGACACTTTTCATTTTCGCAGAAAATTAAATCCTGGATGTTATTTAGCCACTGTGCTGTAAGCCCAGTAAAAAGCTGAGTTCTGGCTGACCAGCAGAGCTGCAATCTTACTCCAGCAACACTGATAAGCAACTGGTACGTGTCCATGAGAGAGAACTTCAGCATTGCAGGATCAGTGGACTGGCTGTCAAAACATTCATCACAAGATCATGATTGTTGCCTGAATTTTTAAACAACTGGCACAGAAATACCGTATCTTCCAAGAAAACTGCTTCCCAAAACAGCTGAGTAAATCTCAGATGAATTATTAATTTATCTTCCATAGAAATGTTTCATTTTTTTTCTAAAATCAAATGGAGTTAAATTTTTTCTACTTTTTTCTTTTGCATTAAAGTGACTTCTAAAATGTTTCCTAATGAAAAACCAAAATGAAATAATTTTATAACCTAGACAGAATATTTCTTCTAAAATGCGTTGACCTCTCCCATTACCTTCCATTTTTGACACTTACCCAGACAAAATATAACTCAAAATCACAAATAATTTGGGTTCTCTTCAGTATTTTGGCAAACAAAAAAAAAGTAGTATTTGGCCAAGGGTATCAAGGAACTTGTGCCACAAAAATGAAAAATGGTAGCAGGCAGAACTCACTGCTCTGGAATAAAGAACTGGTTCCACTTCCCACATGAGAGACAGGACAAAGCCTGAGTTGACAAATCTCTCCAGGAGCACCAGAGAGTTTGCACATCCTCTGTTTGGGAATTTTGTGAATACAAAACTCTGTGAATTCCTGTGTTGTGTTCACACCTCACATTTTCACACACCCCAGTCTTTGTTCTAACAGAATCTCACAAGTGCCACAATTACAGAAGTAGACTAGCAAACATTAAAACTGACAGAACATAAAATGTTCTCAGTTTAGTGGCTTGGACATAAGCTAAAAGCAAAGAACACAGCACATGTTTCTGCACTTGAAAAGCTTCCCCCAGAATGTTCTTTCAGGGACATCTTGAAAAGACAAATTGTACTGGAGTTTTCCAATCTGTCACAGTAGAGGAAAGCTTCTGAGCTGTAGAGAGATGCCTGAGAATTAAAAATATATCATTTCATCTGAGAATTTATAAACCTTTCTAGTTCGGTTGGGTTTTTTCTCTCCCTTTGATTAGCAGAAATCCACCTTCCAACTCTTATCCAGAAACAAACTACCAAAACAACTGTAACAATCCAAACTAAATGTTGATTTTTTGTATATTTTTCATGGTAGTTCTGTCTTCAAAATTTAAATATCATTGTAGAGCAAAATGAGGAAGTGTTTTAATGGGAACTCCAGGCCAAAGATAATCATCCATACTGTAGGAAGCTGGAATCCATGCTCAGTGATCTCCCTGAAAACACAAAACAGTGTAAAAGAGGAGTTATTGTCTCTCATGCAAGAAAAGAGATTTTTTAAAACCCTAAAAAACAGGTTTAATTTTAAGGCTAATGAAAAACTCGGCCAATCTCTGACTTAAAATATGTGGATGTAACCTGGGAGATTTTCATTTTTATGAGAAATCTGCATCAGTGTACAGGAATAGGTGGAATCTCATCATGCTCTGACATGATGCACATAAAATTGAAAAGAACACTGTGTTTTGTGATCAAGTGATTCCTATAAACACAGCTTCCTTGGTGGCTGCCTGTTCAGTGCTCATCAATGATCATCTGTAGAGTTGTATTTTCATATGAACTCTGTTTTAGCATGATGTCATGGCTCATAACCTTTACAGTTTGGTAAAGTTCTCAAAAATCATAATTTACAGTTCATTTTCTTCTTGGGATTTTTCTTGTTGGGAACTAGATCAACTGCTGGTTTTATTTTCTTTTCCTCAATGAAGGTTCATATAAACTTTTCAGTTAAGCATTTGGATTAAGTGAATCATGAAGGCTTTCTGTGAAGTCAGTCACGATATTCATGTTTTACAAATGGGGAAGGTGAGGAACAGAGAAGGAAAGTGACTTTCATGGTGATACTGTGAGAGGCAAGGCTGGGAATGGAAACTGGAGATCTTTACTGCCAGATCCACTCTACTAGATGGCAACCATTCCCTACTACTTATTTTTCCATAATTTGCTTTTTTAAAGTCATGATTCTTGTGGGTTTGCAGATAGTATGACAAGTGATGTATTAAGTCACCTTTACCGATATTTTGCAATTTTAATGCAAAATAAAAGGTAAAAGGTAAAACTGGCAGTGTTTTGGAGGAATTTTTTTTTTTTTAAAAGCAGATCTTAATTCTGACTCTTTAAAACTTTCAAAAATTAGAAGAGAGTTCAAGGAATGGACTTGTAAATTTCAGGAAATTATCAAAAACATTCAAAGAAATTGTTGTAAAAATGAGAGTGTAGAAAGCCTGTAATGCCTCAAGGAAAAGGAACTGTGTAGTGGATTCGAGGGTGCAGTAAATTAGGATTTTGAACTCCAGCTGCCCAACCAGAAAAATCTTGTGTTCCACCTGCAAACCATCATCTCACATAAATTTAATTTGCTGGTTAAGATGCTCTGTTTTCATGTCATGGTAGAAAACCTTTCTCAGCATCATCATTGTTCTGGATAATTCGACAGGAGTGCAGTGTGCATCTGTGGCTGGTGGAACAGATTTTCATGGCAGAGTGGTTTGATCCTGCCCAGATCTGGTTTTGATGTTTGCAGTCACAACCTGAGCCAGAATGAGCGGTAATGACCAATCTGGAAGGAATCCCAAAGTCATCACTTCTTTTGCTGTGGTGAAAATCTCTCCAGACATGATTCTGTTTCCATTCTCTGGCTAATTTCTTTGACCTGTCCCTGAGCAGGGTCATTCTCTGATTGTGTTTAAAGATTTAGATGGAAGAACCACTTCCTGAGCTCTTACCCCGCCTGCTCTTGAACAGACTCAGCTGTTTCTTTTAAAAATACACTCTTGCAAATTTTACACCTGAGCTGGCTGGCCCCTTACCAGCTGGTTATGTTGGGGAACCCCACATCTGTTACTCCTAGGGAGTGGGAGGTGAGCTGGATTGTGCAGAAAAGCTGCATGAAATGGGTTCAGACACTAAATAATAACAAGCTTCAGCCTAGAGTAAGGTTCTTATGCCTGAATTATGAGCCTCCTGTAGTAGAAACTGTAAGGGAAATTCAAACAGGCTATTAATTGTAGCAGTGCCAATATGTTAAGGTTTAACATTAAGATGAGTAATTTTCTAAAGGTATATACTAAGCAATTTCAGTTCTTTTTACTTGCTTCATTAGGAGGAAATTCTCTGCAGATGTATTTCCAATAAATGTAATGTGTGCTGATTTAAGAGCTCCTGTATTGGAGTCAGTCAGCCCTGCCAAGGCTCAGAAAACACTGTGTTCCTAAAGCCATCAGGGTTGGGCTGAGGTTTCGTGCTCCTCTCTGCCTTTGGCTTGCTCTAATCTTCATCTGACCTGTGGTAAATTCATGCTGACTGTTCTCACCCTCAAGGAAATGAAGTAAGATTAAGGTTTCTAAGAGTATAAAGTTCTGAAAATGAATATCATGGTCCTGAAGCCTCTTGGCTGCTTTAGGAAATGGTACAAGTCCACTGGTCATGATATTTTGTTCAGTTGACAGAACTGTTTTGTGGAAAGGCTGAAACTTCTCCTTTGAGAAGGGCAGTTTCAGTGATTCTTGGCCAGTGAAGGATTCTGAAATTCTGCCTGAAATTTCAAACACAGAGGGAGAGAATCAATCCAGCATAATCTATGGCATGGTGGCTCTGTCACACAGCAAGAGAAGAAAGCTGGCTCAAGTCCCTTCTCTGCCTGGCTCAGATCAAGGATTTGAGTCTCAGCTGAGATCTTTTGTCATAGCGCCCACTTCACCTTGTCCAATTATTTTTAAATATTTACATGCGCTAGAACGGTTCTTTGGAAAAATACTGAGAAAAAGGAAATAAGGATTGCCTTCTAATAAAAAAAAAAAAAATCTGAGTCAGAACTCTTTTATCCAGGTCTCATTCTTCAGGAGTGGATTGTGTGAAGTTCACAATACACGTGCATAAATATGTTAGCCACAAATCAATGTGATAACCAGAGATTTCACATAAAAGTGCTAACTCTAGGCACATTTACAAAGGATACACAGCAGAGTTCTACACTGTAGCAAGAACTGCATCTACAAAAGTAATTCTTGTCACTGAAAGAAGAGAACAATTTTGTTACTATGAGGAATCATCTGCATTGGTCTCCTTCTAGCTGTGCATGAGATAGTAAGGTTATTTTACTCCATTGCTGGTTTTCCTCTGCTTTTCCTGTGCCAAGCCTCTGTGTATGCTGTGAGCACAAATTTGTGTTGTATCACTGTAGAAGTGCTTGCCACTGTGCATCTGGATGCTGAGGTGTATTTGGGGAACAGGCATCTCTGCCAGAAACAACTGAGTAAAAAATATCTATCACCATAAATAGTCCCCATATTCTCATGGGAAGGATTTCCACACACTTCCTTTAAAGGAATGAAGTGTTTGGAAAGCCTAAAGGGACAAAGAAAATATCATTTCCTCTAACTAAGTGTCCCTAAAATGTTAAACATAATTTTCAGAATACACAAAAATATCTGTTACTTCATTTGACTTGCTCAAAAAAAAATTGGTTTTCTGCCAGCCTCATCTTTCCATAGCTTCTCTTGAAAAGATATTTCCATTTTGAGACCAGTTGCAAAAGAAATTAAGGAATCTCATCAAGGGAATAAAATCAGCTTTATAACAGATGAAACTGGACTATCACAAAAGAAAGAAAATTATTTCTTTTTCATGTTCTTCAGCACTTAATGTCTATTGTTATTGAGGTAAATCCAGAAAAATTATTTTTCTATCTGTTCAGGAGCACATGCAAGATGGTAACTTCTCACTGTTTTCAGCTGCAAGGTATCTGCAATAGTACTTTGAGCTCCAGGTGGCTTTTCCCAAGATATCTGAGTACTGGGAAATAAAAACTGTGCTCTGTAGATCCCAGGCTGCAGGATCAGTGAAGCTGTTCCAAAACACACAGGCTGAGGCTCTGGCCTGTGAGAGGCAGTGGTGTCCATCTGTACCAGGGCACTATCAGGAGGGTTTTACACTGGCACCAGCATAAAGCACCTCTGCTTTCTCTTCTCTGCTCTGAAACTCTTTTTCTTAACTGCTTTTCATTACAGCTCTCTCTGGAAAAATACCAGTAATTTAAAGGTTAATAGAATGCTGATGTCACTGTAATTAGAGCAGAGGAAAAACATTTCTGTAATTACTGCTAATGCTTTCCTGCTGTTCAGCCAATAAGATATGGCCCCCAGTCTGAGATGGAAGGTGGGTGTAGAGATCTGTGTGAGCGAGAACTTGTGTCAGGGTGATCAGACTGGTGCAGAAATGATGCCTGAGTCACTGGGAGAATGCTGGAAATTGGTCATTAAGCAACCCACCTGGAAAAAATAGAAGTCAAAATGTCAAGGATGAAGATGTCATAAAAATGCAGTTTATGGCACTGGCTAGCTAAAAAATTCAGGACATGCACTTAATCAAAATTCATGTTTTGGTTTCACTACACAGCATTACAAGTAATCCCATTAGTGTAGGAGTTCTACATTTTCAAAGATAGCTGTGATGCTGCAGAGCTGACCACACACAGGAGCGTGGGGGAGTGGCCCCTGGGACAGGGCTGGCACACCCGGCCATTGTCCCTAAAGCTGCTTTGTTCCCTGCCTGGTCACTCCCCATGAGGGTGCATGGAGAGCTCTCTGCTCTGCCTCCCCAGGTGGGGAATGGCATTTCAGAGCTCACTGGAATAGCTGTGAGCAACAGAGCAGCTCTGCTTGGGAGGCTTTCTGTTCCACTGATGGGAGACCTCTCAAAATTAAATTTATAGTTATTCAAATTTCTGTATTGTCAAAAGACCATAAAAAGAGAATAATTGATGCATTGTAGTTGTTTCAAGAAATGTCAGGGAATTCCTTTCCCTCTTTTACAACAGAAGTTCAAAATTGGTGGGTTTTTACCAGAAGAAGAATTTGTTTGCACCTAAGACCTTAAGAAAAAAACTCTCTACAAATAAGGCATCATGTGAGTTTTGCTAACTTGAATGGAATTGCATTTTCTCAGTTGCTAATGAAATTCTACACTCTAATGGATGCTCTGATGAAGACACACTAAGTTCCTTCTCTAACCCTCTTGGCACAGCACTGGGCTCAGGCTGATCAGCTCTGTCCTTGAGAGCTGTCCCATCCAGTAGCAGCTCAGACATCCTGTGTCCTGAAGTATTTTACAGTGCAGAAATGCCCTAAAACAACTCATCAATGAAGAATAAATTTTGCTGTAGCTCTTTCCACTATCATACATTTCCCAGATTCTCTTTGGCAGACCTGTCATTAGTCATGTCATTGTTTCCACGTGTCACAGTGGATGTGGATTTTAAGGAAAAAAGAGTTTACAAATAAGTAGCCACATGTTTCAGAGCAGAGCTGGCATCCCCCAGAGGAACTTGGGATGAGAGAAGCAGCACATGCAGGTGAAGGTCAGAAACACCAGAGGGGAGTTGGAGAATGTGATAATAGACAGGAGCAGATAACAGGAAGAGTTTCACTGCACAGGAGCAAGCAGGGCAGATTAAGAGGAAGATAAATAGGCCTTTGAAATTTCAAATCTTCCCCTTTCCAATTTAACATATGAAAGTGAATTATATCTGAATGGTTATGGGGATCTAAAACTGAGAAATAGCCAAGGTTCTTTTCTGACTTCTTTTCAGTGTTCCAGCAGCTCCATTTTCACTTTGAAACACAAGTGGAAGCAAAATGTTCTGAATGGGATCTGTATAGTTCCAAAAGGCATGGTCTCCAGAGATAATCATTACAGCAGCAAGTGTTCCTTTTTGTGCTATCTCTGCAGTGATCAGGCTCTGAATGTTGTACCAAACTGTCCCTAAGTGATTTTAGTAATTTGGAATTACAAATAAGTTATAGTTCAGCTGTAGTACCTCAAATGTAATACTGAAACTGCATCCTGGAGTATGTATTTCTGTACTCCTTTTAGGTGGGCTAAACTATCTGATTTTTACCCGGTACTGTGTATATAGTCTGCATTAAATTGTGATCATGATTAAAAAGCTGAGACCTGGGATCTTCATGGTCTCAAGCTTAGGACAGGCTTTTTTCCTACCTTTTTCATTTCAGGCCAAATTGATTAATAAGAATTAACACCTGAAGGCTTAGCATAAATTTATTACTTCTAACTCTTTTCAACCTGTTTTCACTGAGCATGACATGAAGACTGGACCAAATAGGTCAGACATTTGAAATAAACCCAGAAATTGGAGGAATGGTATCTCTTTTATTGAGCCAAGAGTTCTTGAAAATTCAGGTAATAAATAGATAGGGGGATGAAGGATATAATTTATATCTTGGATCTTCAGAAAACAGGAATCCTCCCCTTCAGTTAACTGTAATTGCAGTGATTCAATGAAAATATTAAATTAATTACTTTAATACAGTGGGAAGATCACTGTTCAAGCAGTGGTTCATCCCCTCACTTTTAGGTTCAGTTTCCAGCTTTTTCTAGCTGTCACTTCTATTTAGACTACATCAGCCTAATTTGAAATTAATCACAGACATGCAGTGTGGCTAATCTGCTTGACCAGAAATTTCTCTTCACTCTTCTGGCAGGATTAGATCCTAACACTGCATTGATTCAGCCAGGCTTTTCCTCTGATCAACAGAGTGACTAATGGTCCTGACTGTGGTGTTTGTCTCAAGAGCAAAGCAGAGCAGGCAGCCAGGAGCTGGACCTGTCATGTTGGAATGTCAGCAGTGTTTGCATTGCTGGAACACTTAGGGAGGCTCTGGCCATGCAGAGATGCTGCTGGAGGGAGCATTTCCAGAGGACCTGTGTGTAGGGACACATTTTGTGGTGATTGGGAGTGGAGCTGTGACCCAGCCTCATCCCCAATGGGTACAGCTGTGAGAAGCAGGAGAAGAGCATTGACAGTTGTAAAAAACAGTTTTGTAAAAAAAAAAGTGTGGGTTAATTCACCAAATACCTTTAAAACCAATAAGTGCTCATTATTGCTTGTTCTAGTTTTGGCTGGGATCGAGTTCATTTTTTTCATTGCTTACCCTCTGATTCTGTGAATAATGTTTTTACTTCATTTTTCAATGCCCATACTGTACTGCATGATTATTTCAGCAACTTCAATGAGCCATGGAGTGCCCAGGTGCACTGACCAACCACCAAAGGGAACAGAGGCACACAGGTGCAGTGCGTGAAGACAAGGGGTATAAAAGGTTGGGATAAAGGGCAAGAAAAAGCAGCTGCTTGCAGCCTTCTGAGGTGGTATGGTGTTACTCAGTATGGGCAGATGCGTGAAGCCTTCTGAAGTTGTTTGAAGCTTTCTGATGAGGTATTGTGTTATTCTGTTTGGGAATGCTTAAAGCCTTCTGAAACTGTACAGTGATATTCTGTGTATTGTGGCCATCCCACCTGTGACATGTCCTGGGCCACCTGTGGCTTGCTCGGGCTTGTGGAAAGTAGTTGGCTTCTTCAAACTCCAGGAGAACACTCCTTAGATGTGGAAAATGCTTGTTTGGACTGTAAGGGGTGTTCTGCCAGTGAGGTGGAAGCTGTGTTATGGGTGTCAAAGAGCTTTTAGGCCTTTTCCAATCCTTTTAAAAAAGGATTTAAAATTCCTTCTCCTCCTCTTACTTCTTCTCCTCTTACTCCTCTGCTCTTGGTGCCTGTGATTGGTGAAGACAGTTCTTTGTCAAAAAGCATGCACGTGTGTTGTCCTCTTCACCAGACATTTAATTTTAATTTGTTACAGTATGGAAAACAGTGGTATGCAGAAACTCTATTGACAGATATAAGCTTTTCAAAGGAAAATCTGATATGGATTTCATGCCCATATCGATGGAAAAGAGCATTGCCTTTTCTCAGATAGCAAATGGCAGGGAACTTTCAAGGACATTTAAAGTAATGAGATAGTGTGGCTTAATTCATCAAATACCAATAAGCAGTATTTGGTGAATTAAAACTTTAAAACCAATAAGTGCTCATTATTACTTGTTCTGGTTTTGGCTGGGATAGAGTTCATTGTTTTTTCATTGCCCCTCTGAATCTGCAAATAATGTTTTTACTTCATTTTTAAATGCCCATACTGTGCTGCATGATTATTTCAGCAACTTCATGTGCAGCTTTTTTATTGAAGGGCAATTTGCCTGCAGCAGCTTTGGCACTTGCAAAGTGAGTAAGAATAGTAATAAGGCAATAGTTCTGCTATTGCAATTAAAGGTGGAAATTATTTATTTTAAATTTGCAAATACTTTCAGTAGGTACTGGACATAAACTTACAGTTACATAATTACTCTGAGAATCTATACTAACTTTCAAAGGTCAAAGCACTAGAATAAAGAAAAAAAGATGTAATGTGCCAGTTTCTATAATTGTTACTTTCATAAGAGTGCTGTCAATAGCTATTGTAATAGTATAGTAATGAAGAGAATTGTCAACATAAGCAAAAGGTTCTGAACCTTTTGTTGTAATATGAAATTTGTGTTCATAAGTGTCTTTGCATGCACACTTGCTAAATGCAATAATAAATCCAGCTGAAATGGTTTTTTCCTTTTCCTTACCCCTTATGTCTTAAGCACTTAAGGAAAAAAGTGTTTCCATTTGTTTCTGTCTTAGCAAAATAGTTACGTTGTATTTTTCATGGCAGAAACTCACAAAACTCTTAGTGATCCATTAAAAAGAACCCTAAAACCACAACAAACCAGGAATACAATGCAAATATGAGAAAAAATTAGCAAAAAATGTGGGATAAAAACCTGTTAATTACACTTCTGTTATTAAGTGATGCCTTCTGTGCCTTTAAACTTACAATGTTTCCCTTGCCAAAGGGCTGCTCTTTTTTGCATGTTCTGGCTTTTGCCTCTCTAGATAAAAAATACTGCTGTGGTAGTATTAATAGTGTAGGCAAATGATTTAATCTCAGGAAGGGACTAGAAGTTTTCTTGTAACTGGGTAAGGGTACCTTCCCCTGGTTGAAAGTTTAGCTTGTGGCCATTTATAACCTTTCTATTTCCAGCTGAAACCTGAGTCCTTGTTCTTTACATGTTCAATGCTGCTTTCTGATAATATTCCCCTGTAACTGAGTGGAGGGGTTGAGTGTGTAATTATGGGTCAACGTTAGGCTTCTAATTTCTCAGGGAAACATTCCCTTCTATCAAATTCTTTGCTGCAAATACTGTGTGCAGCTCTACAGATCCCCTGACATGACTTAGCTGGCTAGCAGTGATCCACAGACCACGCTTCAGGAGCAATTACCCAAAACCAAAGAACCACATGAAAGGCAAACTGTGGTGGGGGTTTCTATCACAGCTGTGTTGTGTTGTTCAGTACTGTAGTATCATGCTGTTTCTTGTCCCCAGTTTGAGAGAATTTTCTCATCTATAAAATAGCAGTAGAAATGTCAAGTGCAGCCACTGTACTTGGAAGAACTGTTTTGCTCCACACGGTGAGTGAGACTAAAACTGAGGAAAAAAGGTGATGAGCTATTTCATATTTTTCTAGGCACCAGTGGATATTTCTTTCCACACTTTCCATAGCATAAAAATGGTTCTTTCCTAGTATATATGGGTTTGCATCTGACTATTACAAACCAGTTTTTGCATTTATGTTCCTGGTGTGCTTATTTATTATCTTACAAAGGTTCAGCCTGTGTCATGAAATTGCAGCCTCTTTGTCTCCTCAGTTTAGTGCAGCTAAGAAGGGGCAATTAAACTGAGGCAATAAAGTGTGTTTGTCATGAAACTGCAGCAGCTTGAATTGCCCTCTGTTCACAATCTTTTAACTAATAAGTTTTAATTTAGGGAGGTTGTATTAGGTGCACAGCATGAGTTTATATCATACTGAAGTGTCCCTGTTTGTACAAGCAGGCAGCTGTTGTGTAAATATTCTCCAGTTTTAAGATGGGGTTAAAAGTACCAAACTGTGATCAGGTCCTGTTAAATGGCTTCATGTTATTTAAATGTAGCTGGTTACAAATTTTGATATTTGCAGAGCATTGTCTGTATTATGCCTGTGGCACAGCATGAAGAGAGTTTATTGCAGGACCTAAGTATGATACACATGAAACTTGTCTGGACCTTAATTTCAGTAACAATTTTGTCATTAATTTTCCTATGCAAATGAGTTTTGACTTGAATTGAAACTGTTTCTCAGGAACAGATTTGCTTTAACCATCACTTTGGTTCTCTACTTGTGTGTGTTGGGCTGTGGTTTTTCTCAATGGCACCTGGCTACTTCTTTCACTAGGCATTGTATGCAAAACTCAATGAGTTCCCACTTGTACTCTGCAAGATTAATGCAAGTCAATAGAGGATTCAGAAGTGAAAGGGGAGAAAAATCAGGTCAGCAAGAAATATGAATAGACTGATTAAATCAGTGGGAAATGCTGTGGTAAAATACAGAGGATTCCAATTCCATTTATTATAAACTTGGGAGGATGAGATGCTTAATAGCATGGAAGGACAGTATTGCTTGAGAATTGGGTTGAATTGGCAGAGTACATCTAAAACTTCTCCTTCTAACAGAATGGTTATGTAATATTACATGGTACAAGTGTTTGGTCTCCCTGCTTTTTAATAGGAGGACTATGTATGTAACTCCTGAGGAAAAGATCAGTGGTGTTTCCTTGCACCAAGGGAATGAAGTAACTGAGAATGCATTTGATACTGTGTGGTTTTGTGGTTTCTGGTTTAAAAGTGGTGACAAAATCTGTGTGGATTTAACTCATCCTGTCCTGTTCAGAAAGGTCAGGATGAAGTCCTGATCCAATGATCCATTCCAGAGTTCTTATCACTTGTTACACACAACTATCAGTACATTGCAGAGTATGGGTTGCTGTTCTTTAATTCCTAGCTTTTACTGTAGTAAAAACATTCCTCACTGCACTGAAAATAGATACAGGCAAGAAGGAGTATGCCTTGGATACTGTAGGAAAAGTTAAATTTGAAACAAGAACCCTAGCTTCCCTTAAAACCTGTTTATAAGAGAAGTATCCAGCATTGCAAAAATGTGCTGTCATGTGGGTTTTGGATCATGAGAGGGAGATGTTCCCTGGGATTTTGTCATCTCCAAATGAGATAAATATTTTAGGATTGTGATTGACTTGTTATGGACATGCAAAAAATCACAAACACAACAGACCCCCAAACTTCACTGGGGAATCCAGTCACTTGTTCTGTATAAATATTCAGTGGTAGGAGATGAGACAGAATCTCTCACTGTGGCATTATGCATGCACCCAGCATGATGGCATTTTAATTCTCTTAGATGGTACAGTGCTGTCACCCCATAGAAAACTAGAAATGAAAAACTCTGTGCCAGCCTGCACATTTCCCATGCTACATGGAAGAAAAGCTATCTGAAATAACTGAGGGCTCAGAGGTGGCAGAGAATGACTGGATTAAAGTTTGATGACAAAGGCACACATACCCTGAAGATCTGACTGTTATCATTGCCATCTGACACTTCAGAGTGCTGCTCAGCAGAGTGTGAATCAATGACATGCTGTTTATTTCTCCTATGCTAAATCCCTGTGTGGGCATGCCATGTGTGTATATATATATATGTATTTTTATACATTCATATATATGTAAAAGTGGACTCAGGTAATTATCGTTACCTGCAAGTGAATGTAGAGCCATCAGAGACTCAGAAATTCATAGCCCAGGTTTGTGTAAAGCTTCTTTATGTGGAGAAACCCTCCCTAAGCAAGTTAAAGTCACTGATTATATGTGCCCATGGAGAGGTTTCATGAAGTTAAACAAACTGCAGTAAACCATGTCAAGTTTCCCATTTTTCCCTCGGTAGGTGAGCTCTAAATATTCCCACCATATTTTGTAACAGCCTTCCCAAATCCTTTGAGTCCAATTTCCTGATGTCAGACCAGGACTGGGATCTGCTACCACATCAAAGTTAACTTGTGGGATTTTGCTTTGCTTTTCATAGTTATGGATGCTAAGCTTCAATAATGTGCTTAGTGCTGTAAGAGGCAGCAAAAATGACACTTGGTGGCCCAAGGAGTGTGCAGCCTAATGACAGACAGACAGTGCAGAGCTTTGGTGCATGTGCCTGCGCTTGATGGCATACCATGCCTTTTGATGGCTTTGACTTTGGGGAAGATTTTTTCTTTTTTTTTTTTTAAGTATCCATGCCATGTCCCTCATATCTTCCCCTCCAAGTTGTATCTTCCTCCTTGCCTTTTCCCCCTGCTTTTGCAACATCTGTGAGCTTCATTTTGTCATGTTTTGGTCCTTTGCAATGCAGCACATTTCCTCACAGACCATTTTTTGAAGACCCTAAATCTCCCGATTTTCTGGAGTTTTTGGGGCTTTTTTCAATTGCATTTCATTTCATTCTATCTCCTTTCCGGAGTGTTTGTAAGCCTTTCTTTTTGGGTTTGCAAGATTCCGTTTCCCTTCCCGAAAGGAAATTTCATTTCCTTTTGGGAAGGGAAAGGGAATCTTGTGATTTCAATGGGGACCAATAGGGGAATCTTTGGTGTTTGTCCCTGCCCTAGATGGCATGCCATGCCTTTTGATGGCTTTGACTTTGGGGAAGATTTTTTTTTTTTTTTTTTTTTTTTTTTTAAGTATCCATGCCATGTCCCTCACATCTTCCCCTCCAAGTTGTATCTTCCTCCTTGACTTTTTCCCCTGCTTTTGCAACATCTATGAGCTTCGTTTTGGCCTGTTTTGGTCCTTTGCACTGCACCTGATATAATCCCGGTCCATTTTCTTGTAGTCACTAAATTTCCCAAATTTCTTTTTTTTCTCCTGCAATTGCAATTCCTTTGATGGTATCTCCATTCCAGAGTGTTTTTAAGTCCTTCTTTTCTGTTTTGGCCTTCAGTGGGGATCAATTTTGGCAAGCTTTGGTGCATGTCCCTGCACTTGATGGCGCATGGCCTGCCTGCATTTTGATGGCTTTGACTTTGGGAAAGATTTTTTTTTTTTTTTTTTTAAGTATCCATGCCATGTCCCTCATATCTTCCCCTCCAAGTTGTATCTTCCTCCTTGACTTTTTTTCCCTGCTTTTGCAACATCTGTGAGCTTAGTTTTGGCCTGTTTTGGTTCTTTGCAGTGCAGCTCATTTCCTCACAGACCATTTTTTGAAGACGCTACATCTCCCAATTTTCTAGGTGTGCTGGGAGACCTGGGGAAAGTGCTTCTGAGAGAAATGGTGCTTTTTGAAATAATGTTTGAGTGCCTGACAACATCTACATTAACACTGGCTAATTCATCGCTCCCAGAATGATGAGATTTTAGGGAAGGGATTTGGCTTCAGCAGATTTTATTCTGCCACGTGCAGAGGGATCAGATCAGTCGACCATTGATGCTATAGTCGAGTGTGGTCCTTCCTAACTTTGTTTTTCCATGTGGTGTTTGAGCCTGCTTTTTGATCTGTGCCCCTTCCATTCTGCACTCTGACTAGCAGGCTGCTCACAAATGCAGAGGAGTTTATGTCCTGCCAAATGTGTAATTACTGCAGTACTCCAGGCACCTCACTGCATACTAAGGAAGTTTTGCTGGCCTTACACTGATGCCAGATATTGCTGTACCAAAAAAATCATCTCCGAGAAAATAAGCTTCTTTAGTCTTTTTTAGTAAGTCCTTCAAAGTAAAATTGATATATTTGGGCTGATACTGCCTTTTCCTTCGTTATGTGGATATGTGTAGGATTAAAACTTCTTTCTGTATTAGTGATCTTCTCTCTTCTGGTTAAATAAGTGTATTTATTCGAGGGACAATTCTAATAGTAGCAAAAAATGTCTGAAGACAAAAAGTGAGAAATTTTAAAAGCATACTGACAATGCAAATTGCTAAGCTGTTTTGAGGCCGATTTTAGAACAGAATACACATGAGGAAATAATTTGTCATATGCTTAATTTGTATTTGGAGTAAATTAATGAGCATAGTGTCTAAAATCTGGGTCATGCAGTAAAAGTGAAAAAAATTGACACACAGCCCAAGTGAAGTCAACGAAATTCTCAAGTTAGGAACTGGAATAGGCCTTAAGAGAAAACAAGAGGATCTTTAGGGTAAAGATGATGACTATGACACACTTCCCTTTGCTCTAATTATTTTGCCCTGCTTGAGCTTTTGTTCCAGGTACAGATCCCAGGCTTGCCTGTGTTGTAGCCTTCTGATTCTAGAAGCAGCTGAAGGCTCACTGTTTCCCAATGCAGATGTGTGTGGGAAATCAGTTCTCAGCACACAGTAATGGTTAATCGTGATTACTCTAAAGCAAATGGATCTCCCCATTAGAGTGGTGATGCAGTCTTCCACTAAGCCTGACAGGACTCATCCAGCCCAGGCTCTAACAAAGGAATGTATTGTTGTGTAAGTGGCAGATTAGTAGATCTATAGCTTTACTCAGACAGCAGCAATTGCTGTAGTCACGATTTGTCACGATTAGTTTGTGACTATTAGTTATCAGCTTCTCAATCTATTTCCTCTGAAATAGGCACTGGCCACTGATGATTGCAATTTCTGATGGACTGGTTTGGGTTACCACTTTTCCTTATGTTACTGTCATTGCCTCGGGCCTCAGCTGCACTGGGTGGCTTCAACAGAAACACTCTTGTCCTTTCACAAGAGCTTCTGGAACTCGTCTGTTCCTGGTTCAGAGCCCTCACAGAGACTGGTTTTACCTGCAGATGCTGCGCAGTGTTGTAAATGAGTGTTTTGTTGCCTCCTCTACAATGGGTGAGTGGGAGTTCATTTACAGTGTGCTGGTGGAATGCCTCCCTGGGATTGTGAAATCCTTGGCATCAGTGCAGTTGGTCCTCCTCATCAAAATTTTTTTCACAAATCCGGTGTTTGCTTTAAACTTCTGTATTGGCTTCTCTCTAAAAGAAAAAAAAGTGTCTGAACAGTTGTCTTTGTTTCATACTCTAAGCTACACTTTCTTGTGATTTTTTACTTGCTTTTTAGCAGGAATGGCAATTCCTGGGAGGCTGTGGTTTCTTCTTAGCTCTAGAAGCAGGAAATTGAATTTAATTAGAGGCGAGTGAGATCTGCTGATGTGACAGGCAGGCTTTGCCAGCACCACCGACAGCACAACTTCCCCAGCTCTGAGATGGGATGGGCAGCAGGTCAGGGCACCCTTTTTCCTCAACATCCACACACCTCAGCTTGTTGCATTTCATCTGGTTGTGCCTGTGGGTGTCTCAGCAGAGTTTGCAGGTGGGGGCTTGTGGAGGCTCTCCCTGCACTCAGGCAGCACCTGCCGGCCCACAGATTTTCCATGGGTTCCACACCCCTGGACATCCAGCACCAGCAGCCCCTTTGTCAGCAGAGGCCAGGGAGAAAATACAATGTGGGAACAGAGCTCAGCTGTACAGGAATCAATCAGCAGGGTCAGCCCCTGGCAGGGGCTGTGAGGGCTGATAAGGCAGCAGCATCCTCAGCTGGAGCAAACGTGCCTCATTTCACTGCATCTCAGCTGCTCTCCAGAGCCAGGCACATCAGGCTCCCCGTGACCAGATTGCTGATTCACTGTGAGAGTTCTGGGGCTTATGTGCAAAGGGGAAGTCCAAGGCTGTCAGAAGGAAAGGAGGAATCTTCATTTTTGGAAAGTGTCAGAGAGGACAGATTTTGAGATGTGGTAATAGAAGACAAAAGGAAAAAACAGTTTGCTGTGACAAAATGTGGATCTTAACTGTTCTCCATTTGTGAGCTTTCACTTAAGAAGAAACTGAGAGATGGGATTTGCAACGTGGCTTATATATGGGTGGTGGTTTTACTAAATATATGCTATTGTTGACCAAGCTTTCTTATTTCATCTGAAAAAATAAATTTCAATCTGTAACAAACCAAATTCAACATGAGATCAGATCTTTGCAGCTGCTACAACTTTGCCACATATAGCCACAGAGTCAAGAGCTAGTGCTTTAAAAAAATGCATATTTTGTGGTTGTCTTTCATCTTGAAAATCAACAGGATAATAAAGATAAAGATTTTATTTAAAGATAAATAAAGAAAATAAAGATTTTTCTAAAGTAATTGTTAAAGTCTAAATGTCACAGAGGCAGTTAGGAATTAGAGAAACATATATGTTTATGCATTAACTCTTTAAAGTGTTTTATTACAGTGTGACAATTGTACTGGGATACTGAGTAAAGGTGTTTACACCCTCAGCCTTCATGGCCACACCAAAGCAGGAACCAACAGAAAGTTCAAGATCTTATGGTATTGCAAGTAAAGGCAAGCAGTTTACAGCTGAGTTGTTTGTTGCTGTAAGCATTTTATTTTCCTTAATTTGGAGACCATAAAATGGTACAGCAGATAAAATATTTGATGTATAAAAGATTAAGTTGGAGACTCCAGTGTGGATCAGTCTTAAACCTATGCACAAGAGCAGGCATGGCTGGATGTGGCAGTAATCATTTTTTCTTCTCTGATTCAGGTGATCCTTACAAACTTGCCTGGACATTTTGTGGGATAGAAAAGAGCTCTGTTGAGGTGAAACCTCTGGAATCATATCTCAGAGCTTCCCAGATCACCTAGAGCTGTAATGGATAATGTGTTGTTACCTTCTCCTCCTCCTTGTCATTGACTTGCAGCCTCTGCCTGCCCCTGTGGAAAACACCAGCCTCAGAGTCTCAGTTTGCTTTTACTGCACCCCAGGGTGGAGCAAAGTGGACAGTGCAAGCTGTGCTTTGTTTTAACCAGTTGGCATTACAGGAGAGTCAAACAACCCACTAAAGCTTCCAGTTGACCACCCCTCACAGTTTAAGGAATCCCATTTAAATTATTCATAAGCTGCCACCATTCTGTGTGGTTTCCAGCAACAAGTAGGTAGAACTGTTAGTGTGGCTGCTGCTCTGTGACATATCCTGCTGGACAGCTGGTCCCTCAGATTTTTGGAGGCCTTGCAGAGAGAAGTTGGAACAGCTTCTGTGCCCAGAGGAGCAGCCAAACTTTTAATGTCCAAAACCTCTCTGTCCCCACCATTAAATTTCTGTAGTGGTTTCCAGAATCCCAAATTGAACAGTCAGGCTCTGCCTCATAACTGTCTCCACTGAAAACCCAATTGATGCTGGAAAGTGCATGTGCAATGTGCTATATACCCGAAA
This sequence comes from Ammospiza caudacuta, assembly GCF_027887145.1. Taxonomy (NCBI): domain Eukaryota; kingdom Metazoa; phylum Chordata; class Aves; order Passeriformes; family Passerellidae; genus Ammospiza; species Ammospiza caudacuta. The sequence continues at coordinate 38,558,149 of NC_080600.1, read as the reverse complement.
GAAAAGTGTCTGTAAGAGAGGTAGTTGTAAGATTTGCCTTTTGAAAAGCCATTATCAGGAGAAATGAAGGGTGCTGCTTTTACAGCATTAAGAGATCAGGCTGGATGGAGGGAAGGCAGCATGGCATGAACCTGTGAAAAGCTGGAAAGTTTCAAAGGACTGATCCCACAGCTCCCAGCAGCAGCAGCAGCTGTGCTGTGACATACAGGCTGATGTAGCAGTTGTCTGATCCATAGGTTTCACTTCTAGGACTATTATTTCTTGGCAGCCAACCTAACGTAATTACGTATGTTTTCCTGCAACAAGCAAACACTTTATGTGGCTGAGGAAACAGCTGCACTACACTGAAGAGCTCATTTACATAAATATGAAAGTAGAATTGCAAAATTACATATTGTGCAGGGTTATGTGTTAATGTCAAGGATTATAAATACCGATAGGGATTATAAATACCTATAATGCCCTTTTATTTAAAAGGAATTAATATTTAGCCATTTTGAACATTGAGAGACAGTTTGTCATCTGACTATTTAAAAGTGTGACTATTTAGTCTAAAAATAACTTTGACTGTGACTTTGAATGGGAGATAGTTGCATTTTTTTCTTATTTTCTGGTTTGAGCTGCTCGGCAGAGAAGACACCCTTGAAAAGGATTGCCAAGCGAGATAAAATTTGCCTCATTTTCTTTCAACTGAAACTAAGCTTCTTGTTTGTAAATCATAGATCAGTTTCTGAAGGAACTTGGTAAACTCCTTGTGTATGAACTACATAATACAGGAACTAAACTCAGGCTGCAAGTAACATGACCAGGAGTACTCACTGACTCATAACATGAAGTGTTTCCAGAGAAGACCTAGTGGCAGCACAAGCATTTCTGCAGATCTGTGTCTAAAAGAACAGATTTGTTGGAGTAAAACATAAAAGTTTATTTTAGTCCCTCGCCTGCCTCACTTTGTGACTATACAAGTGCTTGTGCTGTACAAGGAAGATGTACAAACCAGAAAAGGAAGGCTAAAAATGTGGAGGATATGGACACAACGCCAGCCTACACTGCCCTAAACCATGTGTGGAATTACAGCATCACTGGGACAGCTGAGTGCCTGCCCTGTGCAGGGGCAGCTTGGCAGGGAGACCTTGTGAAGAGAGTGCAGCTTAGGTGGTGTTTAGCCCAGTGCTTTAAAAGAGATTTGTCACCCATTCTGTGTTGCCATGAGGCAGGGAGGCTGCAGACTGCACACTTCTGCAGTGGGAGCAGAGAGCCCCAGGCTGCTGGGGCCATCTCAGCCCTCTGTGCCCCCAGGGCCCCTGTGCTCACAGCACAGACAGCACACTGCAGTGCTGACACACTGAAATGGCCAAAGCTCCTGGGGCTGGCCCCAGAGCAATGTGTTCTTTTGATTTCTTGGGTGGTTTTATGCAGATTTGATTGACGTGGTTGGTTTCAGCTGATGGATTCAGTTGTGCAATTTGTTCAGCTTTTAATCAAGTAAGAGCAGCAAAATGCTCTGAGTGTCATGACAGCATGATGAGATGAGCTCTAACTCATCTTCTCATGATCTTTCAAAATATGTTGCTACATTTTTCCTCCAGCTGTTTACTCTGCCCATCTGCTGGATGTTGCATTTCTCGCTGGCAGTAAAAAAATCCAGTCTCAGTGCCCAGAGGCTGATGAGTTTTTTTTCTGGGTTGGTTTTTGTTCACAGTTTTAACTTTAAGACTTGGCACTGAAGCAGCCCATGAGCATGAACATGGACTACTGAATGATGCTGCATTTCTCAGATCCTGCTGGTCTCCAAGGGGAAACCCTGCTTGGCTTCATCCTTTCCCTTCCACCAGCCTTTGTGAACAGATCAAGCATTAACCAGAAAGAAAATTAACATTGTTTTGGCCAGAGCAGCGTGGGCTCAGGGGCTTGAGGGCACAGTGAGAAGCAGAGGGAGAGGGGAGGGTACCTGCCCACCTGCAGGCAAGCTGCCAAATTAACCTGTTTGATTACTGGTTCCACAACATGACACCACTGTCACCTCCAGCAAGGAGATGGTGACCCAAATCCAGCAGGTGGAGATGTCTAAAGCTCTCAGGGTCATCCTTAGCTTTTCTGGCAGCAGGTTGTTGTAGCTGTTGAATGATTGGTTTGCATCAGTATTTTGGGCCTGGAGAAGATAAACTATTAACTATACAGCCAATACATCTGTGTTACCTTGGGAAAAAGGCATTGGACTGTTACCAAAAATTTGGTTAAAAATTTGGTAAATATAAAAAAGCTCCTTAACACCAATGTAGCATGAAGAAGCAGGCATTCTTGATTTGTTCCAGATGCACAAGGGGATATCTCCTCCAAAGTCTCATAGAAATATTCATAGAATGCCTGTCTTTTCTAACATCCTTTCTGAGCACAGAAATCAGAGTTGGAAGAACATGAGAAAGGTGTAGGAAAGCATGGGTTGAGAAGAGTAGGAACTTTTTAAACTGGCTTTGCTATTAAGAAAGGGCAAGGGTGAACATCCACATCAGCTGTGGGCCATGGCCTCCCACCCATATATTCCTTACCTCTTTCATCACCAGTGATGCACAGGAAGCTGATTCATCTAAAGTTTCCTGTGGCAAAAAAAAAAAAGGAGCTGAAGGTGTGATGGAGATACTCCCTCATTAGCATGCAAGTATGTGATGAGCAAACATTTCCTCTAAGCACTGCTGATACCTCTGAGACAGCAGCAATTGGATGAGAAAATCCACAGGGCTTTTGACTATTTCCTTGAACCCAAACTGATTTTCTCACCATGGTTAAAATGGGAGGTTACTGGCATGATTTGGCAACCTGCAAAGAGTCATCCAGGCTTGGTTTTGTGCTGAAGCAGACATACTGGAACCAGTAGATATTTATAATAAGCTAAAAAGAGCTGTTGTGGGAAAATAAGAGGCCATTAAAGAGATGTTAAAATAAAAAGAGCAAGTGGTAAATGTGTGAAATGTGAGTTGGAGTCACATGTATGGAAGGTATATGAAATAGCACTAAGCACAATGCCAGTAAGTTAGTGTAGACTAATCCAATGTATATTAAATTAGGAAAGGTGAGTGAAATCATAGCAATATTCTTGTTGCTCAAACAGGGGAGCAGAAATCTGTATCAATATGCCTCCTGGGTACTCTTACAGCTCTTACAAGCTGCAGGAAAGTGTCTCCAGCTTCAAAAGAGGATGTTTGTGCTTTTCAGGTGATCTTGCTAAGAAGAATAAACAAATAGGGCCAGGAAGTTATCCTTTTTGAATTTAAACAGGTGTATTACTCAGTTTGGGAGGACTGTCTGAGAATTGATGGAGCCCTGTGGACTCCATCAGGGGCTGTAAAGACTGGATGATGAAAGAATGGTAACACACGTGAGAGCTGAAGCTGGAAAGGCATGTCACTTAAAAGGGAGGCTGGAAATGCAACAGGACTCTGTCTTGTTCTCCAAGTTGTTTGAAATTCTCAGGCATAAGCCTCTTAACTCTTGCTGGAAGATGACATGCTAAAGATTACCAGCCTGGAGGTATTAGGGTATGCAAGGCATTAGGAATGGTAATTACTGTGACCTCATACATAAATAATCATTTAATAACACAGCTGATTTCTGGAGACTTAACAGGGTGCTGTCAGTGTAGAAAACACAAAAAGGAAATTTTTTGAAGCAGGAAATGCCTTCAGTCTAAGGACTATAAAGGAAAGAAGCTTTGAAAAACAAAAAAGCAAGCATTATCGTGTTCCATAAAAAGGCAGTGGAGCTGAGCAAGAGATGCTGCACAAGAACCTGTCGGCAGGTTTTCAGACTTTGCAATGTGAAATGCTAATGATAAGCTCCTAAACAGAGCAGGCCAGGGCTGGATGATACTGCAAAATATCAGCTCCCACTAGACCAGTACGTTTTTGGTACCTTTTCAGATTAGCTGTTTTCTAGTTAGCTGGAATATGAACATAAACTCTAATTTTAGATATATTTGTGTTGGAAAAGTGGGACTTTATCCATACAATTACTTAAAATGTCTGGTTTGTTATCTTGTTTATTACTCTGTTGTCTGAAATCCCATCAATTTTGTGGTTAGCACCAACTCTGGCAGTTTTTCCAGAGCCAAATAAACTGCACAACAACTTTATGGTGTAAGATGTGTAATAACTTGTAATTCATTGTGCAGTTTGACAATAATTATTCACAGGTTTAGCATTTGCAACTTGATAGCCTATTTTAACAATACTGCAAAAAATGTTCTCACATAAACATTTCTGTAACTAAGAATCCTAATGAATTTACGTCATGTATGGTAAGTGCTTTTAATTTTTAATTTAATGTAACTCTGCTTGGAATACCTCTGAAATCATTAATAGAAAGTCAATGAAAAGACATGAATGCTATTAATTGTGAGTAGGAGACTATTTTTAGTCTCTGTTCCCCCTGATCACAGAAGACTTGTTCTTAAAAAAACTTGGTTTTGAGAATGAGTCCTAGATCTGAGCTGCAGCTATCTACAGGCAGAGATATTTTTAAAGGGGCAGGTCATGTCCAGTTGAGGCAACAATTGAATAGAAAACTTTAATACTTAATTGCAATGTGTATATTTTGATTTTTAAGAAATAAACTTCCTCAGTTACATAGGAATATTAAAGAAATGAACTATTAATTATTACAGACATTTACATGCCTGCACTGAAATTTTTCTTTTCTTATCCAACATTTAAGAAGTGTCCTTCTGAGGGCAGCACTTAGCTAGAAACAAACTATCCAAAGCTGTGGGTTACTTTGTGGGTAGAATTTCTTTTGTTATTTACACAAAAGATTTGTATAAACACATTCTCAGGCTATCTTGGGAGGAGCTGCTATTAAATAAATTAAGTTTGTTAGATACAGAATAATGACGTTTGGGCCAAATCTAGTGCTAATAATTTCAGAATTTGTTTCCATAAACTCTTAACTGAGAAGCCACAGGGAGGGTTGGTGACTCTGCTGTTTAAATAATTTAGTTTCAGGACTCAAGCCATTCAGTTCTGTTTAACACTGTACAAGACCTCCCCTGAGCTTCCTTGCAGGACAGTGAGGTTTTTGAGGAGTTTACATCATACTGTAGGGGTATTTTTAATTTTTTTTTCAGAAAACACAATTTTGTGTTGAAGTGTAACTTCTTTATAGTTTCCATTGTTCACTGAATTTTCCAATTAGTGCCCACAACAGCTGAAGCCTGTGAGAATTCCCTGTGAATTACATCGTTGTGTGGAACTGCAGCAGATATGAAGCTGCTGTGTCAGAAAATATGAAGCACTTTCCCCAAGTATACATCTGCAATTGCATTTATTTTAAAACTTGAAAGAGAAGTTGAAATTGAGGTTTTCTTACAGCTTTTTTCTAATCTGTGTTTTTCAATCTCCTCTCTTTTTGCCTGAGGATCAATAATATGTATTGTGCCCTGAGGGTACATTTGTTTGTTACAGAACATCTCACGAGCCATCATTTCCAAGCTGCTGGACTGCAAAGCCAAGCTCAGTAGATTCTTAGTTTTCTTTTTAAATGTCACTGACTCCATTTCAGGTTTGTAGAGGTTTTTTTCCTACTATCTTGACAGCGAGCTTTCTCTTTGTAAGTGCCTCTTCGTTCTTTTACTATTTCAGTATAACTTACAGTTTTGCACATAAAAAATTGAAGGGCTGTGCTCCCCTCACTCCTTCCAGACAGAGAATTCCTGTGCTGTGATTTGGTGTAGTCAGAGATAGACTGTTAAAGAAATGACTGAAGGGGCTGGATGACTTTGGATGTGATCAGTGGCTTAGGGGTGACTCTGATCATTGCTTCAGCTCCACTGGCTTGAGGGAGGCTGGGTCAGGGTCTGCATGAAGCAGAAGGATGAAGTCTCTGCACTTCTCCCAGGTGAGGCAGGAGCACCACTGTAACCATCCAGCAGGAAGCGGGCAGTTGGATAATCCTCACTGTCCGCAGAACCCAAGTGGCAGCTGGAAGACTTTGAGGTGAGGAAAGCTCAGCTCTGCCTGATTGCATGGAAGCCTTTCTCTCCAGGGACACTGAGACGCCTTAAAGGAAGACAGAGGGGTCCCTAAAGGGAAAGACCTTGGCACTTCTGCAGCCCTTTTTGGATGAATCACAGCAAATAATTCCCAAAGCAGGTACTATGTTCATGTCTCACCATTCTCTGCAGAGTCCATACCATGATAGTGCAACTTCATTCATAGTTACACCAAATTCTTTATCCTGTGTTTCACTGCAGCAGAAATAGATTAGAGGCAGCCTAAAAAATTCATGGAGCAGCAGAGGGAGTTAGAACCCCTTTCAGAAAAGATCCAAAGGCCTCCTCCTCCACGTATCAGGCACAATACAAGAACTCCTGAAATGCTATTTGTTGATGGTTACCACTAAATAAGTCATCACTAACATTTAGTCAGTTTTAAAGGTCATGAATGAGACTACTGATGTCAATAATAGACTGTTCATTCATTTCAGAAGTACTAAGTCAATTTTCAGGTATTAAACCTGCAAAGGGGCAAATGCTAAATCAGCCATAAAATACATGATTACAAAGTGTCAATTAGAGTTCTAACTAGGATCCTTTGTCTTGACTTCTATTAGTAATTGATAACAGAGAAAAAAATAATAGCACTCAACTGTAATCCAAATTCTCCTCAGTTTGAGATGGCTGTATGATCTGACACAGCTGGAAGTGGAAGGGTTAAGTGATAAGGTGGGAAACTCCAGCAGCTGATCTGTTCTGGCAGGTTTCTCTTTTTCAGATCTGTTTTATAAGGTCCTGTCACCTGCTCTTTGCATGGGGCTGTTCTAACCATGAAGGGCAGAATCCTTCAGCAGTGGGTGAGGGGGGAAAGAAAGGATTCTGAGAGTGAGAAGTTCTTGCAATGCTAATACAAAGCTAAACTGATCCTTGTACTGAAAATAGAAAAAGAGTCAATACACAAACTCTGACTTTTATCCTTTCCATCCTGGATAATAGATCCTTTTTTGAGAAATATCTTAACTTTGAATCCTACTTAATTTAAACTGCAAGCTGTATTAAACCTTTCTAAAATACCACTCAAGACAGCTGGATTTTGTTGGTGGGTGAGGGAAAAGAGAGTTGCTTATCTGAAGACTCATTCTAGGTGTAAATTGTTTGAGTGAAGCAAGTGGAGCTGAGTAGATCCCACTTTAGAAGCAAGTCTAGTTATCAATTTCCTGTACCACTTACCCTGAGAGCACTCTTGTTTTCTTTCATTCCACCCTGAAATCACAATACCAGCTCGACATCCGGTGTAGAACTCAGGTGTTAATTCCCAGGGGCTGGAAAACCACTTCTCTTTACAAAGAGGGGCTGCTGAAATAGTTGATACACTGCCTTTGGCACCTGAACTTGAATTCCTACAGCAGGCTAAGACTGTGGAGTTCACTCCAGTCAGGGCTTGGACTTCAGTGTAAACAACATGGAAACATTTTTAAATTGAGTTTGTGTTTAAAAGGCGGAAAATCGCAATTGAATTCTTGCAATCAGGCTTCTCCAGTAAAGCGCTTTCTAATAGCTATACATTATATTTGCTGTATTTATAGTATTTATCAATTTCTGAACTTAAAATCCCAAATAGTTCTATTTCTTCTAACTTCTGAAATTATTTGAGATGCTGTAATAGTGTTTTGCCTTTTTTTTTTGGTTTTTAAATAGGAACAGCTGATGAGAAAACATCTGAAATCAGAAAAGCAAAAATTATTTTGCCATGTACCCGCATCATTCATATTCTATCTGATATTTGAGCACTATCACTTGTGATTGAGACTTTTTAAAATAGAAATAACAGAAAATAAAATATATGGTAATTTTATCCAGTTAATTTTTTTAATAGTTGGAAAAAAATATACTGAAGCAAACAGGATTATCTCTGTGCTTTAGTAACTCCTGTGGAAATGAGGTAAAACTACTTTAGGATATTTAGCATTTAAAAGACTTTTTAGTCTTTAGGAATGCTAAAATACAACCAGTTTCATGCTCCTGTTTGGCAAGTTTTTGACCTTTGTCTTAAATAGATTCAAAAACTCTTCTGTAACCTTGCAACTGAAACAGTTTTCTTGCATGTATTGCAGTGTAACAACCCAAGAGTAAATGAGGAGGGAGCAAGATAAGCAAGAAATTAATTTCTTGGAATGGTTGTAGAATAACTCAAATAATTAGCTAGGTAGAAACATTACTATTGATTTGAGCAAGTCTGGCTATGGACAGATGTAGGCAGGAAGAAAATCACAGCTTTGAGCTGCAGAAATGAATTTTGCTGTAGGCCTGGCTGGGATTGGCTCAACAGTGGTAGAAGGAGTTCATGTGTAGGGTTTGTCTGGCAGGGTTTGGGGCTGGGGGGTACAAGGGTGGCTGCTGTGAGAAGCTGCCAGAAACTTCTCCCATGTCCGATGGAGCTGATGCTGCTGGCTCCAGGGTGGGCCCACTGCTGGCCCAGGCTGAGCCCATCAGCAGCAGCACTAATGCTGCTATAATGTGTTCAGGAGGAGGGAAAAGGCTGTGCAACTGCAGCCAGAGTGAGAGCAACATTTTCCCAAAAAAACCCACACCTGCTACCTCTTTAGTCACCTGTCAGATCACAGGTTCTGGTAAGAACCTCAGAGAAATGCCCATTCTTTACAGTTGTCCAGTCTTAAGGAAACCCCTCCCTGACAGGATACAGAAAATTCACCAAAGATAAGATCTTTGGTGTCCTTTGATACCCTTGGCATCCAGGAGTGAGAAGCCCCACCGTGAATCAGGGCAGAGATTTTAAGCCTGGGTCTGTTTCATTGCAGATCTGTTTTGATTGCTAAGCTCACACTGAACTTGTTGCAGTGGATCATTCTCTCTGTTAACATCTTTAGTCCTGTTCTGTTGTACATAAGGCTTTGCAGTTCAAAACTGCTCTTTTTTATTATTGTAGGTGAGAAATTAAACAAGTTCACATTAGAGGTGTTCTTTTATCTTTCTGTTTTGACTCTCCAAGATGAGTCAGAGGACCCTAACTGTACTTAAATCAGATCCACTTTGTGAGTGCATTTGGACCATCCATCAGAGATGAAGACTCCATAAAGGAGGCTGACAAACTAGCCAGGCATCTGATTAGGCACAGAATAATTTCAATGGCTAATCAAATGAATGAATCCTTACATGATTACACTTCAGTTTTGTATCAGCTAATCATGAAACCAGAAAATACACTAATGGATGCTAGTTTCTGACAGCACCTGTTCGCAGGTACAATTGCTGTAATTTGGGAAGAAGAAGGGAGGGGGCAGCACTAATTTCCTAATCAAGAGCTAAGACAAATATCAAGCTCTAATATTTTTAAGCAGTAGTTTGTTTTTCTCTAGAAGAAAACTGGAGCTTTTCCAGAACTTGGAAGATAAGTCAGCAGTGGGATGCTGGGATCAATCCCTCGTGTCTCCAAGTACACATTTTTTACGTGTGTACATTGATCCTCAGTAGATCATCTCATGGTGAAAAAAGACCTTCTTGGGACATTCTTTAGGAAATGAGGCTATACAACCTTTTCCTCACCCTTCAGGCCTCTTTTCCTACTGACTTCTCAGGAGATATTAGCAGGGACAAGGATAGTCCCTACAGAAAAACAGAAAAAAGTTTGTTTTGTGTGTGTTTGCGCAGGCTCATGTTCTTTTGATCCTTCTCTCAGGAGATTTGGTCTCAGATATAAAAGCCACAAGTTATCATATGGGGAGATACTTCTGAATTCTCTCCACCAAGGTCTCTGACTGAAAATATATTAAAAGCTATATTGCTTGGAGGAAATCCCATTGTGCTCTGTGATTGTAGAGAAGGCAGCAGTCCCTGGCCCAGCCAGCCTACGGTGTAAAACTCTGTTTTCTTTTCATATAAAAAGGTAACAAAAGGGAAATATTGGAGCAAGAAAGGGAGATAAAGAACATTGAGTTCTGCTTTTAATATAGCCTGGGCCTGTCAGTCCTTTGTTGTATGCAGGGAAGAATTTTGGTACTGAGTTATGAACAAGATCTGACATCTACATTCACAATGAATCCCACCGAGCAAAGCCATTCTTGAAGCTTTTATTGTCACCCTTCCTCTGGTGAAGTATCTCGTGAGAAACTGAGCCCTGAATCCTGACACGTGGGTCCTACCCTACAGAAGTCACCCTTCAGTTGCCAGGAGAGCTCCAGGACCTGGGGCTTGGATGCATTAGGCTGAAACTATTGCTACCAGAGCACAGTGCTTACAGGAATGGCTTTAAAACCTCTGCCAGTCAATACTGTCCAGTTCTTTGAAGAATTCTTAATTTAATGCTGCTTACCTACACAGTAAATGTCTCTGAAGTCTAAGCAGAGAAAATAGAGAGAGACCAAGGAAGCTGGATTAGCAGCATTAAGCCACAGTCGATCTACTGCTTGCATTTTAATAGCTTTTGCAAAAGTGGAACGCTAGGTTTACTGCAGTGTGTATCACTGTACAGCCACTGAAATTGCCAGAACTGTGCTGACTTGTAGAGGCTGAGGACTGCTCCCAAGACTTCCAGCAGCAGCTGTTTCAAATAGCTGTGTTTGATCTGTCTTCTGAAATACAAAACCCACAGATAGATTGCATCTAAATTGTCAGCGCTGGTTAATATATGTGGTATGTCATAAATATCTCCTAAACACCACTCAGCTTCATTTTCTCATTGACTTAAAATAGACTCATCCTGGATCTTCTCTAACTTTTTTTACAGTGTCCTAAGTTGCAAAAAAAATTGTTGGAAAAGACGTAGATAAACACTTCATTACAAAGGTATTGTGTTACCATTTGTCATTTCATTATTCATATAATATCTGCATCTGAAAATAATAATAATAGTAATTTTAATAATCCTGAACAAACAACCAAAAATGCACCATGGGAAGTGCCTGAAGTTATTTGAGGGTGAAAACTCAATTGCTAGAATCCCATCTGGTGTTATTTGGGGTTTTTTCCCTACATCTCAGTTTTAAAGAGGGGAATGGACGGTCTATCCTACAGTGAACTGAGCACTTTTTCAGACCTGCTAAGTAAACTTCTGGCCCATTTCAGAGACATTAAAGATTTCCAGCTACCTCAGAATAGATACTTGGTGTTTCTCAAGATCTCTACACCACATGAGCAGAACAATAACTGTGTTCACCACCACAAGCAGGGTTGTTTTTATTTGTGACATGAGTTTGAGGTAAAGAAAATATGGATAATTTTTCCTATTAAAAAGTAGTGGTGATCTGGAGGAATTCCAGAGGTTCCTCCAGAGGAAGGAGAATATTTCTTTTCATGCTGTCATAACTCATAGTCCTCCCTTGATGTTCCTGGCATACTTGTTCTTAGTGTGTGGTCTTCTGCCTCTTTTCTCCCCTGAGGGAACACAGTGTTCTGTTCTGTGCAGGTCATGGCCTGGTGCATCCTGAGCACCACACTTCCTCCCTGTCCTTTTTATCTCGGGATATCTCTTGGCATGGTGCTCTGGTCGTTGTGCTAACTCCAACCACTCGGTTTCCTCCAGAACTCCCTCATCCTCCATCAATACCAGGCATGACCTTCAAGGCCATTGTTGTCTCTCTTTCATTGAATCTCCCCCCCATTTATTTCAGGAGGAACTAGAGAAATAATTTTTCAGTTTGTTTTCATAGAGATTTGTGGAACACAAGGGAAAGAAAGCAGAAAGGCAACTAAATCTTAATTGACTCTGTTTACCTTCTCTCTCTTCATCTTCTTGTCTATTAACAGAGAAATGGGAAGCAACAGGAGAAGGAAATTACTGCTAGTCACAGATTCAAAAGGAATATGAAGTCCATGAGCACCCTCTGTTCCATATTTGTTCCATGCAGAGCAAATAGTCCACTGGCATGCTGACTGAATAATTAGCTTTACACAGTACCTAGCAAATGGTGGTCATGGACCAGAACCCCCTGTGCTTGCTGCACTGTTAGCAGAAGGAAAAAAAAAATTAGAAGACAGTCCCCACTACCAGAGCTTAAATCCAAACTATAAGACAGGAGACACCAGATGGAGATGGACAGATGGTGAAGTGCAAAGCAACTCCTAAACAGTTGATAAGCATGAAGGCAAACAGTATCAGCACACCAGCTGCCTAACATTTGTCCATTAGAGATGTCAAACCAAGGGATGGGATAAGAATTGCTCTGAAGGATAATGGGATAGCTCTGTGGATGCTTGGTTAAAAAAAAACACATCCCAAGTGGAGATGGCAGTAGGGAATAGTTAGCCTGGAATCCCTGCTAACATCCAGTGGAGGCAGGAATTGTTTCCAGTGAGGAGTAGGCTGAGAAGGGCATGAGAGAGAGAACAAGCACTTTACCAAGAAGTGAGACCTGTGAAGGGGAAAAAAAGAGAAGTGTACCAGAGTCACAGTGAAAAGCTTGAAGAATTTTTGTGTAGATGAAAATGAGGCAAAAGTTGCTCTTGCAATAAAAAAAATAAATTGCTGAAAACTGTAAGTCTGCATGATTTTTAGCATCTTTTTAGAAAGAAAAGGCAGTTTCACAGTTCTTGTGTAGAAAGGATCAAGGCTTTGGCACATCTCAGGCTCCCTTCTCAGTGTTTGAGTGACAGGCAAAATACATCACAAGAGGCAGGAAAAGGAGTAGCAGGGTCACATGGAGTGGAGTAAGGGGGCTAGCAGCAATATTTTAGTCATCCTTTTTGTGACATAACAGCTAAATATTTGCAAGGAGATGCCAGGGAGAAAGGCCAAGATGCTGTTTTGGGTGGTTGGAGACAAGCACAAGCTGGAGAGGTGCATAGCTGTGCTACGTGGATGGCAGTCCATGCAAAGGCATCATTTGAGTCTTGCTCACAGTTCTAAGTACCCAAAGAGAAAGAAAAAGGGACCTTGGGTGTCGGGCAACCCTTTGAAAATTTGAGTCTCAAGAAGCAGACCCTTTAACAAATACCCTGAGGGAGCAGAAGGCAGTGAGGGATGTTGGTACTGGGCAAGATTTCATGAAACATGTGAACTTTTTTTTAAACTTGTGATTGGCTAAAAAGTCAGGGAATTCCCTTGATGCTTGAATGACTCCACTGGGAGAACCTGGCTTTCACAGATGATGTGGGTTGGTTTTTGTTGGTTTTTTAATCCTCCATGGCATTTTCCCTTTTTTATGAGTGACTGCATAGCAGTTAGTCCATTTAACTGCAGCTGCTCGCCCCTCTCTGAGGTGTTTTGAGAGTGGGATAGATTAGGGATTTAAACACAGGTGATAGCAGCATTGCCTGGAATGAGCAGAAATGTAATATTTATAACACAAGCATGTTGGGCTTTGGGTGGATAAGTGGTTCATAAAATTCAGTGCAGCATGATGCAAAGTAATGTAGCCAATTACTAAAAGAATAAGCACGAAGATTGCAGTCTAAATAGGGACACAACAAGGAATTCATTGTAAGAAAAGAACCCAAAACGGACTGCAGATAATAGAGTAAACCATTAGCACTCCTTCCTGGTAACAATAACAGAAATGAAGAGGAGCAAGCAATATTTTGAAATATTCTCTGGCATTGTGGTGTGTAAAGCTGCAGGAATTATTCTGGCCTTGCTGCTGGTCCCATTAGGAAACAGTGCTCAGCTCCAGCCACTTGGTTACAGGGAGATACTGAGAAAGTGCTGCAGGGGCAATCTGTGGTGATTTAGTAACTAAGGCATGATTTATAAAGAAAGTTTTGACTTAGTTCTCCTCTGTACCTAAGGCAAAGGAAAATTCCCATGCAAGCATGCAAGATTCTGAATTAATGAGAGTGGATGCTAAATACAGGGGCCATACACAAACTTTAAATTAGAGATCTTTGATTAATGTTAGAGAGGAAAATAAAAGCAGATTTTCAAACAGAAGACAGAGCTTTATGGAAATGGTGAGAAAGAAAATAACTTTCTCTCAGGTCACATAAAAAGTATTTGAGGAAAGGACTATAAATGTGTAGAAAGGATTATTAAAATTCTTCCTCTTATTTTAAAAAGAATAAATCCTGAGCCAAGCATTAGTTCTTGTATTTGTTACATACTGGTGAAGAAACCCCCATGCAATAGAGTCAGACAAAGGGATCTGTCAGCTGAGCACTTAAGATAGCAATTTTACAGGAACAGTTTTTCTCTCAGCAACCAAAAAAAACCCAAAACAAGTTGGCCTGTCTCTCAAAGAAGACAAGAATATAAAAATCTACAACAAAATATCGTGTTCGAAATTTGTTACAGCTATATGTGTTCCAGTATAAGCACCTGGATTTCTTTGTATGGATTCCTCTTCTGAAAATTCATCAGGTAGGAACTTTTCTTTTGAGTTGTAATAGAGAAAATTGTCCAGAATACAGAACCTGAAGACTTGAATACATTTAAATATATATGACACTTCTGACCTGTCATTTCTTTAGTTTATTCCCTCAGATAGTACTTGCTGGTAGGCTTGTACAAATATCTTCAGCTGACCAGATGAATTAGATTTCATTTGTTTCCAGACTTGCACTTTGCTCAGATTACCTTCTTTATTGGTTTACATCGGACCTGAACATCCTCTGGCAACACAAAAGGGCAGCAGATTGTATGGATGGACACCTCTCCCCAACTGAGGAATTCAGTTCCATCCATACCTCTGCCATACCCTGGCCCAGCCCTGAGCTTTTTTTCTAATGAGTAAATTCAGTGAGGGACAGAGAAACTGAAAGATGAAAGTTTTGTGAAAAGATGCAGGAGAGTGTTGGAGGTGGTGTGCACCACCTGTAAATGTACTTAACCACACTTCCCTATATTCCCTCAGCAGTGGGACGGCTGGCTCTCCTTCCTTCTGGCCAGAGGTACTGCCAGATAAACACAGCAACAAACCAGTGAGTGGCAGATCCTACCATGGGTGAGGAGAGAAAAGCCAGTGGTGTGAATAAATGTTAGGGGAAGTGGTACAAATTTGTGTAAAATGTGCAACAGAGATTGAATAGATTTTTAAAGGACAGTTTTTGGCAGGAGAATATATTCTAGATTTTACTTTAATGAGCTTGAATCAAAGGTCTGCACATGGATGGTTTGCATCCATTGAAGTGAATTTAGGGTGAATGTAAGAAAATCAGAAGTATTACTCTGAAGTGAATCCACCAGGGAGATGACACTAACCCTGTGAAGTCCTCCTATGTGTTATATCCCATTCACTTCAGTGGGAGCCTCATGAAGAAAGGTCTGTAGGAATTATCCTGACTGAATGCCTTCAATGCTCTCAAGATGGTAATTTTTTTTTTGAATCACTGCCTGCCTTATTTAGTCTGTGGGTTTAGATGCAGCAGAAGAAATAGATTTTAGTGCGTGTGTTAGAATTATGGTGAAATTGTGTTTGCTCATCAACCCCTAGACACTGCAGCATGGGACTGTGCCAGCATTTTCCAAAGATAGTTGTGGTGGCAGCAAACTTGTTTGGGAATACTTGGAATGCCTGTGCACAAGTCTTCACAGCAGTCTCATGGGCTTGGAACCTGTTGCTATTTATTTTATTGCTAATGTGGCAGATAGCTTTTCTGAGAACAAGATTGGTTGCTAAAGATTAAAAATTATATTAAGATTTATTATTAAGAAAAGCAAACTGGGAATCTCTATGGAAGAAAAATGTTGGGTAGCTGTTAGCAGCCCTATGTCTGGATTTTTGTCTGGTTGTCTGGATTTCGACTGTAATGTCTGCAGGACAACATCAGATCAAATGTGAGGGGATTCTCCAATCACATCCACAAAAGTCGGGCTTTAAATGAAGCTACAGCTCTCTAAATATTTTTGTAGCTTGGAAGTACCACCGTAAATTTTTAATTTAATTCTTTAAAACCCTTAAGCCCTTTTTACTACTGTTGGTAGCTGCAGATGCCTACTTGCCAGTGAAACACAGCATTTCAGCACTTGGCTTCTCCCCAGCCCCTGAATAACCACCTCACAATCTTCTCCTCTTTGTTGGTGCTGCCAGCAGTGACACTGATCTTTTGTTTGCTTGGAGTGGCTGCACTTCCCAGCCAGGAGCTCCCAGGAGCAGCCAGGGGAAGTGAGGATCCCTTACTGCCTCCTTGGCAGGAGCATTGCCTGGATCTGGCTCCAAAGAGCAAGGCGCACACCCTGGTGTGTGATCCCAAGGGATTGCTGGTGACTCAGGAGCTGCCTCTGGTGCCTGAGGCTCAGGGCTTGGCTGCTGGCTTCATTTTTCCCTTGGGATTGGGATCTTGACATGGATACTCTGTTCTCAGCACTGGTACAAAGTCTGTGTGACACTGGGCAGGTGGAGTGCACTTCTCAGTGTGATTATTAATTAAATGCTCTTAGTCACAGTTACTTACATCACATGCTTTTTCTAAAGTACATTTAGAGATTTATATAAAAAAAAACACACTTTGCCATTTTGGGGAGATTCGCTACAAAACTGCTGCAACATGCTGTGTACTCATAAATGTGGGATTTTTATATTCTCCAGGTCTTTAAACAGCTTTATGAAGGACATAGACAGTTTAATGAAATGTGAAATATACACTAAAACTACTTTTTTCCCATGCAGTAAGATAATAAGATGTTACATTACTCACAGGTCCAATTTTAAATTTAAATATAACTTCACTTAATTTTACTTTGCAATCAGGTAAATTAATGAGAGAGAATCACAACAATATGCTGTAATTACATTTGAAAATTATTCCTTCTGTCCTTCAAGAGAGTTCTTTCTGTTGAAGATATTGAAATTTGGTGTCTAAATATAAAATGCAGTAACATCTGGTTCTAATTGCTGGTTTAAATAATATAGACATTTAGATAGATATTTCATGCTTTTCAAAGGAGGCTTTCAGTAGGATGTTCTGAGTCAAAGGTTAGAAAAAATTTCATGCTACTAAAAATAGCTGATATTCCATTTGTGTTCTAGATCTAAAGGATCTTTTACATAAAAGATTTTTTGGCTAAAATATAGTTGCTTTAACTTATTTTATTTGGAAAAAAACAACCAGGTTTTATACCTTTTGCATCTGCTCTTCATTGGTGCATGTGAACATAGTGCAGAAAAATGTTGAGAGCAGTTTATTTCTAGACCCAAAAAATGTTACATCATCCTCAAGATCTCTTATTTTCAGCACAGAATCTTGTCCTTCCCAAATGACATATCTGAAATCTTCTATTTGCTTGTACCTTGCCATTTATTTTCCCAAGAAAAGAAGTTAGACATAACAGCGTCAATGCTAAAGTGATTTTCGTGTCAAGCCACAAAATCACACTGACTGCAAAGATGCTTTAATACACAAATTAATTTAGGCACATGCAAAACTCTAAAAATGTTGAGAATTTGAAATTTGAAAACTCTCAAGACTGAATTAATCTCATCTACAGAACTACTTTTCCTACTTTCAGTATAGGAGGGCTTGGCTGAAACAGTGGCTTCGTGTTTTGCTGTGAAGGGACTGAATTTTGTGGCCATTCTGACCTTTCCAAGGCATGTGTTAGTTTACTTCCAATCTGTTCAGCCACCTGGATAAAAGACCTACAAATTCAACCTCATAGAGCCCACATGATTCATTGTCCCAGGCAGAAACATTTATTAGCATTCTTGAAAGAATCTCCTCCCTCCCCATCCCACTGACTCCAGGCCACCTTCATGCAAGCCTGCACTTCATTTATTGTCAGAAATTCTGAGGAACAAATCTAAGCAAAACAAGTTATGACCTGATCTCTCCCTGCTGCGTAACTTTTCCACTTAGGCACAGGGACAAATTGGAAAACTAGAGGAATTATGGAATGCAATGGTAGTGCCTCATGCACTAAAAAGTCATAAACTGATCAAAGGCTGAAAATAGTAGAGCCTTGCTAAGGAAATAAATGCACTGATCCAGATGGTACAAGCACTTCAGCTCACTGTCCTTACACACTGTGAGACTTTTCACTCTCTACCACAGAAAACTCTCCCAAGCCTCTCTGGCAGCAGCTCAGATCAAGAAAATTTTTTTCTTTTCATAGCCAAAATGTACCATCTGACATCTACACATTGGACATTCAAGGGAGAAGCTTATAGTGTCCAGCATAAAAATCCTAATGTGAAATATTAGGATTTTCCAGTCTGGGCCACCCATGCTCCAATTCTCTGTAGGGTTTGCCTGGAATACCATTTGGGAAATCTTCTCATTTTCCTGTTGCCTGGAATAGGAGGTTGCAGATGGCTCTAGAGCTGTAAATGATGTTTTTATGGTGTTGGTGCAGATTACTAAGAAACCTCTGTCAGAATCTATAATTGTGCGGAACTTTAATGCAGCAGTGGAAACACAAGGAAAAAACTTGTGAGGGAATCAGAACAATCTGCATGTCTGGTGTATACCTCTGTTACCACTAGGTGGTTTCTATCAAAATTTTCCAAAGGCTGTTACTTGCCAGGCCAAACACCTTCAGAGGAATGCAGCTCTAGTGAGGGTCCTTCACATCTTCAGGCTTCAGAGCAAAACCTGGATTATTAGAGGAGATAGAAAGAAAAAAAAACCAAATCCACCCTTCTTTTGCTTCCACTCATTGTTTAACGGGACACTAGTACGTGTATGATAGTTTTACATCTTCCCTTAGAATGTAAAAGAATTCTAGCCAGCAGCAGGACCAAGAGATGCAAGAATAAATTCTCTGTTCCAGTAGCATGGGCAATTTCTCTGCTGTGATCATCTAAATTCAGAGAAATGAGATGGCTCCTTTTTAGGAGATATGAAATCATTATGCTTTCTGCCTTTGGTGGGGAAGAAGGTAAATTATATATTTACCTTCTTCTGTTACTGCTAGTAAAATAAAACTCAACTCTGAAAAAAGAGAACAAATCATAAATTGCAGATAGCAATAACTAAATAAAATGGATTTTAAAATGCTCAGCCATCTCTTTCTATGTTTGTTTTTAATATACTTTATTTGAAATCTAATTGCTTAGATGGTAGTACTCCTGTGATTATTATTAGTTACCTAACAATCATTCACATCCTGCTTTATTTTTAATGCTTGTTGTGTTACACTCTGCCAATACTATATTGTTTCAGTTGTGGGGTTTTTTTCTACTTCTGCACAGGGAATATAGATTATTTTATTGCTTCACTGGGTACTAGAAAGGTCTGTCTTTTATGATTGCTGAAAATCTGTGTACAGAGCAGAAAATGGCACTGCATGTTTCAAACCAGTGATTTCAGTCGCTGAGGCTGTGGTAATGAATGTTGGTGTTTGAGTGCTCTGATAAAGATAACATCACTGCTGCAGGTTGCACAAATCATCATGTATTCCACACTGTGGCATGAAGGAAGCAGCCAATGTTTTTCTGTTTTTTTTATTTCTATTTAATTTGCTTGAGAAAAATACAGAGAATCCTGTACTTAAGGGCCATATTGGTTTAGATCCCTAAAACCTTGACAGCTGCAAAATAAAGTGCTTAAACCCCATTAGAGCCACTGAAATCTAAGTTCATGCCAAACTTCACTGCACTAATGTCTTGGATTGGTGACTTTGTGAATAAATTGGGAGATGCTTAAATTTACACTCAATTGTCCATTTCCTTCTCACTGCCTTGCACTCTCTGTGCTAATATTTTAGTTCTTCATATGACCCAGTCTAATTTTCTTGATATCGAAGTGTCTGTGAAGGCCTAAACATCATTCAGGAAGTATTTCAGGGCAGTTTTAAGTTCATTCTTTCATAAGTCATTTAAGCTCCAGTGTAATTTTTATTAAATGCTTCCATCCCATTGAAGACAGTGCAACTTTAGGCACACGGTTAAGTTAAGCAGTGTTGGTTAATGCTTTCCTGAGCTGGGGATTTCGGTGGTGGATAAAGATCTGCTGGGAGCAGCTTCTGTCACTTACCATTTCTGGAGCCCTGTGGCACACTCCTTCCTCTGCTCTGCTTACCACCACTCATCCATCAGAGGAGCAGCTGGGGGCATTTCTCTATCTAGTTTAAGTCCAAGGCACCTGACTTTGTTAAGCAGTTTAAATGTTGGCTAATTCGCTTGCTTTGATAGAAAGGAAGACAGAAAAGCTTTTTCAAGTGTTTAAATGGAACTATTTGCAATGGGGAATTGACTTATCTTGCCCAAATTAGAAGATAGTGGTTAGTTTTCTTCCATGTTGTTAAATTATATTTCTGCAAGAGAAAAAGTTGTTATTCCTTGAACACCTCATGCCTGTCCTGGCAAGAAGCTCAGAAGGTGATGACCTTGGACAGGGAGGTGATGGTGCAGGCTGGGATCAGCACAGCTGTGCCTGGAAGGAGATGTAAGGTCACAATTTCAGAGTTTTCTGCCTTGCAAAGAGTAATAAATGCTTTGATACTGGCTGATCAATGTCAGTGCTTGGGGACTGAAAGGAAATCTGTGTTTTGTATTTCCAAGAGACTTGAGTGTTGGATGCCAGATTTCTGTCTGGTTGGTTTCTGGAGAACTGTGCCTGAAATAAAGCCTTAGCAAGCTTCCCTATGTTCAAATACATGTTTGGGTCTGAGGTTTTCAATGTAATTAAGATTTAAGCACCATGTGAGTTTCTTGCTGTGAGGAGCTTTATTAGCTGCTTTGAGTAGGTCAGGATTCAAATACTGCTTTTCATGTTATTTCATACATTTGACCTTCCACAACTCATGTTACAAAGAAATGCCTTTCCAAATACATCTTCCAAGTGTAGTAATGTTTATATCAAATTAATCTGAAGCTTCTGTTGCCCTGGAGGCTGAGTGAAATGTGGGTCAAGTCTGACATCAAGTGGTCAGACACACTGCATTCCCAGTGGGACTATTAACACAGTGCTGCTCCTGGGGTCTTGTAACAACCACTGGCTCCACTTTTTTCTCCATGTTTTTTCTTCTGTTAACAGGATTTCTCAATGCTCTTCCTTCTCTGGTTCCCACCAAGGTCATGGAGTGTCAGTGCTGACAGACACAAGAGGAATCATATTAGCCTTGCATTAGATATTGCAGCAGCTGAATCTGTCAGCAGAATGATGGGATCGTGTAAATAAAGCCTTGTTGACTTGGCACTGCACATAAGACCTTTATTCACTCTGCCTTGTTTGCCCAATATATTCTAACAGGATCCAGGTCTTTTTAAAAGCAGTCCCAGCTCTTGAGGCACCAACTCCTCCACGTGGGCATACTTTTCAGTGTTATCAATAATTGCAAGATCACTTATCACTCACACATTTCTTCTTGTTTAAACACACTGCAAGCATCAATTCTGTTCATTGCTCATGACTCTCAAGAAGCTTAATAAAATTGTTCATGCTATGATATAGGAGAGGAAGTGGGGATAGAGACCAGAGAGAATTTAAATCTTTGAGTTGAGACTTTTCCTGGGGGCAGGTCTTGGGTTCAGTCCTCTGGCACACTGAGATGTGACCTTCATGTTTAATGGTATTTGTACCCACACTGACCCAGGAATACAGGTTCAAATTCAGCTCCTTGTGCTCCCTTCCTCCAGGGTGAGAAGGTATCCCTCAGCAGCCAGAGGGACATCTTTCATCTCCATTTTCAAAGATCAGGAGACACAGTTTTGTCATTTCAAAGAACAAAAGACAGGCCATAAGCTATACAATATAAACTTTTTATCTGCACAACTGATTCATTTGTAACTGGAGCATTGGTGTATTTCTATACCCTCTGCATAAAACAAACATCACAAAGGTCAGCGTTTTTGTATACCTTGTAACTGAGTCAGCAATGCAAATACAAACTTTCCATTTCTCCATAAATGCCACAGCTTGATAAGATAAAACACCGTGTTTGTGCCTCTGGGCTTCTCAACTACCAGTTTCCACCTGGACACCTTTGTTTAAATTAATCTCAGAGGTAAAGCTTTCACTTCAGTGTCTTTTTTTTTTCTGCTACAAATTTTGGGTTTCAGTGTGGATCAGTAGTTTCACAGGGATCTTAAGCTGCCATAGACCAGTACTGATGCTAGAAAATACAGCCCTTCCCTGGTTCAGCATGGTTGTTTTTGCAGCTCCACTGTGTATTGGAACGGGGAATTGTTATAGAAAAACAAAACTAAACAAACTCAAAAACCCCACAAACAAAACCCCCTGCTAAGATTTCTGCACATCAGATTCAGAGATCCATTGTAATTTAATTCAGTGTTTAATGGTGGGTTTATCCTATGTGAGCAGAGCTCCCTGTTTCAACTGTTTCTTATGATAAGAAGTTTTTGTGTGAGGTAAATGATCACCTTTCATGTTCCCAGTGTTATCTGGGCAGCCCAGGTCACTGAGGAGAAGGGCAATGTGGTATCTCAAGTTTGAAAGGCCTAATGTGCCCTTACCTGGGAGTAGTTCAGAAATGAAATGAGGTAAATGATTGAGCTCTGTGCTTAAAAAGCTGTCCTGAAACTTTTTTTTCCCCCTCAATAACCTCTATTTTTATGTATTTGGATATGTTTCAGTAGCTATCAATCTAATTTTGAGTTCATTATCTTTAGTCTTCTATAGTTTCACTGACTAGATAAATTCATGTTGAATATGCTAAGTTTTAAATGCCTGCTTGTACATTCATGGATTCATCCTAGTAAAAATTAATGTCTACAATAATGATTATAATTTCGAATAGTTTCTGCTTACACAGTGTGTGATTTATACTAAATCACACCATCACTGAAGTCCCAAACCACACTGACTAGTCCCAGCATTATTCTTGGGATCCATACAACAATCAGAAGATGGAAGCCTTTGCTCCGAAAAGCTGGCATTTTAGAGAAAATGGGAAGGATACAAGATTCAAGCAAATGACCACAGAAGACATGACTTCAAAATATCTCCCCAAACACATTTTCAGATCAGTTTCCAAGTCTGGAGCCACAAGGGACATGAATGTCACAGCCGCAAATTCAGTTCTGGGTAAAAAATAAGTGCAGAGTAAACCTCCTTTCTTTTACATCTCTATTATGGCTTCTAATTCTAATAAAACATTTCTACTGAGTCATGGAATAGGAGTTTTAACAGAGCTTTCTATTGAGTAAAGCTCAGTGTCTGCAGCAAAATGCACTGAATGGTCCTGTGGAGCATCTGAAAAGGACATTTTTGCCAAGCACCTATTGAAGCTAAACTGATGGGTGCATAGAGGGTCACCACAGAAAATCAGCTCAGTGCCAAATGGCAGAACTATGGCAAGCTGCATCTTACAGGCTTTGCAAGGAGTTTTGGCCAGAGTTCACAACTGTGGAGTTTATTACAGTTCAGATAAAATGTACAGCAATTTTAAACAAATCTGGGCATTTTTATACTGAACAGACTATTCAGCATAAGTGTGTGCATCTTTTAGCAAAACAAGTCATTCTCTTGTTTAGAAACAAAAACAAAATGCTACATATGTTACAGAGCTACAGTTGCCATTCTTTATTTTAAAGTCCTACACAAATGGCTTGTTCTGCTCTGATTAGCTTATTAGTTAATGTTGGATATGAAAGGCAGTTTTGGGGCATTGTCTGTCAACTTAGTGGAAATTAGGACAGTGAGTGCCTTCAATAGTCTTTGTTCATTAAACCATATCTCTGCAGATGTTCAGTGTTTTTTATTACTTTTGCTGTTCTGAAGAATTCTCATTCTTTTCCAGCTAATGAGAAATGTTTGACATTGTATATTGTTCATGGAAACAAGGTTCAAAAGAGTGAGGTTTGTTACTCAAAGATTGACACCTTTCCGCTGAATTTATTACACCCCTAGGTGTTAATGCACATTTACAAGCCCTGTGAGAGTAAGATGAGCAAGTTAAACAATCTGCAGAAATTTCTGCTCTCAAGAGAGCCCTGAGAGCATTTTCATGCAAACCAAGAAATTATTAGCCCCATGGGGAATTCAGCTGTAGCCAGCTGTGCTTTTTGTGTGAAGAAGGGTTCAAACATGGGCTCCTGCTGCCAGATTTTAGCTTGAATCATTATAGATGTTCACCAAAGTGAGCATGTCCTGTGTCTGCAGACAGCTAATGCAAGGGCAGGTTATGTTTGTTGGCTTAAACCTCTGATATTCTGGAGTCAGAGCTAACAGAATGGCAACTGGATGCTGTCTGTAAAGGAAAAGAGTTCTCTTGGAGGGGAAATTAGCAGCTAGCTCTGCCTGACACAGTGCTCTCATTGCCAGCAGAAATGCTGTATTTATTCAGAAGTTAAAGCAAAGTCAGTTGTATGTATTTCAAATGTGGTTTGGAGTAATGGCCCTGGCTGGGGATGACAAATTAGCCAAGGAAATGCACTTTATCTGCTTCTTTTTCACGAGCTTCCTGTTGAATTGATCAACAAGGTGCTAGTGCTGCTCCTTAAAACTAATTTTTTTCTTCAAGTTGTGCGTATCATTAGTCAGCAGGATGGATGGAAAGGCAGTGAGGTAGTTGTTTGTGCTTCTAAATAGATATTCATTAAGCATGTAACCATTTTGTTAGGATTCTAGATCTCCTTCTAACTCCAGGCTGTGTTTTTTACTTAAGCAACTTTCAATTTGGTTAGAAATTTGCATATGCACTGTTCTTTCTGGATAATATAATCTGCAAATGTGTATGAAATTTAGAAGTCCATTTTCATCAGCCTAATACATTGTGAACCAGTCTTATCTTGAAAGTACAGATAATAACCTACAAGAAAAGGAATAAAAATATAATACCTTTGAAATATGTAACTGTTTATGAAAGGAAGGCTCATGTTTTTATCTTGTTGCATACCATCCTGTATTGTCTGTACTTACATATAACAATGTATTGCAGTGAAAATTAAGATAACACTGCAGTGTGTAAAATATTAGTTGGTAGTAATACAACTGGCTGCTGGTACAATATGCCCTTTGTGGAAACATAAAATAGACATAGGTTGATAGCACAAAGAAAGGGGCAGTTGCAGTAGCTCAGTATATTAAAAATGATAGCATATCAGATATGGCAATTACACTAGCCATCAATCTTCAATAGTTTGTGAAGAATGCTGCTAAAATGCAGCGAAGCTTTATAAGATTTGTGATCACAGAGTGTAAAATATAACAGATGCTACAATATTTAGATGCCTGCTGGCATTTACTTTTACCCTACACAGCTCATTTCAGTTATATGAAAATTTTATGTGCTCTGTAACCTCACTGAAATAGGAACATATTTATAAAGCAACCACAATGGAACTGAGCATTTTCAATATATACACGACTTGATCTGTTTAATAAGGTAGAAAAGGGCAAAAATTGTCACTTAAATTAAATTACTAATAGCTTATTATTAAATTACAGTTAATGCAGCAGTTGTGATACATGTGATGCCTTTGGACCTGGACTCTCTGCCAGGGATGTGTCACTCAGAACTGGCTGGAGACTCCAGCAGCCGTTGCTCAGCGTGGACTTGAGTCTTGTGGGGGTGATCACTGCAAGTCAGAGCTAATGAAATGAGACAGGGAAAGAAAGTTCTTGCAGCTTTCAGCCGGGAAGCAGAGTGGACGGATTCCTCTGCAAAACGTGCATCTTACGTAAGAGCTGCCAAGATTGCTGCAATCTCTTGCGAGACTGAGTGTTACTGGAGGACTGTGAAATCAGGGCCTGGGTTTACTTGCTAATTAATATTGCCTCTTGGAAGGATGCCCAGCAGCACCTCCTGGTATCAAGCTGTGGAAGTTACCATGCTTCTGTTCCTGTGTATGACTCTGTTTCATTTCATCCCATCTCTATGTTATTTACCTTTTCCTCACTTCCCCTGAGGCAGCTGTGTTAGGGACACTTAATAGCTGAGTGTTTCTGATGTAAGTCTGCTAATCAGTGAACTTGCTGTTAAAATATAAATGCATTAAGTCCAGGAGTGCTCCCAAGGCTTGACCTTGTAGATGTCTGACACAGTATTTGAGCAGGAGGAAGAATTCACTCAAACCAGACTTTCAAAGGAACACCAAGACTCGCCAAAGCATTTGAACTGGCAGTTTGTCCATATGGCATTTGGCTTGGTTCCTTTGCAGTTTAGGGTTCATGAACTGGTTTCCCATGTGGTAACCTGGCAAGCCTACAAGTGTTGGGCCTGTAGGACACCAAGAGGCTTTGGCTGTTTGTCAGGGAGGGATTATAACACAGCCTGGGTTAAAAAAGGCACAGTAACTCTTGTGTAGCAGTAAATTGCTCCTTTTTATCAAGAGAATTTCGATATTGTCGAGAGGAGTGTGGCTCTTTCTGAGGTTAGTGTCTGAAATGTTTCTTAATCCAAAAATTTGACCCTTCACTGACGCTGCTTATGACACTTAGACCATTTCTATTTTATCTTTTGCAGCAGCTTACTCTTTATGGTTCCTGTTTACAAATCAGATCCCTTGTCACACTTGGAACCAAAATCTTTCTTCCTCTAGTAGCCCATAAAATGTAATACAGCAGGGAGCTCATCACTCCAGGTGAATCATCTGGAAACAAGACATACTTGGACCATGGGGGATATCTCTCCTGAACTTGAGTTCCCTGAGCTTTAAAGAGCCACAGCAGAGATTCTTCCCCTCCTGCACAAGCGTGAGGTACTTCACTGCAGCTTGACAACACACACGGTAACCAAGCTGCACAATTGCTATTTGTTCAGGCTGTGTGTTGTGTGAATCAAAGCAGGATCTTGGAGTGGCGTCTCAAAAGGGGTAAAAAGCAATTTCGTGGTCAAACTTCCTATCTATCTCCCCTGCTCTACCCATACAAACAGCACAAACATTTAGCCATACCTATATCTACTAAATCTAAGGTCTGGCTTTTTCTTCTGCAAAGCAAACAATTATTTTCTAGCCTCAAAAACCATGTTAGGAAGTTAGAAAGTGCTATAATTCCACTCTGGGCCTCTGCAAACTCAAACAAACCATCTCCAGATCAAAGTCGGGGTTGATCAATTTCCCTTTGAGGACATTTGAGTTGATTCTCTGCATGTCAGACAATATTGGACAGTATATTCATTACTGCAATTATGAAATATAATCTGTTTATTTGAAAATGCAGGTATTTAATAGTTGTTTGTGGCTCAAATATATCAGACTTAGCACTGAAATTTGTGAGGTCTTTGATGTAAATGAACAGAGTGTAGATAAGCAAACCAACTCAGAGAACTTTCATCTGCACTATTTCTTGGTGAATTAAAATATTCTCAAGTTATATGAAATACATGCAAATGTGGATGTTTTTAATAGCCAGAGAATCAAAGTCAATATCTGAACTCATTTAATCTCAGCTGGCTTATGAAAAATACAATTATGCACAGAGGTATAACATAGGTCAGAGCTGTCAAATGCCACTCAGCCACCTCTTGCAGTGTCTGTGATGGCTGTGCTACACCTGGTCACAGTGGGGGCAGCTCTGCCTGTGGTTTCTAGAGGCCACTGTGGCTCCAAGCCTGTGGGATGTCATCTCTGCCCTTCCCATGGCTGCAGTCCCTGGTGCTCCATCCAAGCAGTGATTTGCCCAGGTGGCACTGGCAGTGGCAGCAGATGGCATGGCAGGTGCTGGGCACAGAACCTGGAGAAGCATTTTGATTTTCTTCCCGGGTGCCCCAGTTCCTTCCCCAGAGCTTTGACCAGTAAAGGTGGAGAAGAGCATGATTCTTGCCCTCTACACCATCCCATCTCCAGAGGAATTCTCATCAAGGGGTGTCCCTGTCATCCTGCCCCATCCATCCTGCCTGCTCAAAGTACCATCTCAGCTCATTCAACCCATCAGCTTCCTCACTGCAGCCAGCTACAGCTAGCTGCAGATATTATTACTGTAGATATTATCCCACTTTTCTGAGTGGGAAAGGTTGAGATCATTTAAAGAGAGGGCAGGTTTGCTGTTATTCAACAGGCAGAGTCTTTTTTCCCTTGAATCTGTGCAATGCTCCTCGCAATCACATTTTCACTAAGAAACTATTCATGGCTGCTGTATGGACAACTGGCTATAACATAAGAGCCTCATTATTACTCATTTTTAGGATCCCTGAGTCTGTTGAGTGACATCTCCATCTCTCCAGCCCTCAGGTTTCTTCCATGTCCCCAGCCTCAGGATCTCACTCATTTGATCCATTTGCTCTGCAAACTCTGTGGCTGTGCCCAGGCCAGGCAGAGCTGTCAGGGAGCTGGTGCAGTATGTGGAGCTCTCCCTCTGGATCTGCCAGGCTGGTCCCCTGAGCACCTTGCATTGACATGCCCGGGTTTCACACCAGGCCTTTATTCAGATAATATGCTGGAGTAAATTTGTTTCTCAGAGGTCACGTCCCAGGAGGCACAGCCTGCCCTGCTTCACATTCCATGACAAATCCATTCTGAATCCTTTTATTATTAATAATAGACAGCAAAGTCTGATCTCAGGGTTCCTGAGGTAGAGTCAGTGATATCTGTGTAATTTAAATCAAACCTGCTCTTGCAGGTCTAAGTGAGTTCTAAAGATTGTATCAATGCAATTTCCCTGTGCAGCTGGGCAAGCCAGAGCGTAATTAGAGATAAGAGCTAAGACCCTTACAAGTGCAAGAGGTGTAACTAACCTTTGCTAATGAAGGATATCATGCAAATAGTATTTGATATTTGTGTGTATCTGATGCTACAATTGAACAAGGAGTGGTTGCCTGGTGTTTAATGATGGCTTCTGTGATTGTACAGGCATTTCTTACTGAAAATGTGATTGCAAGGAGTATTGCACAGATTCAAGGGAAAAAAGACTCTGCCTGTTGAATAACAGCAAACCTGCCCTCTCTTTAAATGATCTCAACCTTTCCCACTCAGAAAAGTGGGATAATATCTACAGTAATAACCACTTCCTCCACAAACACAGTGGTGGAACAGAGAATCTTGTTCTTTGTATACATTTCCTATGAGGCTGTGCATGCCCCCAAAATGCAAGTCAGTGGAAATTAGCAATTGTTTCCTGAAGACAATTTTATCCCTAAGTCCCTGACAATAACATTGACCCCCTGTGTTTGCCATTGCTCCAAACCAGCAACTCCAATGATTTGAAAACTTCATAACCTGCATACAGTTGCTGTAGTTCTTTTCAAAGCTTTTCAAAGAGGGCACAAGGACTAATACAAGTCTGCCTTAGAAGGGTTTGCTGCTAGCAGGAAAGCTAACTGTTGGCAAAGTTGGGCTGTGTTAGCGCCAAGGATTTTGATAAGATTGTTAATGGCATGCCTGTGATTCCAAAGGTCTTTGTAAAATCGTTGTTACTCTCATCACACTGTGGATGTGGATGTGAGATGCATAAGCTGATGTGTCCTTGAAGGTATAAGATACTCTGAGTGTATTGCACATGTAGTTTGAATCATCAGCAGGCTCTGAAGCATTCCCCAAGTTCATATCTTTCAGAGATTATTGGTAGGATGGTGTTGTGCTAGGCCAAGGGGGATGTCTAAATAGCTAACAAGACGCTAGACACCTTTTCTGAGTGTTTTATACAAGTAATTCAGGTTGGAAAGGACCGCAGGAAATCTCCAAACTCCTGCTCAAAGTGGGATCAGCTCTGGGGTCAGATCAGTCTGCTCAGGGCTTGATACAACTGCTGATCAAGACCCCCAGAGCCAATATTGTGGCTGGGGATTATTTGTGCTTCTCTTTATTAAATTTTATAAGGTTCCCTTCGTCATATTCATCTGGCTTGTCTTATTCCTGAATGGTGGTGCTGTTGTGTATGCTCTGAATTTTTCTTGTAGACTTTATAAGCATCTTTTATCTGTTATTAATTTATCTATTGCTAATTCTTAAGATGAAATCAATTAATTGTTTTCAGAATTTTTCATTTCATCCCAAAATTATGGGTTGTAGCCTGAAATGTGGGCATCAGATGAAATTTGGAGAAGTGTTGGGTCTATATGAGCAGGAGACTCAGTCAGACCCTCAAAACTGGATACAGTTTTGATAAGATGTTCTTTGCACATTTCTTAGCTTTCCTGTCTGCTGTCAAAAAGTAAGCTTCAATTTAAGCCCACCAATATAAAGTGAATTAATGACAAAGCAGCTAATGAGAAATGCCAGACTTTCTAATAAATGTTAGCAGAGAGGTTTAGTTTGATTTATTTTCTGATTTTTATCAGAAAATTCATATAATCAAAGAAGACTGCTTAAATTCACTGTGCTTTTTGCGTATCACCAGTGGAATTTTTAGCAGAGATCCACCTGCTGAATCATTAACTCTGTGTGGAGAAATAACCCTCACACAGCCCCCACCACAGCAGAGCTTTAGGCAGGGCAGTTTGTCACCACCAAGAAATGGAAAGGCAGAAGATCCCACTCTGACCTTTTGTCTTTCTCATCCATGGGTGCACAAGTAATAACCGGCTTAAAAATCCAATAATTTAATTGCACTGATTGGTGTTATTAACCATTTCCAGCAGCCCTAATATATTTGCGCATTTTATCTTCTACGTGTGCCAGCAGCCACGTTACTCATCAACAATGCTACAGCCTCAACATGCCAAGCAGTCCAACACAGCCAGCAGTAAATTATTAAAAAAGCTTTCCTCAGCCCCCTTTTGGACTGGGGGTACATCTGTGCACTCTCTTGGCCTTTTGAGGCCAAAAAAGCACAACATAACCAAGAGAAAAGGAGGCCAAGTAAACTCTGAAATTGTTGTGAATGATTCAATCTTGCATTTATGAATCTGTGGGGTTTTTTTCCTCAGCTCTAATAGACCTAAGTAATTCTGGAAGCTGTACTCTCTCACATGCTACAGAAGTACTATTTCAGTAGCAGACTTGTTTGCCACTGAGAAAATTGTTAAGAAATCATATAACAACCGCTGCTGATCCCTAAAGGGGATTGCTTCTCCCACTAGCTATTATCTAAATTGGATGTTTTCTGGAAAGATGAGCTGAATAAATAAAATAATGCCAGCAAGACTGGAGTACTAAGGATGCAAAGATTCAGACTCCTCCATTTTAATGTTCGTGTAACTCCACTGAACTCAGTAGAGTTATTCTGGCTTTAAACCTAAACCCTGGGGCCCAAAATGCTGCAGGGAAAGAAGCTGTCTGCTACCATTTGAACAAGGGGAGGGCCACAGCATGACTTCATTTCCATAAACTGCCTGCCAGATGGAGAGAAACCCTGGGGAAAGGCAGGCACTCCCTGCCCCATCCCTTCTGAAATGTAGGACAGGGGAGAAAGCTCCATTTGAGAAAAGCATCCACCTAATTTCTTCCTTGGGCACCTTGGCACTCACTGTATGGATTTTGGGATGGTTTGCTTAGTGGAAATAAACTAAGAGGGGAAGGACATCTCAGCCCAGAGGACATAACCCCAGTGACTCACAGAGTCTGTGCACTGCTGGGCCAGTGCTGAGGGCCCTTCTGCTTTAGCACTCCTTGATGGGAAGAGCAGAAGCAGAGCAAGGTCCACCCCTGTGGCTGCTCCATGCATTGAAACCACGTGAGATCCCAGCTTGGTCAGGGCATGGAGTGGGAGAGCTGGCTTGGAATGGGACAGGTCCTCTGGGGGTGTCCCAGGAGCCAGCAGGACAGGCAGGGAGGAGAAAGCTCCATGCTCAGTTTTGGGCTCCTCTCTCCAAGGAAGATGTTGAGGGGCTGGAGTGAGCCCAGAGAAGGGCAATGGATCTGGGAGAGGATCTGGAGCACAAGGCTCATGAGGAGCAGCTGAGGGAATGGCTGGGACAAAAGGAGGCTCAGGAGGGACCTTCTCACTCTACAGCTCCCTGACAGGAGGCATGTAGTGAGGTGGATGCCAGTGTCTTCTCCCAGGGAACCAATGACAGGATGAGAGGAAATGGCAGCAGCTGAGGTTTAGATCAGTTATTATTCCATGGAATGGGCTGTAAAGCATTGGACCAGGCTGCTCAGGGTGGGGTCACCATCCCTGGAAGTGTTAAAAATGTGTAGTTTTGGCTCTTGAAGACATGGTTTAATGGTGAGCATGGTGGTGGAGCTGGGTTTGGCAGCTGGGCTGGATGAGCTTAAAGGGCTTTTCCAGCATTAACACTTCCAGGACTCTGCTCTGAAGCTTTCAGAGCTGCAGTTCTGGTGCTGCACCCTCGCAGCCTGAAGGCTCTGGGCTTGGGGTCAGGGCAGCACGAGGCTCTTGCAGCTGCCTGACCACGTTTCCCCTGCTCCTGTTCCCGCAGCAACCTCAGCAGAGGTCAGCAGAGAATTTGATATCTGATACAAATGTGGCTGCTTACTGAATTCCAATACAAAAGTGTTAGGGGGTTTATTTCTATTTGGTTTTCTTCCCATCAACTCATCTGTCTAGGATATCCATTTCTGGAAAGAGGCAGAGTGAAGAATTTAGTCTAATACACCATTTAAATTCCATAAACAAGACAAAAATCTAGTAGCAGACCTGAGAATATATATTGCAGCAATAAAACTTCCCTGAAAGAATTGCAGCAGCAGCTAGGGAATGCTAATAAAGGTTTCTTTGCCTGTGAAGCAACACTCACAGGCCTAGGTTGGCTTGATTTTCATTTAATAAAAACACTACATTAATATAATCATGATTATATTGTGAAGAGGAAACACTTTGGAAACTTTTTGATTCTCTTCATTAATTACTTCTCTCTCCAGCAGTACCACTGCACTGAAGAGATAAAAGGAGAGTGACTGATATTGAGTTTCATTTTTAAAGAACAAAGTGCATTTTTAATTGGGTTTAATATGTAAGCTTGCAGGTAAAAGATGAGCTAAAATTATTTCTGAATTTAAAATAAAGAAATTGCAAACTGCTGCCTTCTGATCAGGCCTGTCCCAACCCATATGGAGACCACCTACAAGGTGCAATTAACTGAATTGATAATTGTACAGGGCAGTTTGAGATGCTCAGAGAAGTGGTTTGAGATGGACACTGCTCTCTAGTCTGTATCTTGGCCAGGTTTTCAGCTGGAATTTAGCTTTCAAAAACAGGATCTAAAAATTGCTTTTAAAAATGAGGTTTTTTATGTCTGTGAGTTCAGAATATATAGAGGTTTGTATGGAGCATAGGAGTAATGTCAGCTCCTGCCTGGGGCTCCCAAGGTCACAGAGGCAGGGATAAAGCCAGCTGCAAATGTAGGGATGGCCAGAAATTTAGTTTTGCTTTCCAGCTGCATGGTGAAACAAGTCACAGCAAAGATCATGTAGAAGCTGGAGAGCCAGCTCTGAAAGCAGCACATATAGAAAAAATGAAAGGAAAACAAAGGAAGTTCTTCAGTATGAAAACGCTTTTCCTATACTCTCCTTGGAGCATTTTATGGCTGAGAAAATGTGGGACAGAGCATGGGAAACCCTTGGAGGCCCAAATAAGGTGATCAGGATCTGGATGTGCACCATTCATGGGGTGGGTTGCTGCAGGGGGCTGCAAGGCAGGCACCATTCACCTTCTCCATTTTAATCCACTGCTGGCCTCAGGTGCTGCACGCTGGGAGTGGAAACTGCACCCCAGCGAGGGCAAAAGCCAGCCTGGGTGCTCTGCTGCCCCTCTCACCCCTCCTGCCCTGGCCAGGCTGCAGCTCCACATGGGCAGGAGCTGTGCCTTGGGTCACAGCAGCATCACCTGCCTCCAGGCACAGGCATCCACCAGAATTTCTGAGTTCTTTGTGGCTTGGAAATGAGAAAACACAAAGAGGTTACTGAGGAAACAGAGCTAAGCATATGGCAGGAGTTCATGGAAACAATGTAAAATAACAGTCTTGCATTCTATTGCTTCCACCCTATTCAAAAAGATAAGTTACAAAAAATAAAGTATTAAAAGCACAACAAAAATAAGGAACCTAATGTCTCCTTCAATGAGCCTGATATTGATGCTACATGTCTTGCTCCAGTTAAAGGCAATAGCAGTAGCTTACTAAAATGATTTATCCTCTCTTTATTTTGTATTTCAAGTTGTTGGTGTATGTAGTATTAATTGTGGTGAGTTAGCAGAGAGAAACAAGCTAATCCATGTGAGAAGATTGCTTCCTTTTGGTTCCCTGTCTGCCTGCTTACTGGCAGTTTCATGCTTAAGCCACTGATTAATTTTTTACCTCTCTCTTGCCAGCAATTATATTTCATTGGTGACTGTTGGGGTATAGAGTTGGAGGCGAGGGCTGCTGCTTTGTCTGAGAAGCAATATTTCATACTGTGTATCACTTCTTAATGTATAGAATCTGGAAAACTAGTAATTTCTCATTTAATTTCCAGCATAATTTACTATGCTGGAGAAATAGCGCTGACAGCTTCTGCTGAGACTGGTATGTGGTATGTTTTATATCTGAAGTCTTGCCTTGCTTCTGTGCCCTCTCTCAAGCAAGGCAAACACAGATCACATTTCTGAGCCAACACTGTAGTTCTTGGTCACTTCATTTTGTAGCTTTGCCAAAGTAGCAATGACTTACTGTTTTCCTGAAAAACCAAAAAAAAGAAAAAAAAAAAAGTAAGAACAGGGCAGTGTGTAGCTGCTATCAATGCAATTCTATAGGTTTGGAGGCTTTTAAGTCACTGAAACAGAACGCTGAAATTAATGTCTGCAAGTATACTCTCACTTTGGCTCTTTGGCTACAAACTTAAAACTACCAATTGCTGTAGGTGACAGTAGCTGATATGTTATATGGTATTGGCACCATGTAACATTTGTCTGTATCATAAAGTGGTGCTGCTCAAGTTATAGACTGTGTCAAGTTGTGTATAGTAGGAATTCACTGCTTTACAATTAAGGAGTAAAACTTAAACTTGTGAAATAAGAGGTTAAAAAGATTACCATTGCTCTGGGTTTGTTAGAGCAGCTGAAATATGCAGTGGTGATGAAACTTTGGCTGACCTGGAGATCTGCTAACCAAAAGCCCTTTGTGAATTGGGAATGTTGCTGCAAAACATTTCTGACCAAACAGTATCTGTATATATGTTTGTACACCCTGTATTTGTGACACATTGATCAGCTCCTCTGTTTAGCTCCTCTCAACCACTGTTCAGAGACAAGCAGTGTCTCTAAAGATTAAAAATCCTGTTATTGAATTCAATTTTCAGATCCCATCTCTGACAGTTGAAAACCTGGCTGAGATACAAAGCCTAGATAGTACAGCTCACTGGCACTAGAAGTCCATTTTATTTAGAACAGGTTTTCATTGCCCTTCTCTTCTCCCCCCTCCAGCAACTGGAAGCTTGTTTGGAAATCTGTAATTGTTTTGGCTTAAGACAGATTTTGTGCAAAGTGCCAGGCTTGGGACCCTGCTCAAAACTAAGCAAACTGCTGAGTTATATGTGTCTTTGTGATAATAAGGTATTAATCCCCAAAGCTGAACATCTCAGAATCCAGCCTGCAAGGCGTGATGTGATGTGCAGCCTTGTGCACCCAGCACAGGAGGCAGCAGCTGGTGCCTGTTAAACACTGCTCATATCTTTGAATCCTGGCACTCTGCACTCTCCTAAAGGGGAAGGCGTCCGTGGCTTTCTGGTGCCTTTTAGCTGACACATTTCAGTGTATTTTGTGATGTTTTCCAGCCCATGGAAGCACATCTCTTTCTGCAGAATGTGTCCTTATCTGCCTAAGTGATCCAAGCCTTCAGGATTTTGCTCACTGTCCATCCAGTTCAGGCAAGCATTGCAGATAAGAGCAGGACTGAGGGCTGGGGAATTGCCATCACAGTCACTTTTTTCAGGAGAAAATTCACTTGCCATAAAACTAGAACATCCCAGCTGAAATTGTAACAGAGATTTTTTTTTCCCTACCGATCCTCCCTTCACTTCCAAGAAGTGGAAGTTTCATGGTTTTCAGGTTTCATGACTTCTTGGATCTTGGATCTTGTCAGGCAAATTTCTCTTACTGGGGACTGACCCAGGACTGACATTTCTTGACCCTGGGGTATTTTGGGGAGCCTCACATTTCTGGTGCAGAGTGTCTGACTGTGCTGCTCTTTCAGAGAACTTAAGAGCTTTTGAAAGCATTTGGAAACATTGAAGGAATGTGAGGTTTTGATGGTTGCAAGATAAAATTTCTGAATTTTAGTTTCTTGTGTACTGGTGCTTCTCACTCTTCGCTCCCTTCCTCATGCAAAGTGAGTTACTGCTTCCTCCTGAGGCCAGGGGGTCTCTGGAGGCAGTGTCAGGGCAGAGTAATTTCTCAGGTTTTGCCAAAGTTGCAGCACCATGTTTTCTCCAGATCACTTGGATTTTAATTAATGCACTGCCTTTCTGCTCCTGCTGCCATTACCTGTATAGAAATGAACATTATGTCCAATCATCCACAGTACACAAATGCCCACACCAGACCCTGTGAGGACCCTCCTAAATCTGTTCTGTAATATTTAAACCCCAAGTTAATGACCCCAAAATCCCTGAAAGCAGCATTCAGCTTCTCAGTAAGCACTGCAGTGAGCAAGGCACCCAACTCTGGCCTGTTTGCTCCCAAAACATCGAGGCACACAACAGCAAAATCCCACAGGTACCCAGATTGTTCCAGACCCCCTGATCTCTGTGTCAGCCCTGCAGCAGCACTGCTCCCTCTGCAGCCAGTACAGAAGCATAAGGCAATTTAAAGTAGATTTTTTTCTAGGGATGAGCTAAGTTTGTAATAAGCACAGCTTTGCTCTCTTTGGCACGTCAGCAGTTTGTTGTGGTGATTTTAATATTGTGCCCTTCACTTCCCTGTTAAGCTGGTGTAATGTAGCCTTGATTATTGCAAGAAATGTCCTTTTGCCTTCTGCTGCAGCTAAGAACAAGAATCATCACTGGGAAGGTTTGGCCTTTTCTGTCACTGGCTGTGATTTGTACTTGTCATGGATCCCACTGTTTGTGATGGAAAGACACAGCCTGTAGCATTTAGAGAAATGAATTGGAACCTCTGTTTCCTGTGAGGGAAAAGCAGAATAACCCAGCTCCTGCTTTTCCTCTGTGAGAGAAGGGAGGATGGCCATAGGAGCTGCACATCTTGAATCCCAGGAACATCCCCTGTGCATGTGTGCAGGCACAGAGCCTGGTTGGGGTTAAGGGGGCATTCCCTGCCTCATTTTGCACTTCCCAACCTTGTCCTGGGAATATTCAGACATTGTGACAGCAAACACACTGAGAGTAGTTCAGGAGATGGATGGTGAGGCAGTAAGCAAATTGCTGCAGTAACATGTACACTTCTTTCAAAGCATCCTGAATGGCCTATTAGGTGTAGAATTGGATTAGAGAGAGCAATTAAAATGGCAAACCTGTAAGAAAGAGTTGTATATTGTTGCTTTAAAACTAGAATTGACCGCTTGAACACTATGTGTGGGCCGCGTCTCTTGCCTTTTATTGAGCCTGGAGGAATTTTAAAGTATTTCATTAGCATTAAATCTGATAGATCCTTTCCATTAAGCAAGGTGAAGCAAGTATAATGCAACATAGCTGGTGGCATTATAGTGGTGTGAATGCTAAAATATATAAGGTGCTTCAGCTGGGGGCCCATTGTGCCCAGTTCATATTTTGAAAAGGTTTGGAAGCTTCTCATTAAAGATAATGAGAGTTGCCAGGTGTCCAGCAGCTCATGAAATGAAGGACTGAGTCCAAATTATTTCAGTGATACTATTTAAATGGATTTCTGTTGTCCTTCCCACAGATTTCCAATAAATAAGCTAAAAATGATTAACCAGACCTCTGATACTGTAAGCCATATATTTGAATAAACTCAGATATGTGGAATAATACAATAAATGTGACTATATTTGCTGTGAATATACTATAGTTCATATAGGGGAGAGTTATGATCTTTTAAAGTTTACTGGATGAGAACAGCTTTTATCTCACAATTAATGGCTCATGAACATAAATTCATTTAAACAATAAATCTAAATTTGCCGTTGTTTGAGGTGATTACATGGCTTAAGTTTTTTTTTCTTTCAACTGGACCATGAATTTCCCAGCAGCTTGGTTTGCTGATGTTTGATTTGTGGTGATACAGATCATATACAAGCTGGCTTGTTGTTTTTAATGAACTGGATGTGTTGTATAATAGAATTGCTAGGTTTGTGCTAAATTGCAGCTTTGGGACTCATTACTGTGAGATGTTATCTGCTTTGAACTGGCTTATTTTATCACAAAGAAAGAAATTGAATTTGCTTAAGATGGCAAATGCAGCAATGGATGGGTTGGTTGGTGAGTGTTTTGGGGCACCCTGTTGAGCTGATATGTATTTTATCTGATCTAATTCACATTCTGCCCAGAAGATGCATACACACCCACACATATGCTGGAGTCCATATAACAAAAAGCCTAAAACAAACAACGAGCACAATGTATTGCTGGATGGTTAAATGCTGCTTTTTAGCCATTGGTTTTTGACCATTTCAACTGTAAATTCATGGGATCTTTTCCTCAGGGTGTTTTTGTTCCGATTTTCTCTGCTGTGCATGCAGAGGCTAATGACGCATTTCTGCCTGCACATATTTAGCTTTTGCATGCACATCTTTCAGCACTTGCACAGAAACACTTTGCAGGCATTGAAATGTAAGTAAATGCAACAGGATTAATTGTGTAAAACCCAGAAAACTGTGTTTCCTTTAACAACCAACTGCAGGTGTGGAAGACGAAGCCTCTGCATGTCATTCTTGGCATTTCCATTCCTTTGCAAAACACTTTGAGCTTTCAGCGTAATGTAAGAGTGATATATAGGAAAATTAAATAGTTTTCTTTACTGTGGTAATTTTAGCTGTTCTCTGCAGCAATGTATAAAAACACTGATTTGCATTGAGAGAAGCATAGGCACCTGAAAAACACTTCTACTCAAACAGTTTAAATCAATGAAAAAAAAGGAGTTCAGTTCAGAGGTGATTTTAAGGAAACACTGAAGGAATAGAAACTGTTATAAACTGGGCTGATAAAACTTTCATTTGTCTTCTGCTGAGCTGCCTGTTAGAGCAGTGCCAGCTGCACTAAGTGTATTGGATGTATGAAATGTGAACATGTAATAAATAAATCTGTTAACATATAATAAATATGTGATGCCTGTGCTGTGGAGGGGTGGCTGCAGTTCCCTTGCTGTGCCTGCCCATCTTCCCTCTTATCCTGGCTTCTGGGACCACTGCCATGGCAATTCCAATTTTTTGTGTAGAGGCATTTGAACCACTGCAGTTATAGTCAGAGTTTTATGATAAATGAGGGTTTTTTTTGATTGCTATGAGGACTCAGATGTAAAATATCACATCACAGGTTGTTCTTTGCAATGCAGCAGAACTAGCCTCCCTCCAAAAGAAAGCCAGTAAGGAACAATATTTTTTTTTTTCATAGTGGGCTTAGTAACTCATTTTAAATGGTTCTTCCAAACTGTCTGTGATCCAGCATCACATGAGGTGAGAGAATTACTAGCTATTTGCATTAATGTTTAGGGTGGATTGTAATGACAAAGCAGATATTGAACTCTGCAGTTAATTTGCTTTTGTTGAAATAACCTTTAAATTATTCTTCCCTTAAACAGATGGTTTTTGCATACTGATGACTGCTCTGTCCCATTCCTACCCTGTATGTTGCTTTACACCCTTTCTCACTTCATCTTCACCCTCATTATTTAGCAGATGGGATAGTGTATACACCATAGAATATGATTTTTTTCCCCCTCACTTTCCTGTCCTGACTTTAGAAAGTTCAGTTTTTGCATGACCTTGGTTCTGGAGGCCTTGATTTACATTGCATTAACAGCTTTATGGAGTTGTTTTATAGTTTGCTCTATTGCTGAAAAACAGGACAGTTTCACTGATAGAATTTACTGTTCATTTTTTCCCAATTGTTTTTGGCATATGCTCATGTTTTGGTTTTTACATCACTGTTACTAGTAATTACCTTGCTGCCATTATTTTTCTTTAATAGAGGATAAATGAGTGTGTGGTATTTTTCTTTAGGAGAGCCTGAGTGGATTGGAGATATCCCTTACGATGGGGAAAATACTGCAGGCATGATTAATGGCATCATCATTGTAACATAATTTAGTTAGGAGGACTTATACAACTGATAAAGTGTCATGTACTTCCACTAAACTGCAATCTAAGTGAACTGTATTTCAGGTTTTTATATCCTCATTTCTGTCTTCTGTAAAGATATTACTGTAAGATTCATACAAGCATCTTTATAGGCTCACGCTGTAAGTAGTGAAAGTTCAATCAGCTCTTCTTGTAGGAATCACAGCTTCTATAAAAAATGAGTAATTATAATTCAAAAAAAGGCATAAATTAGTTCACTAGATGCATTCATTGCAGACTGAAGTTGTGACTAGATGAGGTCTTTTGTAGAATAAAAAGAAATTTAGTTTAAAATAAAGAAATCTGGCCTTGAGAGATGAGAGAGGAATCAGGTATTTACAGCAGTGCCTACAAAAACTTGCATTCTAAGTACTCCACAGACCACATTTATAAATTAATCAGAGAAAATCAATACATAAGTTGGAGACTAATAAAAGACCTTTCCTTAGTAATTAAAACATCTCTATTTCCACCTACTTAATCCAACTCTTTGGGCCAGTGGAGATACTACATTTTAATTTCATCTCTGTGTGTTTTTATATGAAATTCTCATTTTTATATTAAATAATTTCAGAACTTGATCACATAAAAAGAACATTTCCCTATTTTTTCACTGATCACTATTTTTTTCTGGTGGAGCACTTTAGCTGAACTTTCCATTTGAGCCTTGCATGTTGGAGGGGGGTTCTATTAATTTCATCTTCCTTTTTGGTTGAACCTATGTCTCTTCCACCAGCAAAGGCAAGCAAGTTTCACACTGGAGTCCCTTTGCAGGACTCAAGATGAACTCAAGATGAGTCCAGAACTACTTTTCCCCATCTCCATCATCTGGCAATCCTTATTTTCTTGTCTCCCCACCTCTGTTTTGTCTAACTCTGATCACTTCCCCTTCTTTCTGAGCTGGTTATGTTTAATATTTTCCCTTTCCTTGTTTGTCCATGGTCAGCTGTACTTGTAGACTCTGACATTTCAGATGGAGTTGTTTTGCCCAGTGTGTAGCATGGTTGAGCCTCTCTCTTTGTGACAGCCTTTGTGGGCAACAAAAATAAACAGTAAATAGAGTCTCCACTAAATTATTGATTTTCAATTCCCATGTCTCATCTTGGCACTCCAAGCAGGGTGCTTGTGCAGAAATATTTATTGTGCATATTAATTGGGGAAGGATGAACAAAAGTGAAAAATAAAAGATCACTGTGTAGACCCAGATACTTGTGCAGAATCATTTTTGTATGGAAGCAGCTGTGTAAAAGCTATGGTTCTTACTATTTCATCATCCTTCCACTGAAAATTTGAATGGGCTTAAAATTAAGATCCCCTTACATAATGGAAGTCGTAATGAAGGATATGGTTCATAAATTCCAATTGTTAAATTGTCTCAGTGGGAAAGGTGACCTGACATTCCCATATTTTAAGGATTTAAAATCCACATTCAACAACAATGGTAAAGGGTTTAATTATCAGCTTATATTAAGACTTGAATATGAGAGACATTTCAGCTGTTCTCTGTGTGAGCCGTAGGCTTTTAACTATTTCTCTTTAACTATATCAAGATTTCTCTTACCTTCCAAGACTTAGATTTTGCTGGTATTTTTATGGAGTGTCTGTTTGTAAATACTACTCCTTATGGATAAACTAAGCCTAAAAACCCATTTAAATAAAAAAAAAGATGGGAAAGCAAATTTAATATTTCTTTTAATGTTCACAAATACACAAAATATTTTCCAGCACCACAAAACATGGAAGGCCTTTTGAAGTATTTAGGGATGTCACTTAATGGCCATTAGGCAGAGTAACCAGCAGGGCTCAGAGCAGGGCCACTTGTCCCTTTGCACTCCAACAGAAAGAGCTTTCTGTGGTCCCTCAGAGCTCAGTGAGTTAAAGATGGAAACATCCATAATGGACCACATGTTGCACTTTCCTGTTATTCAACACAAAGCTGTTGAAGTTTGTATTTATCTGTGCTGTCTAGGTTTGAAAGTCCCACTCTGGTAAAAATCTCCCTGTATTGGGGGATGGCATCGGTGGTTTTTTCCTAGGTTTGAAAAGCACTGATCACCCCAGTGTTGTTATTGTAATAAAAATAAATAGTAATGACAATAATAAAAGTGATATTGTGTTTGTAACCACTGCTGAAACAGAGGTAGTGAATGATGGCCACGTTTAGCCAGACTGCTGATGCAGGAATACAGAAACTGGAAAGATATCAAGCAGACTGATTTAAGACTTGGAGAGAGCACAGAGCTGTGAGATTGATAGCACAGAAAGGAATCTCTTGGTTGAGGTCCACGGCCTGCATCAGAGCTTTGGGGATTGATAGCACTCGGCACTATCAATCTCACAGCAGCAAATGGGATGACTATTCTCCATGAAGAATGGGCCATGTTAAATACCCTGACATCCATTAGATTGAGAGCTGCAAAATGAGGAAGGACCAGTCCATGTTTGTAGAGATAATACAGTGCTGATTTTGGTGCAGTTTGTTCTGCTGCAGACACATCCTGGCTCGCTGCTCCAAGCTCAGCTCCTGCAAGTTGCAAGTCATGATGGAAATAATAATAAAAATGAGAATAAAAATGTACAGGGGGTAGTGAATATGTAAAGGAGAGGGACTTCTTAAAATTTATAGGCCTGATTTAATGGGGCTTTGAGAAACCTTGTCTAGAGGAAGGAGTCCCACGGCAGGGGCTTGGAACAGGGTGATCGCTGAGGTCCCTCCAACACAAACCATTCTAGGCTTGTATGATTTGTGAAATTTAAAGTGGAAAAATTAAGCAACACTGCTCATTGTTTATTATTTTTAATTTGTGTTTTATTTAATTTTTTGTATGGTACATCATGGCCATTCTCATGCTGAATCTTCTCTTAGTAAACTGGTGGCAAAACAAATTCCTCTGTTGTATCTTGTGCTTTGATTCTCCTTGTGGTATGAAACTCAAGAAACTGAAAGCTTGAGGTGGACATGTCTTGCTTCAGGTCTGTGGGATTATCTGCATGAATTGGCTTGCTTGCATTATTTAATAATTTTTTTTTTAATACAGCCATATAGCCTCCTTCAAGCATCCCATCCTATATCATATTATTCCATCAGAAAAGTGTCATTTACTCACTCTAGCATTTCAAGGGAAGTGGGAACTGTTTTTTTTCCTGTGTGGACACAGCTCCCTTTGCAAACATTGCTGCTCAGAACACTGGCAGATGCATTGCTAAGTGAAAATAAGCATCTCTTGTGTGAAATGATTCAGCAATCCAGAGACAAAGGCGTTAAAGGACACAACACAAGCAGTAAAAACTGTTGTTGTCTTCCAACAGTAGAGAAATCCATAGATAGTAGAGGATTACCTCTGAAATTTGGGGGTTGTTATCTCCTCTAAACCCTTACAATTTTCTAATACGTTCAGATGTTCCATATAAAATTAGGGAAGTGTAATATCAAACCTCTGCAAAGCAAAATGATTTTTTAAAGTTCTGTTGAAAAGTCTGTGGAGAAAAAAAAAATACTTTAACCCAAATTTATCTTCTGTAGTGTCTGGAGGCAAACAGAAATATTAATAGAGAGAAAGAAGTATCCAATTGCACTTGCTGGAGGGAATTTCCAACTTTGAATAATGTGGTACTAGATTTTAGTGTTCATGTGTGACATTACATCTGTCCTCCCTTTTTATATTCTTTTTTTACTTTTTTAGTAATTTCCTCAAGTTTAACTTTAGAAGGTGACAGAAT
Source organism: Ammospiza caudacuta (assembly GCF_027887145.1). Lineage (NCBI taxonomy): Eukaryota > Metazoa > Chordata > Aves > Passeriformes > Passerellidae > Ammospiza > Ammospiza caudacuta. The sequence goes on along the minus strand of NC_080600.1, from coordinate 38,514,590 downwards.
TTCTTATCTTATAGGTATGTTGGGCTTGACTTTGATGGCAGGAGTCATCTCTTAAACACTTCTGGAAGATAAGAGGGATTTAAAATATGGTGCACCTGAATCAAGGAAAATTCTCATATTTAGTGATTCAGGGAAGCACTAAAATTTAAGTATGGTCTTTGCAGACTATCTCTTTTTGTCTGAGAAACCAGGATTTCCAGCAGGTGTGATAAGCATTCTTAGATCATTGTAAATAAATTGGTTTGCTGTTTGAGCTTACTGTATTGCACAGACAGACTTCTGACTGGAAAAAGTATTTTAAAAAATATTCCATTTTAAATGTTTTGCGGCATTTGAATGACTTTTATAGGCTTGCTGATAGCTGGATGCAATTTGAAGCATGCCCATGTCCATGAAATAGTCATGTCTCCCTCAGGGAAAAGTTCCTGGGGAGGGCTAAAAGCAGCTCTAACCATTTAATAAGGAAAATAAACTATTGCTCTCCTGGTCCTTAAGGAAGACTTAGAGGTAATCACATTTACATTCTTGGAAGACTTTTTGTAGTAGTCCAGAAGGGATTTTAAAGTCAAAAGTGAAAACTAAATATAGCTGGAATAATTCTAGTGGCTGTGTGTCACAAACTCAGACTTTAGCAGGAATGTTGTGGCCTTGTGCCGAAACACAAATGTTGAATTAGTGTCAGACAGATGGAAATGATAGTCCTGTGCAGAGGGAGGATGGGCTGGCAGGGGCAGAATATCCCCTTAATTCTATACTGAATGTCCAAGTAATAGAACCGCCTAAAAGTAACTGAGTATGCAAAGAAAAAAATCCCACAGCTCATTTGGGAAAAACTCGACATGCTGGGACCCACCAATGACAAATGAAATTCAGCCCAGGTAAATGAATAAACAATGAGACCAAAAGCCATTCATAAACTGGAAAATGTGCTGATATCTAGACAAATAAAGCAATCTGGGTGTTTCTGCATTGAAATAATCCCTGAAGTATTCATCCCAATGTGTACTGGCAATGAAAAACAAATCAAGCAGTGGAGTGAATTGAATTACCCGTCCTGTGTGCTATAAATCATAAGGAAATCCAAGAACTTTTATGGCTCCATATGGTAGAGTTGGACATTGTCTAGAGTACTGTTTGTAACACTGCTCACATCAAAGCAGGAAAGTTAAAATTGTTGGAGAAGGTGGATCCAAAACAACCCAGAAAAAGGAAACTGTTAACCTTATCATTAACAGAGAAAAACAGATTGACATTAAAGTTCACAACAGCCAAAGGGAAAAGAAAAAAAAAAAGAATCAAATTAATTCTAGGATCTCATCAGTGAAGGAAATTTGTGACTGAAAATAGAGGAGAATGGGAAACTGGGTGGATAGTTAGGCAAAATTCAGCATCCAAACAAAATGCACATTTAATTATGTGTTATTCCAGTAAGAGGTGAGTTAATGGCAGTAGCACTACCTGGAGCACTCATGCATGCCCAAATCCTGTCAAAGAGGAGGATTTTTTTTTGGGTGAACCAGGGAGCTGGGTGCTAGGGATGGATATAGTGTAAACTCCAACACCAATGTTGTTAGAGGCTATCAGATCTCAGTGACCAGCAGTGATACTGCAGGAGTTATGAATAAATGCAATTAGAACAGGCTGATTTGTGAAATTAATGCTGATTCTGTCTATAAAATTCTGCTTCTGCCTCTTGGGTTTCTTCATAGCAGTACCCAACTTCACACCATGCGTTGGCACCGCCCTGGAAGCTGGAGGTGGCTGAATTGTGGTGGCTGAGCTGGATCTGCTGCAGCTCCCGTGTTTGTAATTCCAGGGATGCTCTCTCTGGAGCAGTGCAGAGCACGTCCCAGCCCCTTCACCTTTCTACCTTTAAACTGGCAGGTGGCCTCTTTGTGCAAACAGGCTCCAGGCATCCATCTGGGCTCCTCCCTGGCTCAGCCTGTGCCTGGGGAGGCAGGGCTGGTGCAGCCTGCTGGCTCCAGCTTGCTCAGGACTGCTGAGTTTGCCTTTCCCAAGTTAAAAACTCAGATTTAGGAACTCACAGACCAAAACAGCTCAAAATATGCAGATGGGAAAGGGATTACCCTCCCTTCCTGCTGCATGGAATGGAATCTGTGAAGTCTCCAGTTTCCTTTTTATGGAAGCATTTGGCTTATATGCATCTGTTAGAACTGGAATGAATTTTAAACATGTTTCCACGGAGCATAATTAAACATATTAGAGCCTCAATGAATTGTATTGTCCTATGCCAAACTAAAGACTGCAAGGAATAAAAGGAATTTAAATGGATGTCAGAGTGAAATGAAGTTAACATTGAGCACCTCCATTAAGATCAATAAAAAATTTGTTGTTGTTCAGTGTATTTAACAAGGTTCTGGAGATGTAAAATGAGGTGTCTCATTGGTTAAAATTAAAATACTGAAATGCTGCTAGGAGATCACAGGTAATATAGCTACCTCAGAATACATCACAATTCTAGCAGCAGCCTGATAATTAAACTTTTGTCTCAAGTGCAAAACCTCTTTCATGTAATAGAATACTGGAACTTGTGTAGGTGAAATGATGAATGGAAGCAGATATTTTAATTCTTTATTTTTAGACACTTTGGTAAAGAAACCAACATTAAAGCTCAATTCAGTGTATTGCTGTTTATTCCCAAAAGTAATATCTGTTTGGTTTTGCATCAATAAACACATTAATCAGAAGCAGAAAAATAGAAAGCATTAGTCAATGATCCAATAAAATTCTATAATATGAACCTAGCAATGAATAAAGGTTGATAGATGAATGAAGATAGTGATAACTGATAGAAAATGTAGCCTTCCAGTACACTGCTTATGGTGTCTGAATGAGTTTCAGAATTTAGGTATGAAAAATTATTCTAACCTGTCTAATTTTTAAGGGTCCACTGGAACTCTTACCATATAAATTTATAGAACAGTACTTAAATATTAGATTGTTTTATACGATTTTTTCTGACATGAGGAAAAACCCCTGAGTAAAACAACACACCTTACATCTGGGAGAAGTATGGGAATGTTTCCCCTCATTTATTAAAGATTCCAGGGATCCTTTTACAACACAACATAACTGAAATTATCATATTAAATGTTAGTATAATGTTAAGGTGTTGTTAAAGATATTCCTGTCCTCTTTGACTTCTTCTCATGTACCTTGCTGACTTGATTTTGCTGTGTATTTTCCTCAGATATTTCAATTCCACATGAAATCAATAGGTGTTAACAGGAGTATTTCATTCTAGGAGGTGATTTGCCAGACTCTTTTGCCTGCCTATGCTGCATCAAATTTTCATGAAATTGGAACTGCAACCAAGAAACCAGAATGTTTGTGGTTTAAAACAGTAAAACTGGCACCTGATTTGCTTTAATGTTTGAGGGAATCCTTGTTGTGAACTCTGGGGTGTCAGGCTTGGGTGTCACTGTGCTGGAAGGTGTCTCCTTGCATCCAGGGGGTTTCTCAGGTGTCCATCTGTCTGCAGTTATTCAATGATAATTTGGTTTAATCCTCTGGACAAACAAAGCCTAGTGCAGTCGCACCGTTCCAGTGCACAACTGCTGACTTTCAGCTTTTGAACACATTGTCCAACCAAAGCTGACAAAGAGATCAGTGAGTGCTCATTTGTGAACATAAGTGGGTCAGAAAAGAAAGGAGATCCACTCACTCTGAAAGGGGATTTGACTGTAAGGCACTGAAATGTTTGTACTGGATCATATATCTGTCCCAGTTACAAGAAGACTTTTGGAGTAAATCCAAAATAAAAATGCACACATGGCCAGGCTTTCTTATTTCTTATCAAAATGATGCACTTTGTGCACAGAGACTTATTGGCTTTTCCTTTGCATCTGTGCACATCTAAAAAGATGCAATCTCTTTATGTTCAAGCAAACAAGACATCATGGTGTGCTAAGGAGAAGAAAATCTGCCCTGTCACTGAAACCTCTTTTACATGTTCTGAGTTAAAATGGCAAAAATCACTTTAAATCAAACCATCTCACTTAAAATTAAAGATGCTGGTCCAGCTCCCCCATCTCCTGTAAAATCTGACACACACACCCCTCCTATTTTAAATTATGACAAGTGTTTCTTAAGCATGAATTTTTAGACTACTGGAGCCCATAAAATCTTCTGGTGGATTTTGTCACCAACACATGTTCTCCTAGAACTATACTAATCCTGAAAAGCTGATGCAATGAATTTACACTTCCTAGAAAAATCAAATGAAAAATTTTCACTGTATTCAGTGCAACTCCATTGACTTCCATGGATTTTCTGTTGATTTATGTGAGTATGAATGAAATTAGAAAGGGCCCAGTAGAATAAGTTGTAGTTTACACAAAAAGAATTTATTGCAAAGACTCATCAAAAGAATTTTTCAGGGTAATTTGTAAATGGTTTACTGACTCTAGCTGACCTTCAAAATTGCTATTAAATATTCACTCTAAGGACTACTCTGTATATTTAACTAAAGCCTCAGTTTAGAAAGGTTGCCAGTACATTTCTATCTCATGTCTATGTTTCTCTCCCAATTTCAATGTAAGACAAAATTAATAGTTAGGAAAGGCATGTCTTTTCCATTTGGAATTGCCAACAAAAAATCCAGTATTTTTTTGATTAATAGTCTTATTTTATGACATTAAATATCCACCAGTATCAGTAAGCTGGAGTAAGAATATTTCATTCTTTCCTGTTTCTATGATGTGTCCTCATGTCTCTAAGAACTTGCCCTGCCTACATTTACTGAAGTACATAAGGCACTGTTAGTTTGTACACAACTTGTGTGGCTGAAATCCTCACCTTGCTGCATGTGCTGCAGTACAATATCTCCTCTGCAGTGTTATTAGCAAAAAAGTTTCCTTTAACCACGCTCCAGCTGGAATGTGACACTGCTGTGCTTTTGCAGGGTAGAAACACCCTTTGAAACAATGCTAGGAGGTGTTAAGCTAATCCTTTTCAATGATGTCTTTTTACAGCCTAATCGAGATAAACCCCAGGAGGGAAAGAGAGGTTTGCAAGATGGATCTGTGCCCCGTGTGGTTTTTCAAATGGATTAAAAGTCCATTTTATTAACAGAGTGCAGTGTAGTATGAAATAAACCTGAAAGCATATGGGTTTGCCCTGCCAGAGAGCCATAGGTTGGAACTCTGCTGTGATTTTCCCAGTCCCAGCCTCCCTCTGCCAGGAAACTTCAGCAGCCCTGGGCCAGCATCTGAACCTGTCCTGTGGGAGCCTGGTGGCAGGGAGGTGTTTGGGACAGGGGGGCCTGAGCCCAAACTGCTCATCCAAGGCAAGGGTGGGCCCAGGAGAGCTTCACTGGAGGTGCACATGGGTTTGGGGGGCCTGAGCCTTTGCAGGTGGCTGTTTCCTCTCTGCTGGGAAAAATGTGAGCTCTCTTGGATATTTGGTAATCTTCAGGTCCACCTCTGAGTTCACTGTGGATTATCCTTGGGTGGAGTGCAGCAGTTATCTGCAAATTAGGAGAAAATTTTCATATGATTTTTTTTTTTCCAGTTAATAGAATAGCTTTCTCTCCTGAAGGAAAAAATCAGAGTTTGCTCTCAAGAGCTGCAAATGCATCTGCAAGATAAGGATAAGTTCTGTTTGAACTACCCAGGTCCTGGGGAATTTTCTGGCACTCAGCCTTTCTCTTGAGCCTCTGGTGTTTCCTCTGCAGCTGCCAGGACCACGAGGGGCAGGTTTTGCATTCTATGAACTGAATTGCCAAAACACAGCTCCTACAAAAGCCAGCCAACATGATCTTCTACTCAGAGCAGGGAAGTGCTGATGTGAGCATCCGTTCCTGCTCTTCAAAACATTCTGGCCCATGCTGCAAACAGCCAAATATTCCCTCACATGCACCACATAAAATATCCCACGTAGCTGCCTGGATTTCTGTTGTATTTCTTAATATTTCCTCCAAGAGCTTAAAAAACATTTTAAATTAAGTCAATTGCAGCTGCTCTGTCAGGAATTCACTAAGCACTGCAGCCACTGAAGCAATTAAAAAAATGGCACAGAAGGTAATTAAAAGCCTTACTGGTTCTTGCTATTAGACTGACATTTTAAATGCCTCTAGATGTTTTATTGTGCCAATAACCTATTTCCCTAGTCTCAAAGAGAAATACTACTGACATCAGTAATTTACTAAAGTATTCTACAGGTATCATAATGTTCCAACTAGAAATCTATATTAAATCACTGTGGTTTTCTGTTGTGCACAGTCCTCACCGCTCAGCTTAATGAAACAGTGGTTATTTGCTAATGAATATTAGAGCTTAGTCCCTCATTCTCATTCCCTGTAGTCAGCTGTGCAATATTTGTATTACTTGTGCACAAAGAGACTCTTTCTGGTTATCATGAGCGTGTGGGCTGCAGGGAGTTGTGCAGATTGTCCTTTTCCTGTGCAGCAGCAGAGCAGCAATCCTGGTTTGTGCTGCAGGAGCCGCCTTTCCCTGCCCCAAGGAGTGCTCCTGGTGAGCAGCGCTGAACAGTCTGTGACTGGCTGCTGTCCACAGGCTCTGCAAGGACAGACTGGGGCTTCTCAGTCCTTCTCTGACCTCGAGTCCTGTGTTTGCAGAGAGATTAATAGGGGGAGGTTCCTCCCAGAGACTTGTGTCAGTCCCCACGGCCAGAAAAGTCAGGCTGCTTTAGGATAATCCGTCATATAACCCCACCCTCAGTGTAACCCCTTGTCTGTCCAGCAAGGGAAGCTGGTAGGTTATTGAGCTTTTTTCTAGCTTCCAATTCAAGGTTCAAGAAAAAACTTTAAAAGGATGAAAGGGAACTATTTCATTACCAAATTTTCCCTGATAGCCTCAAAATGTGAACGTGCGAATCCTTTTCATTGTGCCCATGAGCTGCTATTCTTTATCCCTTATAGGAAAAGCATATGACAGAGAGGAAGATGACTGGAGGTGGCTTAATTTTTTGCCTTGATTTATTTTGTAGATCTCACACAAACATAAAATCAAGCCAGAATTCAAGTATGTTACACTTATCTGTAAAGCATAGAGAAGTTAGACTGTGTTATAGGTGTTATTGTGTCTCAGGGTTTGACAGGAATTATTCTGATGCGTAAGCACGAGGAGCAGCATTAATGCTGAGCTTTTGGCTTTTATTCCATTTTTTTCTCTCCTGGGTCACCCTAACGCTGTGCAAACAGGGGTGCTTTGGAAGGGATTTCAGCAATAAACAAACCCACACATATCCCTGTGACTCGGGAGAAAGCCCACACAGGATTGCTCACAGTGACCTCTGTGGAGTCTTTTGATTGAAGCCCTGCTGATCCACGCTCCACATCCCTCCAGTGTGCATCAACAGGAATGCAAAATGGCAAAACTCTCTTGGCACTAATCTCCAAAGCCACGTCTAATTCTCGTTTTTAATGAGGCATTGAATTATTCCGTGCAGTGAGAGGCTGCCTGTCAGTTTGCAGCACAGCTTCATGCGTGCTGTTGTGCCACCAGAGATAAACAATCAGGAGCACTGATCAGGGAGGCAATCACTTAAATAAATCTGAGGAGGGGAAAAAAAAATGCACATGCAGTGCTCAGGATGAAAGAGATATTTTGATAAAGTTGCATATTGAAAATATCTAGTGTGTGAATATAGTGTCTGGCAGTAACTAATTAATAGTGAGTTAGTTTTTGCATAAATGATGTATTTCCTAGATTTGCACTGGGAGGAAGGTCTAGGAACCAGAACATGAAAATTGATGGTCAGTTCCTCATTTTGCCACAGGTTTAGACCTGGTGTCCGTGCTGTAAGAAGACTTCAAAGACACTGCACAAACCACAATCCAACTACGGTCTGCCTGTCCCTGCTGCCATCCTGCCTGTATTTGCCATATCACAACCATGAGCACCACAACAAAACAGAGAGCAGAGGTTTGCTTGTGCCCTCAGCACTGCTGATAGTTCAAGCATTGCTGATGAAGCCTGCATTGCTGTGTAGAAATCTCTGCCATGATCTCATCGCAGTGAGCCAGTAGTGATTCAAGCACTTTGGTCACACAGATCTGCTCTGCTGTTCATTAAGTCAGTGGAATTCTATTGAGTCTGAAGGGCAGTAAATAAACAAATGAGACAGTTCACCACCTGGTTTTGCTGCACTTAACTGTCACTATTTAAGGCCACATGATGGATATATTGATTTCTGCATCTACCTACATCCCAGCCAACCCATCACTCTCTTTGGGTTTATGTTCAAGGAGTTCTTGGCTGTTTTAAAATATTTTTTAAAAATAAATCATCTGTCACAAAAAAAAAAATCATTAAATATCAGAAATTTATTTTAAAAAACCCCAATCCTTGTCTTCCACTTGGGCTAGAGTGTGTTGAGTACCTTTTAACAAGACAGAGAGGGTTCTTTCTGGCAAAGTCCTGCTAAGCTGGGCTCCTGTGCTGTCATCTTTGTGTACAGGAAAGATCACTCTCACAATCTCTGATTCTGTTTGAGCTCCATGCCGTGCCAGAGCAGCACATCTGAAGCCACTGCCCAGCTGCTTGTGATGGCCCTTGGTGCCAGAAGTTGTCGCCCCTCAGCCTCCTGGCTGAGCTGCTCGTGGGACTCCTCCAAATGAATCATTCAGCAGGGGCAGCCTCAGAAATGACAGGTTCTCCTCAAGCCAGAGGGGCAGCACAGTGGGATCCAGCACAGAACACGCGCCCACAGCTCCCACAGGGGAATGTGGCTTTACAGGCAGCAGAATCCTCTGGAGCTACAAAGCTCTTGGAAAGGTTTTTCCATCTAACATGAAAGCCTGATGCTCTAAAGCACAGGAATATTTTAATTAGGAAACATCTAGATGGTTAAGCTTAGCTGAGCAGAAAGCTGAGAGCGTTTGGGTGGGAGGTGTTCAGGTGGAATTGTGAAGTGGTGAGGCAGCTCACTGGCGTGCAGTGTAATTTGTGATTAAGGTTATCTGCAGTATCTAACCTTTCAGTAAATGCCAGCTGCATAATGGCTGTCAGTTTTCTCTCTCACATATTACACTGCAGAAGGTTCTATCTGACCATAAGAATCTATTTAATAAGCCTCTAATGGGAAATGACCAGTATCTGAGTGTTACAGATTAAAAGTGACAATGCTAATTGGCTGCAGAGGTATCTACATGAAGAGGGACCAGAAAAATCATTTAAGTCTAAATGAAATTGGACTGATTTGATATTTGAAAAAGCATTACATTCCTCTTGTGTTTGGCAGTGTGGATTAATTGCTCCCTGTGTCATGTTCCTACATAGCAATAGGCTGAGATTGGTGGGGAGTGAAGAACAGGAACTTGGGGGATTTAGAAATACATTCGTTTACTAAAATTAGAAGGGAAGGTCTGTATTGTAGGTGATTTTTGTGGTGAGGAATGAAATTATATTTTGTAACTGCAGTTCCTGATTGCTGGCGAAACAAATCAGGGGACAACCACATTTCTGTTCTGAGGATGTAAATTTAATTACCTTTTTTCTTAGCTTTTACAAAAGCATTTTGCAAATAGATGTGACTGGGAAATAGAAAGTCACGATTTTATGAGTAGAAATTGATAGAAATCATAACAATAGCAAAATTATCATATGTGGCATACACTTATCTCAAAAATGTCTTAAAATCATTAGGCATCAGGTAAATGCATGTGATTAATTTCTGTATAGTTTGCTAGGCACAAATCTTTACTTTCAAGCAGAAGCTGCAGTACAAATTTGTTTATCTGTATAATTTTTTACAGTTCTAACAAGGCAACATAGCATTGATTCCAAATAACATGTTATGTTCATAGAAAAAGCAGCATTTTCATGTGTAGGTTCATAAAGAGGTTTTGGAAAATAGATATCAGACACTCTTTAAAAGTCCAAAGATACTGAGAAAAATTCCCCTCTAGTGTGTCTCTGTGTGCTTTGGTAAATAAGCTAGCTTCAGTAAATAAGTCTCTTTATCTTTGTAAAGATAAAGAATTAGGGGTTCAATACATTCTGTCATTGCCTTTCTCCAAAATTAAACAAGTTAAACGTTTTGTGTAGTAAAGCATCATATTAGCCTCCTTGACAGATTTTATTTTATTTTATTTTATTTTATTTTATTTTATTTTATTTTATTTTATTTTATTTTATTTTATTTTATTTTATTTTATTTTTATTTTGAGTGGTTTGTTTCTCTGCTTATTTTTGAAACCTACATGAACACGGGGAAAACTGCTCATGAATTCCATGCAGAATTCAGAGAGTTAATAAAGAAAACAGTTAAGTATGTGCTTAAATTCAGTGTGTGAGCAATTCTGTTGAAGTTGGAGGAACATGTGGCATGGTTCAAACTTAATGAATCCATAAGTCTTTGCAAAATCATCTGCTTAGTGTCTCTGGTGGAAGATAAAGAAGGAGAGAAGCATGGTAATTTTACAGGAATATGCACTGAAATATGCTCTGCTTTTCACTGACCCTGCTCTATCCCCAGCTTATACCTGGGAATGTATGCAATGTGCTCTGTGGGACATTGAGCCAGTGCTAGGAAGGAAATAAAGAAGGGAAACAAGCAAACAAAAATAATTCTAAAATCTCTGAAATACAGTAATTGGGTTATTGTGCAATTTTCAGATTAAAGTCCAGGTAACTTATTTTTAAGGTAATTTTTTTTTTTTATGTTCTGCTTATATAATGCATAGGATTAAGGCAAAAAATGAAGGCTTTTCCTAAAGTTCAGAATACAGGGTATGTTTACTTTTATGCAAGAATTGATAAACCTTTCCTATAGCTGCTGCAATGTAAAATAATCATCCACAACTATTTACACAGCATGGAGTTGGGAAACATAGCAAAATAATCAGCATGAAAGTGAGCCATAGAATGTGCTGAACCTATATATATGGCCTAATTCTCCCTTTGTGTCATTTTTAGGCCAATATAGCTGTTGCAATATAAATAAAAACATGGCAGTAATTTCAGTAATTTCAGTGCAGCTGGTCCTTAGATAAGTGAAAATGTTTAGGCTTTCATTCTGCAACCCTTAGTTTGAAATGAAATGTGCAGAGTTTTTCTTGGCTTTGATTTGTTACAATTAAAAATGAATCAGGATGGTGCTAAAGAAAAAAAAAAAAGTGTGTGAATATTTATATAAATACTGTAACTTTGGTTAAATTTGATCATAATAGCCTTTGAGGTCTTTCTGTTCCACAAACTCAGAGCTTCTAGAAGCTGGTCTGAATAATTCATTTGAATACAGATATCCCATAGCTGCATATTTATATTTGTGCTTCAACACCCATATTTGAAGATGTATTTCTGCATACAGCTCACTGGCTGAGCACAGTTTAAATATCAAACCTCAGGGTCAGGCTTCTCATGAAGGACCTGTGAACTGCCACTTGCTCACCCTTGGTTTGGGAAGGAGCAGCTCTGGATCCTGGCTGGGCTAACAAGTAACAGAATTGATTCATGCACGCTCTGCAAAGGTCAGAACTTTGTTTTATTACAGAGTAATGCCCTCATTCTCTGGTGGATAACTTGGTGGATAAAGTCGTTTGGGTTTCCCTGTCCAAGTGCTCTGTTGTGATCACACAGTTTCCTTGCCCTGTCCTTAAATCCTGGCTTGCCTGGGGATGAAAATGTAAATTGTGTTCCATGTGGCATTTTCTGGTGAGCAGCAGCATGCAGAGGTGCTGCAGAACAAAATCTGAGGCCTCATCTCTGTGTTCTCCTTAACTTTAGGGCCCTGGCACCAGTTTAGATCCAAACAAGGTGTGCAAGCTCACTTGCTTTCTGCTGGACAAGGTGCTGCACATCTGGAATCAGCTGGGCAAATCTGCTCCCCTCCATGGCAGTCACACCCAGGTAAGCCCCAAGGTAAACCCTGGAAGTTTTTATCTCAGTTTAAAGCAGAGATAAGTGGTTCTTGCATGTCTTGTAAAGCTTTTGTGGTAGCACAAGATCTAATTGTGGAAACAAGAATAGACCAGCACGAGAGGGAGATCCATATGGAAGTGCAAGGCATGGTTCCTCAGAGTTGTATTTATTAAGCATTGTAGAGACTTCTAAAAAATGGCAGAGAAAAATCTTGAAATATTTTGCTTTCAAGAGTTTTAGTAATTTTTTAAAGTAATCTCTTAAACTCAATTTAAATCAGAGTTGATATTTTATATTTGTCACTCTCCACGTAGTGAAGGGGCAAGGAGAGGATGAATGCAAAGGTAAGAGAGGCTGCTTTTTCTGGAGATCACCACTTTGGAGAGGAAATTATGTCTACACATATTGCACAGTTAGGTCCAGCAGACAGCATACAGATAAATACTTTTTAATACCAAAAAACACAATGAAAAATAGCTCTTGTGGGTTTTCTCCTGCTTTATTTTCTTCAGTTTGGATAGGAAAATGTACATATCCATTAAAAATATCACCTACTTTTTATTTTTTGAACATCAATATTGAGCCAGAATAATTTTTAACCTAACTGCAGAATCCATCACTGTTGATAGATATAAGAATGGCTTCAATTCTTTTTCTTTCCAACAACTTACCATTTTGACATGTAAAGAAGAGTCATTTTATAAAATTCTAAACTTTTACAAAGGTAAGAAATGGCAAAATAATAACAACATTTGTCTTCTGTCAAGAAATATTGACATGGTATTACTACAGCAAAATTGGTTTGTGTTGTGAAGTGTGTCTCATAGATAAATCAGATCTGAGACTTTTTTAAGCTAACTAAATTGTGCTTTGGTGCTGATATATATAAGAATATCAAGACACATGATGGTGACTTTTTTTACCAAAGTGGGCTAAGAGCAGTTCAGTTTAAAAAAAATAAATAAACACAAAACATTTCCTGCTCTTCATCTGCCTTCACTTTTTCTCACTTGGCTCTAGCAGGATCCGATATGTCAGTAAGCGGGCAGTGCACACCTCAGATAGGAACAAGCAGAGCTGAGGTAACTCATGCACAGATTTATGGAAAGATGCCTTTCCCCTGTCAGATGAAATAGATATCATCCAGCATTGTGGTGCTGTAAGAACTTTTCTATTTCCACAAGATTCAAATACGCGTGGGACGCTGTAAACCCTTCACAGGCTCAGGATGCTCAGCAGGCTGAGCTGGAAACCTCTGCCCTCTTTGTACAGCTCGGTGAAGGACTCACAGAAGGTTTGGGGAGTGCTGCTCCTGTGGCTGTGCTTTGCTGGGAGTTGTTGAGCTGACATCTGGCAGAGCATCCTCTCGCTGCAGGGCATCCCCCACGCCGGCAGAGGAGGGGCTGGGCCGCTCTGCCAAATGCGTGCCCTGAACTGGTTCCTTCGTGCCTGGCTCTGCACAGCACCAATGGCTTTCCCCTGTGAACTTGAGAGGAACAGCAGCAAACAATTAGCAGTTCTTCAGTCCCAGGAAATATCCATCTGCTCTTGGCACAACTGTTTGTCAACATATAAATAGCTACGCTGCCAGCAAATGGAGCAATTTTCTGCATCTGGCTCATGCTTCCCTTCCTCCCTGTGCAAGTGGCATTTGCAGTTCAGTGAAAGAATTAATATTTTCATAAAAACATCAGTTCTTATTGAATTATTTTAAAAGGCATAATTTCAGAAAATCTATGGAAATTCCTTGAAATTTTTGTATTTTTTTTTTTTTTTTTTTTTTTTTTGGCATTGGAGTACCCTTTCATACTCTGAGAAGAGTAAAGAACATATCTGATGGAATGCATTTGATTTTGCATTGTGTAATTAGTTACCTGCTGGAGTTTCTCACAGCTTTTCCATTTGCTCCTATAAGGGCTAATCCTAAACTAAGAAAGAAATGAGTCATTCTGTGGCCAGTGGAACTTATGAAGCTTTGTTTCCAGCAGCTCCCTCCCATGTGGTTTCTCCAGTGTCTAATAGCTTGGTTGAGTTTACGCTGCAGGTTCTCCCACAGTGAGATCCCCAAATTAGTTCCCTTTCATTTGACTTCCAATTTTCACAGAGCAAGTAGAAATTTACTTTAGAATTAACATAATGTGGAAATATATTTCATTTCTTAAAAAAAAAAAAAAAAAAAAAAGAGAAAAAAGATCAAAACACTGGTGCTTTAGAGCAGCCATAAGACTGCATTTTACTTTTTCCCAATTAGCCAATATGTGCTGTCAGCTGTGTAATGGAAACAGGGTGTATTTACATACCTGGAGTTGCCCTTGATCCCACCCCTGGCCTTTCAGAAACACTGCAGTATTTTTGAGTATTTGGAAGGGGCAAATAACTCAAAGTTTCCTCAAATACCAACAGATGTTGAGTGGGAAAACTACAGCTTTCTCTAGAATCCTTGCTGTTTGGGTTGCATGTTTTCAGTGTGTGCTGTGGAGGATGCTTGGAATTCCAAGTCAGGGTATGGAAGCTGTGACAGGTGAGGCAGGCATCCAGCCTAGATCACCTTGGGTCAAAGCTTGGGGTGGCCCAAGATCTGCAGGGCTGGCTGAGACATTTCCACCTGGCATCCTCCTTTCCTTCCAGAATTCTGTTCCATGGAGTGACCATGCAAGGGAAAGCTACTCTGTCTGTCTAGCACTGGATCAATGATCCCTGAGGCTCATAATTTAATCAATATCAAAGATAGTAAGTGACTGGCAGGTCTGGTTTAGTGAGCTCAGTGCTTCTTACATGTCTGGGCTCTTGAAGAGTTTAACTTGTGGGGGTTGATCCTCTGAAGCAGAATTGTGAGTCTGGATTTTGTTTAAATCCATCTAAACTTCCTGGCTTCCCATTTTCCTGTGCCCAAAGTGCATTGGGAGAACAGGCAGAGCAGGTGGCTTTGTTTTGACTTGATTTTTAACACACTTACTAAAAATGGAATTGTTCAAGGCCAGCTTGGATGTGGCACTGAACAAGGTGGTCTAGAGGGAGGTTCCCTGCCCATGACAGGGAGTTTGGAATGAGTTGATTTTAAGGTCCCTCCCAACCAAAGCACCTTGGATTCTGTGATACCTGTACTACTGATTTATTGATGGGAAACCTTTGCAGAAATAAAAGTAATGAGGCTCCAGGGGGTTCTCTGACTCCAATCCGGGCTGAACTGGAATTCTCTCTTGAACAGTCAGGTGTTCTTGTTGACGTATCCCAGCTGGCCAAACTCTAATCTTCCACCAATTTCATTCACTTTCAAACCCCCTGGCTTCTGTGGTTTCTTTCTTGTAAACAGGCATTGCTTAGACATTTCATCCTAAGAATTAAGTGTTCTTGTAAAGCAGTTTGGGAACTGAATGTTTCTTGCTCGTGTGATGATGTCAGAGATGTGTAGGCTTCTTAGGAAAATGCCAGCACTGGATGTGCTTCATCTTGGTATCCTGAGAGTCAAAACTGCACCAGATCCTGGCCCAAGGAGCACAGGACTGACTCATTGGCACTATCTTAACACAGGAAGCTGTACAAAAGTAGAAATAAAACCAAACCAACAGAAGAAGAAGAAGGAGCATTTAGTGCCTGATAATGGCATTGTGCATTAGTCACTAAGGGTTTAGTGCCCTGAAATATCATGCTCAGGCTTTGCTTTGAGAAGTTGAGGCACATATAAATAACAATGCAAATCATGCTGGCCTGGTGGGTGCTCAGGGCTGTTGTAAGATTTTTCAGGCACTGTAATTAGTTTCTTTTCAGGAGGCTACAAGGAGCATGAATTAAATAGATTTTTGTAGCTCTTACCAATTTTTAATTTTCTGTATGACAACTCCCTTTTAATTTCTCATTCAGACCAGCAGAGCACAGTGCAGTTATTGTGCATAAGCTGTGAACAAGCTACAAACACACACAATTCTTCTGTACAGACCAGAGTGGAGGCAGAACACTACAGACAACACCATTAGCAAGCAATAGCAAACAAAAATTACAATATTTTTAAAGCTAAATAGTATGGGTTTCAGGGATTTTTAATTTACTATGTTTTATTTACTTTTGGTGAACTTTCCTCAGGGAGATTTAGGATTTCCAGAATACAAATGGCAATACTGTGTGCATTCTAAAACAAAAATTTCTTGTGCTCTGCTGAGAGAACAGACCTAGTTCAGTATGTGTACACTCCCAGAATAAACAAAAACCCCATGGAGTTCTGTGAACTCCAAAACTAGGTGTGAATCTGGGCTAGGTAAAAGCTTCAGCAGCTGTGGAACGCTCAGAACCACACAGATTCAGCCTGGAGCTCTGTCCAGCCCCAGCACAGCCCCTCTCTGCTGGGGGCTGGTGTGACAATGTGGTGGCCCTGGTGCCAGGAGATGGCATTTCCAGTGTGTGGACACAGTGATGACATGGATCCTTTCCTACTAAAGCCCTGCACCAGAATCTAAGCCCAGAGTAATTCAGGCACTGTTAACCTAAATATGCCATCTCATGTTTCATTCAGGCTTACTCCAGCACGGGTGTCTCTGGCTGATTGCAGCTGAAATGAAGACAAATCAGGCTTATTATATGTAAGGGTTGTGAATATTTTTATTTTTGGGTTTTCAGTGGGCCTGATTCTAAAGTGGTAGCCATTTCCACCGGAGTAAATTGGGAGCAATCACCTTGCTCCTCGTCATCACTCACCGTGCAGCTAAACCAGGCTTTCATTCACTGCAGCAAAAGGTGCCTGAGCTCTGAGCAATCAGCACAACACAGTGAAGTGTTCAGCAGAACAGGGACTGAAACACAAGTCCATGATTCCCCTAAGAACCCCTGCAGAAAGTGGCTGCTCTCACTCCCTGCTTTCTCTCTCTTCTGTTTATATAAAACCTGAGCCGGGGTGAGAGTTTCACTTCACCCAGGAGACAAACTTGGTGTTGAGTCACCATGAAATGGGAGATTTGTGGTTTAATCCCACTGGAGAGATCAGACATTGAAGCAGGTACCTGTGATACGAATGAGTTAAGCTGCTGGAAAGGCTTTCCTTCACAGAGCAGGCAGACTGTAACCATTCAGCTTGCAAAGTGTGTGATGGGGATATAGCAAAAATCTGTAAAATGACCACTGGCAGTGAGAAAGTGAGCAGGGACTTTCCAGTCCCCCTTCCAAAACAAGAGGAGATTTAAAACAAACAAAAGGGCATTTATTTTTTTCCCCCACCAAACCTGTGATTTAAATTTGGAGCTCCATCCCAGAGGAGGCTGTGGATGTTGAAGGTTTAAGAGAGTTTGGGGAAGACCTGACAACTGAGTGGAAGAGAAATCTGTTAAGGAGTAGGGAACATGGAGAACTTGTCCTTTGCACAGAAAGTGCAGGAGTTGTGGGTTAGTGGGGGCTGCTGTCATATTCAGGGACGGGATGGATGCTCCTACCTTGCTCCTGCCAGTGCCAGGGCTGCTGCCAGGGGGACACCCAGTGCTGACACCCTTGGTCTCAGCCCTGCAGCTGGATAAGGGACCTGGGCTGCTGGGATGGAAAATCCTCCAGGTTACACAGAGAGCCACCATGTGCCAGGCAAACATGGAGTCTCATGTACTTCTCTGCTGCTCACAAGGAAAATTTCCCATATTTGTACATCCCATACCACCTGCAGAAGGGTTTACAGCTCTGGGATACCCTCACCAAGTTTAGACCTAAGTCCTTGATAGATCCATCCCTAGAAAACATTTCAAGGTCGCCCCAAACCACCAAACCTGTCTTACCCCCTGGAACCATCCTACTCTGACAATGTTTTAATTTTTAGAAAGATTCAGACACATTAAGAAAGAATAGGTTTACCTTTGGTAATATTTGCTTTTTATTTATGAAGTTCCTAGCATAAATAAATCCTGAAAAACACAAGATCTTTTGTCAGATCATGGTATGAACAACCTTGATGTGGTTTGCCAAGCTTTGAATTATAATGTATGTCATCAGTAACCTAAGTTGTTATAATTTACTTCTGACATTAAGATCTTGCTTTTGGGCATATAGTTGCAAATGTATCCTATTCACTTCCTTACTTTCTAAATGCCCTTCATGTTTCAGTAAGACAATCCAATCAAAACTAAAGACCAAATGCACTGTAAAACAAATCAAGCATACAAACAATTCTTAAGCCTTCCTCTTACACATTCACTGGCTTGCCCAAGGCTCCTAAACTTCATAAGCTGTGTAATCATGAAATACACAAAAGTTTTCAAAGGAAACATTTATACCCTTTGTTTTGTATGTTGCTCAGGTTGGAATTTGTACCAAGAGAATCACAGAGATAAGAATTTTTCATCAATGTAATCATCCTGGTCCAAGACTCGCCACTACTGAACATTCTCACTCAAAATGGTTTGGTTTTTTCCAGTTTTCTTAAGTTACAATTCAAAAAGCTAAGTTTTATGATGGCAGCATTTGGGGGTGACTAATTGTGCTAAGAGGAGATGTTCAGCCCCTGATGAAATGAAAGTCCCCCATGAGGAGAGATACTTTAATAATGGTCATAAGGCCAATTTTCAAAGCAATAAAAGCCACTGATTCTCTGTCTTTAGCCTCAGGCTGAATCCCTTATTCTGCACGTGCTTTCCATCAAGACCATTTCATGTTTTGCTCATAAGGGCACAGTATGTGTGGTTTTTCCTTTTCCCTCTCTTTAGAACAAAGCACAAAAGTTTTTTAACAAGGACCCATAAAAAGCAGTTGTAAATCTATGGCAGAGTTTGGTGTTTATTAAAATTCAATTTTAACCTGTGCTGCAGAGGCACTGGGGCTGCAGCCCCTTTGCAGCACCGTGGCAGCACGAAGGCACAGTCAGACCCTGGCTTGGCAGTGGCTGCCTGCAGTTGCAGAATATCCAAATTATCCCATTCGTTTCATTTGGCACACTGGGGATATCTGCAATCCCACCCTTAATGACCTTAGCATGGCTGGGAGCAGCAGCTCAGAGATTTCCAGGACAGGGTCTGTGTTCAGGGAGTCCGTGGTCATCTGCCTGCAAAACCCTTTTAAATCTCTGGTAGAAATCACCTCCTTTAATAAAAAAAACACCAAAAGGAAGGGTCGTGTACTGACAAACAGTTACCAGCGGGTGGGGCTGAGGGAAGCACAGGAATCCAAAGCAGCTTCCCCGGGCTGGGGTTTAAGCTGATAAAGAAGAGGATTAGATTTTCCTGGTGAGATAACCATCTCCCTGCCCTCCTCAGCTGCAATAATTAAATGAGTTTCAGTAAGTGTGACATAAGATCAGATCCCAAGAGCTCCTGCCAAAGAGCACTTATAAGGCATGAATTAAATAAAGGTTGAAGTACTTTTAACCAATCAGCCAGTTTCTCACAGAGAGCCAGGAGCTTCTTCATTTAGGAACCTGACATTTTGTTCAAGTTCTGCTGAGCAGAACAGATCACACCAGTTAACATGGTAATGAAGAAGTGATGGTGGTATTTGCACTTGACTCGAACGTCAGCATAAATTCTGCTCCTCGTCCAGATCAGTACGACTTCCCTGAAATAAAGCATATTTCAGCCTCATTAACCAATTTAAGATCTCAAATGAAATGAGATCAATTTAACTTAAATCCATCATAACCAGGCTGGCTTGAAGAATTAGTTTCTCTGGGTCCATAAGGATACTCCCAGCAAGTGTTTCTGCAAGGTCGTCCATTCTGAGCTTTTTAGGGCGTCCAGCTGCACACAAAACTTTAATTGCTAATACTCAAATTAGATATAGAAATTTCTGCTTTCTTTAGTGTTACTGCCCCCATCAAAACTTGCTCTAGTCCTTACAGCATTAGAGTTCAGGTAATAAATGAATTTTATCATGTTATCATTTAACCACCAACACAGAATTAGAACAATAAACAGTTTTAGAAATAATTATTGCACTTTAGAATAGCCTTTATCTCAAACTATAAATTCCAGTTCTGTTCATACTGCACAGTTAAAACTATACTTAAATATTTCAACTTTTCGATGAGGTGGCCACCCAAAAAGAACATCTGAGAAATAAAATTTTGTAATTAAAACCTCTAAAGGAGGTTACATTTGCTAAATTACTGGTTGAGAGAAATGTGACGTGGTTTTCAAAGCTCAGCCTGTTGGGATTAACCAAATAGGTGTAGTTTCTCCATAAATTAATTAATTTTCTCTCAGCACTAGTACAGTCAAATGTTAAATTCAAAATAACCTGTCTCTACGGGGTCACCTTTATGTGACACCCCTGTACTGATGTCATCAAAATTAATAGGAAAAATTGCCTTAAGCTTAATTGGTATTTTAATGCCTACAGTTTTAAATTACTTGAACAATTTTTTAATTAAACCAGAGTATTAAAACTGAAGCTGCTCTTCATTTTTTGCTGTTTTCTCAATTTTAAAAATATTGCAAAGATAATTGCAATCCACATGGAAGAGTGTTTTCTGTAAAATAAAAATAAATTCTTGTACTCAATACTAGATGTTAATTATAAGAAGGAAACAACTGGGGAAAAAAATATGATGGGAAGTCCAAAGACCAGCCATGATTTCACCTGAATGATTGAACATACCAATTGTTTCCCAGATGTTTAGATTGCAATCTCAAGGTGGGTTTGTATTGCTTTCACTGACTATATCTTTAATATCTACATGGACAGATACTGTTCTGGTTGTTGAAACATTTTGGGAAACCTGCATCTTCCATCACAGTTGTCACAAGTTAAAGGTCCAGAGACCTTCAGCTGATGGTTCAAACTCATCTTGCCAAAGCAACAGAGTGAAAAAATATGTCTGGCTTTTTACTGCTCATTTTAAAGAAAATAAAGTCAATGATGAGATTTTTCAACATCCATAAAGTCATTCTTTCCCTCGTCTTACAATGTTTGTGGACCTCTATTTAACAGAAAGCTTCTGACATCTCTGTAATCTATGGATCATTTATTGTGTAGATGTATTTTAGCACCTACCCTGTTCTTGTATCCTCATCCAGCACCTCTGAAATGAGATAAAGCTCAGAGCTGTGTTCACAGAGCAGTTTCACTGTTAGGATGGAAGTGTGTCATTGAGCCTAAATTAATGTACCAATTCATTAAACACTTTCAAGCTGTATGCCCATATTTGCTAGGGACAAAATGCTCAGTGATCACAATAAAATGCATTTTGGGCTCCAATATAACCAACCTCAATCACCTCAGCTCCCAGCTCACTCAAACCTAACCCATGAAAAATCTGTGGTCACTGGAAATTAGGTAACCTCTGGTTGTTTTAATTTGATCTCATTTTCTTTCAGGTGCACCAGTTCAGAGTGAGTCCACCTTGGCCTGTGGGTTTTTCAGCTTTAAATCAGCAAAAGCAAGGCCAGAGTCAGACCCTGAAGTGTTGGACCACTTTTGGCATCATGCAGCTCTTCACACAAAGAGTTGGTGGCTCACAGCACAGAACCAAACCTGCAGGAGGTTTGCCCATTTTTAATTCTGACTACTCTTAAACTTGGAATTTGCTTAAAGAAAAATAGACTCCTAGCGCCATTTAAATAACTGGATCATTCTTCTTCTGACAGAAACTTATTTTTCTTTTACTTCCAAGGGCCCAGCTTCTAAAGCACAGTAGCACACGTCTAATTAAGTGGGTTGCTTGTGAGAATGAGCTCTGAAATTATAAATATACTCTGAGTTTGCAAGCAAGTAAGTTTCTTCAGAGAAATTTGCACTCTTCTGTTTCTGAAAATCACCTGTCTGGTGATGCAGCTCATGCCACACCAGTCTCTGCAGGGAAAATCCGCTGAGGCAGATTGTCCCATCCTTCACACCCTGGAGCCAGGCCACTGTCCCCTCCCTGGACAGGGGACAGAGCCACTTGCTCCTCTTATATTTTCAGAAATGGGAGAAATTCTGCTGCCTGCATTACTGTGGTAGGCACAGCAATGGCTGTTTTGTTGGTCCTTGCTACTGTTTGTTTTTCACGCCCTTGTTCTTTACCTAACAGAATAACCTGGGCAGCTGGAGCACAGAGGAAGGGACTTTCTTTTCCTCCCAAGTAATTACACAGCAAGTCCACGGTCTCTGATGTTGTTGCTGTGAACACTGATAAAACTTGAAGAGCTTTGGAACATGTAACTTGCTGCAACCAAATCTTCTGGCTGTTCAAGTGTGAATACCCTATTGAGCCAGCAATTTCCTTAAATCTTTACTGCGAGTCAATGCAAAATAAAGGGAATATTTTTCTATGATTATTTTTTTTTATGAGACCCTACTGCAAGATCCCACTCCACATGCAAATTCACCTATGCTTGCTGGGTTTTATAGCATTTCTCCATATGTTTTTACCATTATTTAAGATGCTGGTGAGGTTCCATGATAAGATTAGGGTTTGGGAGGGACGGGCACATCCACCAGAGATGCTCCTGCCCAAGCTGTGCCTGGCAGTACTGGCAGAATTTACCTTTTTCCACTACATTATTTATTTTTGCATTTGTAATAATATGGCTCTTTAACATGTTGGAAAAAAAGGCTCTGCACTTAAAAATGCCACAGGAGTGAAGATTAAGAAAGCAAGTGCAGACACCCAGCTGTTGAAAGCACAAGCAGGATGAAGTTGGGGGTGGGGGACAAAATTATCATTCTCCACACGTGCTCAGCGCCTGCTCTAATCACAATGCAGGCATTATCAGCCAGCATTGAATCTTTGTATTATTTCCAAGTTTCCCCTATTGTCAGTCATTGTGACAAAGTGCAGGACAATCTGACACAATGATGAATCACTCCAGACATTGAGTTTTCACATGGCTGTCAGATGATCTCAGTAGGCTGTGTCACCTGAAAATGCCACAAGACTGAACCCATGCTGTACTTCAGAACAAAACCAGAGTTTGGTATAAACTCCACTGATTCAGGGCATAAACATGGGAGCCTGGAGGGCTGGCTCAGCTTTCTCTCATGCAGGAAAACCTCAGCATTTTCACCCAGAGTGAATGAAACCAGAACCAGGGCTCAAGATATGTTGACAGCTCTTGCATGCAAACCAGGAAGACACGCTGATTGGGGCTTTAAATTAAATTCCTGCATGGATGGATCTGTACCGTGGTTCTGTTAAAATACTTGTTCAATACATAGTGCCCATCAAAGCAGAGGGCATTTATCCTAACAGTTTCAGGTGGATATATAAACATGAGTCCCTTGCAATTTCTTTTTCCTGCATGGCAAAGTTATCTAGCAGGCTCTTTATTTTCTCTGTGGGCCAGGTAAGATGCAGCTGCCCTGATAACTGATTGATATATAGTCAAATGCAAATATGCTTGTTTAAGTACATGCCTTGCCTCCGTGTCTCTTTGCTTGTCGGTGCTATTGTGAGCCTAGCCCAGAAGAACATTGCTCTTTCCCACATTATTATTCACAAAGGAAGCTTTCTGAGTTATTTCTGCTCCTGTACAATATTCATGATAGCAATTTGATACCTTAGCAGTTTCAAGGTTATCAAGTGATTGAAAATCCTGCTGCTTACTTCAAGGTGTAACATATAAACTGCACTGCCATCCATTCTAGTAATATAATAGTTTTTCTTAATGCCTTTCATGAACTCCTGATTTAAAGTGTAAGCTGACTTCAGAAAGGGCTTATCAGCCCCAGATTTCTCCCGTGCTGCTGCTGGGCTGCTGAATTTGGCCCTGCGAGTTTGTATCTCTGCACGCCGCACGTAAGCAGGCAATATTTAACCTCTGGCAGAGATATTGATACATCAGCTCCCGAGTGAGGATGCTGAGGCACAGCCATAATGAGAAACAAAGAAGGGGTGATTTATCTGGGCTCTGTGGGTATGAATCTTGCGGGCAGGAATTGCAGATTGTAGATCAGGGGGATCAACTTTTCTCCGGAGCCGCGCGCTGCAGCGGCGTTAGGCGACCAGGGACAAACAAGGGCCACTGGACCCCTCAGTGCAATGAGCACTCTGAATAAAAGCCCATCCTTTCTCAACCTCTTTTAGAGGCTCCCAGCCACCCACTGAATTTTGGCTGCAGATGTATTTTGGGTGGTTTCTGATTGGTGGGTTTTGCTGCTCGATGGAGTTTACACGGTGGCAGCTGCTTAAGTAACAGATGTCTGTGCCACTAAGGTGCTATGTTCTCACTTTTTATATGGAAAGAAATTGCTTCTCAAAGAGTTTTTATTGTCTTTATGCAAATTAAAATACAAAACTCCTCTCCTTAAAGGTTCTTCAATTATAACAAGAACCTTAAATAATCATAAATACATATGCAGCCTCATAAAATCTTTTGCTCTTTGGATATCAAGGAGGTTCCTTCTGCGCTGCCAATTGTGCATGAAATTAATTCTGATTTCAACTACCAGTATGAAGATGCTAGCTTTTATTCAGTGAAGCCCCACTGGATTTCTAAACAAATAGCGCAGAATAGTTGTTTATGCCAAAATATTTCAAGGAGGAAATTTTGCATTCTGTATCTTATGCGGTGCTGAGGAGTAAGATAGAGCTCTGTACTTATTCCCTAGGAGGCTGGTGATAGAAATATATAAGTTTTTTATCTTCTCTTTGTCAATTTCCTTTAGTAGGCAAACGCGTGATGTCTTTACGGATTCTTTTTATTTTTTAACCAGGGATTGAAATCTGTGAAGGACTCATGCCTAGAAAAATTTCCACACATTCCAGCCTGCTGTGAGCTGAGTGTTAAAGCCCTTACATTTCTGGTTCATCTCACATTATAATTTTGTGTCAGGTATGACTTAGTGCCTTGCACAGCACTAGGTTCCCCACCTTTCCTGTTTATTTCCAGTGACAGAGAGGGATGAAGGACCTTTATCTTCTGCTTCACCTGTGTGTGGATCAAGCAGGATGCACCTGCAGGCAGGATGAAAGCAGTGAGAGAGGGAGGCCATGGCCCCAGCCCATGGCACAGCAGTGAAACCAGTCCCTTAATTTAGTTAATGAGGTACTTAATCAAAGCAGAATGTCAGGATCACAGAATCACAGAAAGGTTTAGGTTGGAAGGGACCTCAAACTCATCTTGTTCCACCTCCTGCCACGGGCAGGGGCACCTTCCACTAGCCCAGGTTGCTCCAAGCCCTCTCCAGGGAGGCAAGACTGGGTGTTTGCAGATTTTCTGCCATGGGTTACACAGCTCAGGACAAAAGGAAGGCAAGGTGGATGTGATCACACCAGAGCATCTTCCAGCCTCTCCCAGGTCCTCTACTGACAGGTTTCTCCTCGAGCCAGGTCTTATGAGCTCTCAGAGAACCTGTCACACCTGAGATAGCCCAGCTACCTCAAATGGCAGAAAATTAGCAGGATGGCTTCTGAGGCAGTCTTGGAAACAGGAAAAGTTTAAGAAAAGGCAAAATAAAAAAGCTCTTTCACAGAAAAACCAAGCTGGGGCAGAGGTTCTTTCTCCTGCTTAAACACTCCACAAAAGTGATTATTTCCTTTGTTCTCTTCTTTTTTAAGTGAATTACCTAGGCAGGACCTTCTGATCTCTGTCCAGTTGGGTAGCCCTAGGTTTGAAGTGAAGTCCCAAAGGTCCTATGAGGTGTCTTTTTACCAAGTTGAGGAGAGAAACTTCTGGGCTTTTTGCCTTTTTAAACAGACAAAAAATAATTTGGTCACTCCTTCACCAAGGAGGCACATTCCTGTGCTTTATAGAAAAAACCACATGGAGTGCAGTCAGCTTTGAAAAGCACCTGCCTGTCACCTCATCACTCTCAGGCAATACAAACTGAGGCCAGCCTTGGCTGCCAACCCAGAGATGGTTTGGCTGCTCCCACCCTTCCCTGACACCCCCAAAACTGGGCTGAGCTGGGCCCAGGGTGCTGCCTAGGAGAACGTGTAGCCACACACCTTTTCTTCTCTCCTCTGGGCTCAGCAATCACCAAACCTATGGTAAAAAAATTATTGCAGAGGGGAACCTGCATTGTGCAAGGTCTCATCATGTACTTGTGGTTTTATAGTATCCTCTTTTGAGGGGAGATAAATTGAAAAAGAAAGTGAAGGGCACAGAAAGATGATTCTTGTTTTTACTGAGCTGTGGGATTTGATGCTGTAGGAGCCAGAGTGTCTGTTCAATGTTTCCATGGGTAAACCTAATTTTAAGTAGATATTTCTGATATGACCTTTTCCTAGTCATATTTTTTTCACATGTCTGGCCAGTAGACTGAGTAAAGAGGTGGTGGATGTGCAGTAGATTATTAACCTGGTGGCAACAACATTAGTAACAGAGAAGGGCGCTTTATTCCACTGCTAGCACTTGCATCTGCTTCACAAACATTACGTAGATAATCACATTCTTCCTGCATCTGCTTTGCTTTAGCTCACACAGATAATTCAAGGGTAATGCACCTTGTCTAAGCTAATTCTAAATACATGCCTCAATCACAAAAAAAAAGTGCTTGGTGGGTATTTTGACCCAATGCACTACATCAAAGTAACCAAGTAAGCTGTAAATGCTTTGAATAAAATTGGACAAAAATTGGCATTTGTCCAGCTGTGTTTCTGGCTGGCAGTTCTTTGAGTTTAAAACTTTCTCTGTAGGTGAATTTACATGAAATGACAGTGCAATCTGTAAGTTATTCAGGAGCTCCAGTGAGAGCTGTGCTGAAAAATGAAATATACCCTGAACAGTGAGCTCAGGTGTGAGTCATGGAGCTGAGATCTGACCTTTCCAGATAACTTGCAGGCTAACAATATTGCCAATATGGGATGGCACCTTTGAAATTAGGGACTTGATGTGGAGGAAATCAGAGCCCTGTGGGTCCAGCTCTCTTGGACTTTGCCTTGTGGATCCAGACATTAAATCATGAAAATTGGAACCATGCCAATGGTTGTTGAAGGTGAGGTTAAATGGAATTAGGCAAAACTATAAATTTAGTAAATGAGGTGCTTAATAAAAGCAGAATGTTAGGATCACAGAATCACAGAAAGGTTTGGGTTGGAAGTGACCTCCAAACTCTTCTTGTTCCACCTCCTGCCATGGGCAGGGACACCTTCCCCTATCCCAGGATGCTCCAAGCCCTGTCCAACCTGGCCTTGGGCACTTCCAGGCTGAGCAGCCCCAACTTGTAGGGAAATAGAATGTAAGAAAATAAAGGTAGTGTAGAAAGTAATCTTACCCCTATGGAGTTGCAGCTGGGCCAATTATCAAAGATTAGGAGCAGGCCTGACTTTACCGGGCCACAGCTGAAAGCAATGAGAAGAAGAGTGCTACAAAAGAGTGGAGTGGCTGGTTGAGAGGGAACTGGAGTCAGTTTGCTACCATGAGAAGAAGGAAGAGTCAGTGTTTAGAGGAGATGCCTATGAGAAATATCAAGGAGGAATGAAACTCTTGCAATAAGGAGACAACAATATGACACCTTTGCGATATAATGGCAACACCAACTCTCTCAGCCTGAATGAAAACCAACAAGAGGTCGGAGCCCTGGAGGAAGCCTCACCTCCTGGCTGAAGCTATGCTTGTCACACACTGCAGATATTAAATCCTGGTCAAGAAATATCAGTGACCATTAGTGTCAGCAGCTCCTGTGAGGTTCTGTGATCAGGTGATAATCTGACGTGTCAGAAGCTTGAAATTACTCCATTAGAGCCAGGAAGGAAGATAATTCATGAGGGCATCATTAGCGTTTCCTTTTCCAACTTCACACAGATTTCTTGGAGGGGCATATGCTGAATATCCTCCCCTAGTACTTGGAGGTGAGTGGAGTCTCCTTCTCAACACTGGCTCCCACTCGTCATCCCCCAAACACTGTGCCATGTGGTTCCAGAGGGCTGCTACTGCCCTGGACACCATTCATGAGCTTGCTTTCTTTTAATCATAACCCATGTTTAATCGTTATTGCTCCCAATGATCAGCATGATAATCAAAAATAAGTTTGTTAGCACTATTTCTGTTTGCAAATACATTTGTAACGGATGTTGCTGGCTGGTATTTACAACTGAACGAGATGGGCTAGATCTGAGCTGGTGACATGAGTTATTTATTCAGCACATTAGTTTTAGTACATTGTTAGGACAATGGAGATAGGATGTTAACAGTTCTCTGATTAAAGGGAAATGTTAAGGGGGTGTGGCATTACAGCATAGCATAAAACTATTTTGGTTTAGATTTTAGCTAATCACTGATAGAATTGGTAAAGTTTAATTTGAGTCTGACTCATGGTAAAGTGCCCATCAACATAAAAGAATGAATAAAAATGAGGATTTTTTTTAACCAACACCTGAGGTTGTGCAGAAAGCAGAGACAACTCTGAGTCTCTCCAAAAATCAAACAAACTAGAAGATTAACATTTAAAAATACAAGATGGCAAAGAGAGATCTGAAACATGTCTTTATTCCTTTCAATGCTGAAATACAGAACTGGACATTCAAAAGCAAATGCAACAGAATATGAGTAGAGAAAACAAGTGAGTTTATCTCCAAAAGAAAAATTATTTTGTTATATATAAGGTGATTTATGAGCTATATTCTTGTTGCACTAACAAACTTGACCTGAAAAGGGTCCCTGCTTGACCCTGGGGGTCTGCATCAAATGCAGGGTGTTTGTCCCAGGATTGAGAACTGCTACAATACTAAAAATACATCCTGGATTGGATAATTTGCCTCACAAATATTGTAGCAGTGAGTTTTGTGGACTAATTTCTATTTTAACCCAGTATAAGTGTGAGTTAATATATGCCTCTTTTATTTTCCACTACTCTCACTTGTTCACATCACTGATTGTGCTTTCCTGTCTTTCTGCATCCGTTGTTCTTGTTTTGCTGTGTATATTTTAACTCAAGATTTTTATAACTGTATAACTACTGCAGTTCCTCACAAAAAAAATCAATAGATTTGATTTTTTTTGTAAGGAACTGCAGTAGCTATACAGTTATAAAATCAGTATTTAATAATTTAAATTAATTAGTATTTAATAATTTAAATTAAAAGCAATATGTGATAGGAAAACTCAGGAAATGTTTGAGCATGCTTAGTGGAATTCAGAAATTTTAACCACATGTAATCTTGCCTGCAACCCTCGGTGCCTTAAGTGGGAATTCCTCCTGGCCCCAGGAACAAGGGGGCAAACCAGGACAAAAAGCTGGATCCTTCTGCAGCTCATAGGCAAGAGTTTTTAAAATGGTTTGTGGAAACACTCACAGAAAACACTGCCCTGTCATTGGGAATAATAGGTAACAAATTGATACAGTCATTAGGGAACTGAAAATGAGGAGTATAGGAAACAGCAATTAAGCAATTTCAAGCCTAAATCATAACAGCACAAGAGGAACTCCCCAGATGCCTTTGCTGCCTTTCAAATAATCACTGGATAAGTTTTGCCAGGAAAAAAAAAAAAAAAAAAGGAAAAGGAAAAAAAGAAGGAAAAATCAGTGCATATGCTCAGGAAAACATCCAACAGCAAAATCAAATTAATGAGGGGAAACTCCCAATGGATGGAAGGGGAAAAGGAATGTGAGGAATGCAGAATCCCAGGACAGTGGCACAGGACGTGGCTTTGCAGGAGCCGTGTGGCCACCAGTCCTGTCCCCAAGCCCTGCTCAGTCCCTCTAGGGCCCTGCTCACCTTCAGCCTGGCATTTCTGCCCATGCTGGAGGAGATTCACCTTCACTGGTGATGCAGGGCCAGGAGGGATCTCCTGGATCTCCACCATCTATAGCAAACTACTCTCACTCTTACTGGTCCTGTCTTTTCAGGACCAGTAAGACAAAGACACAGTGGAAGGATTGAGCATCTCTTTATCTTTAGCAGCAAAAGCAGAAAGTCATGCAAATTACTAGCAAAACCAAATCAAATAAGAGAAAAGTAACTATATGAAGTCCCAAATCTTAGCTGCAGGTAAGATTATACCTATTTCTTCCCATTTGCATGATTAATTGACATCCTGTTAACTATTCACCAGGGACTCTGCAAATCAGCACGGAACAAAACAAACACTTCACAACAGAAGAAGGTCTCTAATTGTGAGTTCTACTGGCATCAAAATGAGTTTTAAAAATGCATTTCAGGAGTCAACTTGTGTTACACTCCAGGTAAACTGGAGGTTGGAAACTTTCTGATCTGCTGCTGGGAAGTGTCTGGGGCAGCCCGAGCTGCGCTGGAAATGCTGCTCTGGCTTTGGAACTGCAGGGGTGATGTTGTGAGGACAGCTGGGATTAATGAATTGGTGGCTGTGGGAACGTCCTAACACCCAGGAGAGTTTGCAGCACGATCCCATGGCTCCCTGCATCCCTTGCAGAGGGGCTGGTGCCTTCCTGTGCACAGTGCTTGCCAGGAGATCAACAAGCCCTTAATGCTCCCGCACATCGCAGCAGCGATATTACGAGATTTTTCCTCCCTGTTGCAGCCTGACAGTTCCAGTGGGAATTCTGGACTAAATGGCTTTTTATTTTATATTTTCATGCACCAGAGAGTAATTTAATTTGTTTTCTCTCTTGCTTGTTTTGTGTTGCCACGGCAGAGAGGACAACGACTGATAAAGGGAGAAAGCGAACGGTGATTTTCCATTTTATTTATGGCGGTGCTGTGCAGCGAAATGTAAAAACAGATCTTGATGCTGACAATTTTGGGGCAATTGTGTCCCTTCTTGATCCCAGGCTGGCACTTTGAAGCTCTGTCACCCACCCTGTGTGAGGAGCAGTGCCCGAGCAGAGGTATCAGGCAAAGGCCTGCATCCTCTGGGTGGGTGACTCACAAAAGAAAAAACAAAAGAGTGAGCAGTTTATTTATCTTGGAGAAGATGTGGCAGGTTAAATCTTGCACTCCTGAGACTGAAGTCAAAGGAATGAATCCTGTGAATGATGAGAGAGAAGGCTGGGACCTAGAGACACAGCAAAATCCTCCCAAAGGAGAGTGTGAGAAATGTCATTGTAGCTGACAACAGAAATACCTGGCTTCTCTTGCATTCTTTTCCAACTAGTACCCAATTTGCATGACAGGTGAGCACTGAATCATGCTGTGTGAGACTTTTTGATCCATAAAGATCTTACTGAAGGAGACAATGAACATTTCAAAATCAATGGCCTGAACAACCAGCAAGGTATGAGTGGTGGTGGCTTCCCACTTGGAAAAAGGAACAATGTAGTGGGGTGGAACCTGAGCAAGTACAGACTCAGTGATACCATTAACTTTTCTTTTGAAAGACACTCTTGCAGTGTCTTTACACCTCCTATTCACTGCCCTGCCTGGCCAGGCATCATATTTTATTACAAGAAAACAAAATAATTTAAAGACCATGTAAGTAAATATTGAATAAGAACAATCAAATGACAATGAAGGCAGAGAAAGGCCACGATTTCTTTTTAATTGAGGGAAAGTGTTCCCAAACCACTGAGAGAAACAACATGTGTCTTTTCAAAGAGCAACAGTATTTAATGGCAAGGACACATCAGCTTTGCTTTTTAATTTATTTTTTCGATTGTGTTTTGCAGGAAGCAGTGGCAGCACCCATGTTCATTAACACTGAGGGTGCAATGCAGGAATTGCCACAGTGGGCTGAACTCGTGGTGTCCTCCAGGGACTGCACAGCCAAGTGACTTTGATGGATCACAGCTGCACCCGGAACCGAGCAGGGGGAGATTAGCGTGGCTCAGGCACACAGATCCCACTCACCTGATTCTCTCCTGTTCTGATGAGATAATTTTTCTAATTAACCGTGATAACACTTCCAGACACCAAGGCCTGTCCACACGCGGATGGAAATACATTTTCAAATGGACCTTTCACTCCTACCCGTGTTTGCTGGTAGTGAATAGAGGAATTTAACACCTTTGTTGCCAACTGATTTGTTTGGCTAAATAAAGCTGAGCCTCTTTAACAGAAGGAGAAGTTGCCCCCAAAAACCTTTGGCAGAAATCCAGACTTCCATAAACACTGAGGTGT
Organism: Ammospiza caudacuta; assembly: GCF_027887145.1. Lineage (NCBI taxonomy): Eukaryota > Metazoa > Chordata > Aves > Passeriformes > Passerellidae > Ammospiza > Ammospiza caudacuta. The sequence goes on along the minus strand of NC_080600.1, from coordinate 38,482,889 downwards.
CTTGTGCTCACTGATGGAGTAAAGGGAGCAGTATGAATTTAGGAGCAACCTCAGTGCCAGGAGTCAATTTCTGTTTATTCCTCTGTTGATGGTTATCAAGGAAGTCAGTGATGCTGTCCTTTTCTGAGCAGGGTCTGAGCAACTCTAAAAATGTTTTGAAAGCCGAAGCATGCCAGAATGGAGTCCTTTGGAAGTGTGCAGCGTCTGACCTTTATCCCTCACACCATCCCATTTAGGAAGAGGAAGGACCATCTCATGATCCCATTGAGTTTGCATGGAAATCATCTTGGAAGGGAAATTAACCATTTCCCCTGCTCTCACCCACTTTGTTCACTTTTAAAAGTGTCCAGCAAGAAGTTTTTTCAAAGCTTTCTTGACCCTTGCTCTTGTCTGACTTTACACCAACACTGATTTTCTACTCTGTAGAGCTGGAAACACAGAACTCTGCTCCCCTGAGGACCTGTGATACCTGTGAGAAAGAGCAATAACTCCCTGGCCATTCTTTCACCACATCCTTTGAACCTGCTGCAGAAGAGCTGAGGCAAGTGCAGCTTCCCCAGAGCTCAGGTTTTTCTTCGATATTTGAAAGATGCTAAAGCTTGCTGAGAAGGCATTATAAAAAAAAAAAAAAAATCAAGCATGCTATCAAGGCTCAAATGCAATGAAACTGAATTTATTCCTAACTATTCATCATGTTTCCAAGTCTCTGAATGTGTTGTTACCAACAGAGCAGTGTTTAAAGGGGGCTGCAACATCATTTCCCAGCCCTTCATGCAGGCAGAGTAATAGAGAAACTCTAGCACAGGTAAGAGCTTGCACTTTCCCCAGGAGCTGGCAATTTAGATTTATGGAGAGGTTTTAGGAGGATATTTGCCACTTAAACAGAGTTCAAGAGACAGCCCATGTACATGAGAGGTTTAGGACCACAATTTTAAGGATGTCACACTCTTTTTTCTCGCTCCAGAGGTTGTGCTGGCACCACATCCCCACCCTGCCTTTCCCCTTCTCACAGAGAGGTTGCTCCCATTTTTCCTGCAGCTGGGTTTATACAGAGCCAATACTTAGCTGTCTTGTTTCAGGTGATTTTATAGCTCTCTTAACATCTGGTAAAAAATGCAATTGCTGTGGGTGAGCATGACTTTACTGGGCAGAAGTGATCCTTCTGTTGAACTGGATTTCTCTAGCTGTAGTAAGTTTTTTGCATTTTTCTTCTCAAATAAGTCAATGACACTGTCCATTTATGAGCCACTTTTACAAAGATTGTAAAATGAAAGTGTTTTGTAACTAAAACGTGTCAATGCTCAGAAATTACTTATTTAAACCCCAGAAATTACTTATTTAAACCCCAGAAATTACTTATTTAAATTCACCTGAACAGGCTGATGAGGAGGTGTCACTCACCCAAGCCTCAAAGACAATCTTCATGATAGTTCACAAGAATATTTTGCAAAAATTTTAGACTTGATCCTGTGTATAGATATATATTTTGCAGACATACTTTGAGGAGGGATTTTGTTTCACTTTCCTTATTTCTGAGGCACTTTCAACCTCGTCAGCCTTTGCCACAGCTTTTAAAGGACACAGGCAGAGAAAGAACAGATGGAAATAAGGATAATTGCTTACTTTGAGCACTGGGAGAAATGCACAGTGCCTATAAGGTCTCATCCAAAGTTAATGGAAGGACTCTCAATCCATTGTACCTACACTGTGTTCACAGGCCCTGAGCAGCTCCCAGGAATTGAGCCTGCTGGCTGCAGGAGGTGAGCAAACACATTTCCCCCCATTTCACCCAGGCAGAGATTTTTGTGCTTCCCAAGGTCACACACAGCAATGGAGCAGGGATTGAAGCTGGGTATCTCAAGTTTTTTGGTTGCCTTATGGTGACCAGGTCCCTCCTCAGCTGCAGCACAGCATCCCTGTGGCACCGAGCAGCCCCAAAGCTCCTCCAGCATCCCCCAGCCCACGCAGTGCCCTGCAGCACTCTGGAATTGGTTATGGAATTCCCTGTTGGAAAGGGGATTTTGCACAACAGCTCAGGATGTGGAGGGCTGGGGTGGGATGAGGACCCTCCTGCCTTGGGCTAATCACAGCCAAATCTGACTCTGCCACTAGCATGCAGTACATGAGGAGTGCAATTTTTTGTGGGACACCTTACAAAAATAACATAGATGGTATTTTGAGCTGAATGTGCACTGCATGCAGTGCTCATGTCATCCCTAGGAGCTACATAAAGATAGCATGAAGGGCTTAGCTATGAGGATTGAAATAGGAGGGAGAATTCAGAAACCATAGTTAAACAACTTTAAAAGAACATCTGAGAAGATGAACCTTTTGATAGGATTTAGGCTGCCTATGGGATTGTGGAGCTTTAATCAACAAAAGCAGCTTATTCTATCAGTGCCGTGAGCTACAGCAGAAAAGGCATCATCAGTGAGGAACACTGTAGAAAACAATTTCTTTGGTTTAAAAACTTGTTTAGAGCAATCTGAGGCTCCCCCCTTAGTCTGGTGACCATCTGGATGGATTTTGCTTTGGAAAGCCTGTTTTGAACTTGAAGCAAGCAAACATTTGTTCACATGGTGGGAAAGAAAAGATTGAAGCAACGTGCCAGAACTGGAAAAGCCACCCATGCATAGCAGTACATTTACCTAGAGCAAAATAAGCTCTTTGTTTTTTGGGGCATTGTCTTTAGTCCCCTTGTGAAGGTCTCCTTGACCATCCTGCATGGTGGAAAGTCAGGGAAAGACACTGACTTTTCCTGTGTGTGACATCTAGAGCCAGAGCTCTTGGACCCAGCACCCAAAGCCCTCAGCTGGTGCTGGGGCCCTATCCAAGCCCCATAAACAGGGAGAGATGGTAAATTCCATACTGGGAAGGCAGAATTGTTTATTTTCCTTTTCCTCTATGGTTAGCTGTCATGAATTTGGGTGGAACTGCTTCTTGGATGGGCCCCAGACAGTTCTGTCTCTGTGCTGCAGCACATTCACTCCAACACTCATTTAATGAGCTGGCAGGGCAGGGGATGGTGGTTTCCCATTTCAAACTATTTAGCACCCTTGGCTGCTTCTTTGGTAACTGATATAATTCAACCAAAAACCCCAAACCAGTGACTGCTAATGCACATCCAACCCAGAGAGCAGCTGAACTTCCACGTTCTTTGGCATTCCCAGCAGTCAGCATTGACTGAACCTCTGAACCTGCCTCACCCCAAGCACAAAGGTAAGAGGAACTTTGTATTTCATGCTTCTTCTTTTCATAGCTTGAAGTGTGGTGTAAATAACCTTTCCCATAGAGTCAGCTAATGTGATCCTTCATCTCAGACATGTATAATTTACAAACCTGAAACTGAGGGGTTGTCACATTTGGATGAATCCACATATGGGGTGAACAGTTTGAATATTTTGGAAGGAGCTGATACATGCCCCACAAAGGACACTGATAAATTTGATTATTTGTGCACCATTGTTGTTCTGGCAGAAAGACAGCTGTGTTGCCTGACTAGTGTAGGGCTACTTTGCTAGTGTACATTTTCACAATCTAATATTCATTTTTGCAAATGCAAATACTTTTCCTTAGAGAAAATATTTATTTCTTTTCTTTTAAAATTACCTTGAAGCAAACTACAACTCAGTGTTAAAATTAAAAGCACGGGTTTAAAATAAATGTGTTGAAATGCTTTAAATTCCAGAAAAATCTTTCTGAAAATTTTAGAGCTAATTGAGGGCACCTATGCAGGCACGTAGTGCCTTCCCACCAGCATTGCAGAGTCTGAGAGCTGAATTATTAAGAAAGCTCTTTTGCTGGATTTCTGACAAATCACTTTAATGTGCCAAAATTGATTTGGCATGAAATCGTCAATAGACCCTCCAGAATACTGATAGCACTAAAGGCAGGGGCCAGAGCTGACAAACTTGCCTGGCTGGAGTTGGGTTCATAAATTAGCAGTGAGGAGTCTGAATTACAGCCCTCTGCTCCCAGCTGGGCTGTGTGTCTGTCTGTCTGTCCAGCTGAAGAGATTTCAGCAAGGGGAATACTGGGGATGAGGAAAAGGCTTTAGTAATGGCTTTGCTTCTCACCTCTAATCTTTGTCTACAAGCTTCAGAGATGCTGTAGGTAACCACCCCAGACAGTAGCTAAACTGCTATAGTTTTCTCTTATTTTTTTTCCTTTTGTTTTTGTTACAAATCCTCAGATCTTGACTCTGAACACACATTTTCCTCTCATCCCTTGAGAACAGCAGCACAGCCCAGTGCTCAGGGCAGAGAGCACAGAGCTGGCTGTCACTGACCTCTTCTCCAGCCCCACTCTGGGCGCTCCGCAGGGCCTTGGATAAACCTTTCCCAAGCTTCCACTTTCTTGTCTGTAGGACAGCAGTGCTGATTTCCCATGTGTGCTGAGAACATCCCTTGTTATATTCACCTGCTTGCCTTGAAGCACAGATTTGCTGTGGGATCTTTGGTGTGTAGAGCAATCTCCCCTCAGCTAGCTGTGTCTATGGAATTGAAGAGTGTGAAGCAGCATTTGGATCAGGTCTTTAGGCAATAAGTACATATGTGCTATCTCTGTAACATTCAGGGACAGAAGCCTCAGGTGACAGAAATCTGCTTCCTTTAACTTTAATGAATTTGAAATAATTTCCTGTGGAGCAGATATTGATTCAGTTCAGCTGAGGTCCAGGCCTGTGCCATTTCAGCAGCAGCAGCGTTTCCTAAAACAATTGGGAAATTTACAGTACAGGAGGAGCTCTGCAGCCAAGCAGCAACTCAAGGGAGCTAAAACTGTCGCAGCTGATTAACAGGAATGAAAGCTGCTCAGAAACAAATCTGAGTATGAATTTGGAGCGCAAGAATTAATTGAGAAGGGGATGCTCTTTGTACTTCTTTTAGTAGGTCAGGCAGTTTATCCACTAAGATGCCTTTGAAGCTGCCAGCAAGGAAGGCATCACTGGGAAGATGAAACGAGCCAGTGAGTGAAGTAATCTGTGTGTCCCAAACCCTGCTATTCTGAGTGAATTATTTGCATGGTGAATAACAGAAATCTGAGCCAAAGGTGGTCCATGACCCTTTCCAAAGAGAGGGAGAGGAAGGGAAAGGATGAGTGAGGGTAACTGTTGAGTTTGTGAGGGTCCCCAGGATGAGGTGAGAGGTGAGAATCTGACTCCATGCTCTCAGAAGGCTGATTTATATTATATTATATTATATTATATTATATTATATTATATTATATTATATTATATTATATTATATTATATTATATTATATTATATTATATTATATTATATTATATTATATTATGAGAGGGATACAGACAGAAGGTTTAACAAGAATGAATAATAAAAACTCATGACTGACTCCTCAGAGCCTTGACACAGCTGGCCGTGATTGGCCATCAAGTTAAAACAATTCACATGTTTGGATAAACAATGTCCAGACCATATTCCAGAGCAGCAAACACAGGAGAAGCCATCAGATAATTATTGTTTTCATTTCTCTCTGAGGCTTCTCAGCTTCCCAGGAGAAGAATCCTGGGCAAAGAGGATTTTTCAGAAAATACCATGGTGACAGGTAACGTGCAGCTTTAGTGCAAGAACGGGTGGGACACCAGGAGGCTGAGCTTCTGCTTCACTCACAGTTGTGCAAACATTTTTTTCTGTGCTGCAGGGAACACCAAAGCACTGAACACAAACTCACAGCAAGGTGCTCCCACCTGGTGCCACTCATTTAGTGGTGGAGTGGGTCAGGTGAAAGGTTGTGGTCAAATCACGGTGCCTTAGTGGATGGCTGTTCACAGAGCCGTGAATTCAGTGGGAGTTTCACACTGATTTTAATAGAATGTGGCATTAAAAGCAGATAAAGGCACAGGAACTGATCACTTGAATACAGGGGAAGGACTGCAACTCCTGCAGAGGTCAATGAGAGAAAAGGTTTCCCCCAATAACATACAGAAAGGTATTTGAGAAAAAGAAATGTGCATTCACAGCAAAGGAAATTGAGGAAATTTTTCTGGCCCCTGGCTGCTTGAAGATACTGACAGTAGAGAAATGCACTTTTTAAAGCTGTCTCAGTTATAAGTGCAGAAGGGCAATGTAGGATTTTTATCCCAAAGAGTGCACAAGTAAAAGAGATATTAGGATCCTGCAGTCCTGCTCTTGCTCATCAAAGAAGAGTTGTGGAAGATCAAGCCATCCTCTGCCTCCAGCATGCAACCTTGTACCTAAGGAATCACTCATCCTTCACTGAGGATCAGTTAGATGTAAGAGATGGAGGAGAAAAGAATGCAGTCACAGATATAGCACATTTTAGGAAGGTAAAGTGTGAAAGTACGACTTACTTTGCCCATAATTTTCTGTACCTATAGCTGGAAAACCAATAAAAGGGGCTTTTTGTCATAATGCTGTATTATGTTGTATTTATTGTTTTTTCCAGCCTAAAGTGCTTTGTGCATGAGATTAAAAAGCTGCAAGTCTCAGGCCATCTGGCCAACCAAATGGATTTCGTGTACAGGACCACTGCCAGATGTATGCCAGTTGTAAGTTTAATTTTTGAACATATAAAGTGCCTGGGGCTCTGTCTGTTATTCAGAGGAAATCATGTTCCAGTTTTCCAAAACAATCCAAACACAGTTCAAGTCAAGGTGTGGTCCATTCTCCTTCACCTGGTTTTAGGGCATATTCTCTGTTTCTCATAAAGAGAAAATGATGGCAGGAGAATTTTGAAGATATCTCATGTGTTGGGTGTATTTGATCACATCTGTCCAACCTTATGGAATGGTAGGAAACACAGCAATAAGTTTTCTTAAAGACTTCCACTGAAATTGTCTAATTGAAAGATAAAATTCAGTACTTTAGACTAATTTGCACTTACTTGTGATCAACTTGGAGAATATATGCCTTCAAGTATATAATAGTCCATGATATCTTAAAAGTGATATTTGATTTATTTTAAATGAGGAATTAATGGAAGATGAGATATATTTTTAGCTTTATGTACTCTAAGAAGGATAACATGCATTTAATTTTTATTTTGCAAATGTTCTCACATAGGAAAGTCTGTAGCCTGGGATAGATATTGTGAAAATTAAGAAAGGTGCGAGCACAGATAGCTCTGGGCTTTGCAAACAGTTTGTGAGGATTTTGTTCAAAACACACCAGCTGAAATCCAGGGTAAAACAGGATTTGGGTGATGGGAGACAGTGATTTGTGGGTCTGGCTCTCCTCCTGCCCACATAAGTGCATTTCTTCACAGCTGAAATCCTGAGGTTGAATTACTTTCTCCTAAGCAGACCTGAAGGCCCAATGAATCAGAGATAAACGTTTGGAAAGGAAAGACTGACTTATTTGTCAGGGCACAGTTATTCTTTGCTGCAGGGCAGGAGCTGGTGAAAGCCAGACACCCCCAGCACCAGGGGCTCCTGCAGGGACTCTCAGGGCTTTTGAGAGGCTCCAAATTTGGGACAGCCCAGCCCAGCCACCACACTGGTTAGGTTTGGCAATTTCCATCCCAGCCCAGTCAGAATACATGTAGGCAAAACCAGGTTCAAATGTTTGGGAGAGTGGTGGCCACGTTGCTGGACGCTGCCAGCAAGCAGAGGCTACAACAGCAATCTCTTTGCAAATGTCTCTAAATGTCAAAATAAATCCCATTCATCCCAAGAAAGGGTTGCATTAGCTTGGAAATCAGCAGGTCTGATTGCAGCCATGCTCCTGGAGATTGATGAGAAGTTTTGGTGAGCAGCTCAGGAGGTTACCCTGTGGAAAGGGCTCTGTGACCTTTTGCATGCACCTTTCCAATGAAGGGCCATACAAGAAAAGCTGCCACTATTATTTATGGTCTATTTTATTCCTGCAAGTAATATTCCCTGTGATATTAGCCCCTTTTTTCTCCCACAGACTCATATAGGGGATGGAAATCAGAGGAACCAAACAAATAGTAGATTTCATAAAGTAAGGAGCAGCAAATTGAGCAAAAGGAGGATTATGAGGACTAAATCTTTTGTTCAAAGAGTGATTAAAAAGCATTAAGTTGGATGAAGTCAGTCTAGAGCTTAACCAAGAGAACCTTCTGCTCTGTTTTTCTTCTGTTTGGTTTTACATGTATTAAGAAATTAAAGGAGTCGGAGAGACCTCTTGAGGGCTGCTGAGGTTGGGGCTTTTTAGAAAACAGTAGTTGAGCAAAACCAGTTGGACATAAGCTCTTTTTCCTGGTTTCCAGGCAATGTAAATTGTCCTGGCCAGCTGTGTCCAAGAGCAGCAGGAACAAGTTCAGGCTCCTTTCCAGCAGAGGACTCCATTCCCACCCAAATGTCTGTGCTGTGGGGATTCCTCCAGGCCATGAAATTCTGGGATTTGTGTCCTCCTCTCACCATGGCTTAAATGAAAACCATTCCCTGCCCAAGAGCAAATACAGCTGTAGTCCATTGCTGAAATAGGGGAGCTGTTTGCTTTGCATTCAGAATACCTTTTTAAATGTTTTTGTGGATTTAAGATTAAATCTGCACAAGATAAGGGCATTCAGCTTTCAGGGTGGTTTGCCTTGCAAAAAATTGTGCATTTAGAGGAGCACGGCTCCTTTGCAGGAAAGAGCAATAGTATGAAGTAGGAGTTGTCAGTGGATGCTATGCTGTAGCCATGGATGCACATCAAGAGAGATTAAACCCAGAAAATAGTCAGATCTCTGCACTCTGCTTGTGTGTGGCCTTTGGAAAGCTCTGAGCCTTGTTTCCACACTGTGCTTGGACAGGAAGATCAAGGGTGGGGGATAGAGTGAAGCTGTAAACATAAGCAAAGTTCTGTTTGAGTATTTACTGACTTAATTGTCCTCTGCTTAGTCTGGTTCTAAGTGACTTGCTAGTTTGATTTAAAGCTAATTGTTAATTTCAAAATCATCTGTCTCCAGCCATTTGCCATCATGGGCTCTTTGGTCTGTACATTTTTGTATCGTCCCAGTTTGGCATGACAACATTTCCTTGATCTGAAATGTTTTTATTTCTGGTCTTTGAAGTCCTAATGAACATGGCAATTTCCATCTTCACTTCTGGAAAATGCTGCTCTTGGAGACCAGCTGTGTCCCATTGCTCTGCAATGTGGAGTGACAGCTCATAACAGAACAATGCAAAACTCTCTCAGTGCCAGCAACATTAAACTGAGTTGTACAGGGCAAAAAATTTGCCCTGAAGCCTTTTGCTCCCCTTGGATCTTACTTTCTCCCTTGATTCACACTTCTCTTTCTAATGAAAACCAGGACTGTCCCCCTTGAGGCACTTGAATAGAGATTGAGGGAAGCTATTTTCCTTCCAACATATTTTTTCACTGTTCCATCACCTTTCTTTCTCTCTGACTATGTGAGAACAGGTCCTTCTTCCCCAGAGAGAGCTCACAAGTGCTCCAGTGGCTGTGGCACAAGTCCAGGGCAGGAGGCACTGAGTCTTCAGCCTGGAATTCCCAGAGACTGAGCTTAGCTCTTGCACAGAGCAGGGCCTGACTGTCCTCATCCCCTCTTCTTCCCCTCTGACCATTCTCTGAACTCTCCCCCCAAAATCACTGTTATTCCCATGGAAATTTGCTTAATCAGCCAGCTAGCACAAAACTCCATATGGTTCAAGCCAAGAAAGTTAAGAGACTGGAACAGGACTTGAAGAAGTCTCTTAGCTCCAACCATAGGGGATACACATATTTATACAGGCTTTTTTCTTTTCTCTCAAGTACAGTGAATTATCATGGAATCATAATGTCCTCTCAGAATTGCTTTTCCAAGGGATGATGCTGTATAAATCATGAAAACTAGACATGGAAAATATTGAGTAGGTCTCCTGGTCCAGCCATCTGCCAGGAGAAGATTGTTCCCTGCAGAATTTTGCCCATTGCTCTGCTGTAGCAAAGTACCACAGAGATGCTTTATCTGCAAAACAGCCCCACGCCTCTTTATAGTCCTGCGGAACTCATTATCTTTAGTTACAGAGAAATGATTTCACTCCCCTGTTACAGAACAGGGTCCTTCTGTCCACAGCATTTCAAGTTTGCCCACATCCCCAAAACCACAAGTATAAAACTTCATATCAAGCTTGCAGCTTGATAATTAAATCAGAAATATATCTTATCCTCTGCCATCACATAAACTTCCCCTGCATAACACATTGATAACCAACCAGCTACCCCTTCATTACTCCCCATGAATAAAAGGCAGCACAGCAAAATGTTCCTGTGAGTTTGAAGGAGAGAAGGAACATTTCATTACCAGATCCTCTCCCTCTTTGCCAGAAGCTACCAAACAATAAAATGGAAAGGAGAGCTACAGCTTGTGACATCTGTCAGTGCAAGTAGCCTTTGGTTCAACCTGGGCCGTTATAAATATTATATTTGAAGTATTAGCAAGAGCAGATTGGATTGCAGCAGGTCCAGAATGAGGCAGCCTGAAGGCTGGCAATAAAACTGCAAGAAATGAAATGCTTTGGCATAGGTATATTCTGCTTTGCATAGTAAAAGGAATGAAGAGGAAAGAGGGAAACCTTACAGTCTGATTCAGCTCATCTGGAACATTTATTTAGAAGAACCATTTTTGCCACCCTGGCAAAGATTGACCATGCCTGCCTGGGCAAACACAGTGACACAGACAGCATCCTCACAGCATCTGTTTAATTACCCTCAGCACTCTCTGTGCTTCCCTATTGTATTTGTAGGGATGCCCCGACGAAGGAAGGAATGATGAATCTGGCTCCATGTTCTCAGAAGGCTAATTTATTTTTTTATGATACTATATTACATTAAAGAATACTAAACGAAACTATACTAAAGAATACAGAGAGGATACTTACAGGATGCTAAAAAGATAATAATGAAATCTCATGGCTCTCTCCAGAGTCCTGACACAGCTTGGCACTGATTGGCCAAAGAGTGAAAACAACTCACACCAGAATCCAATGGAACAATCACCTGTGGGTAAACAATCTCCAAACACATTCCACATGAGCGCAACACAGGAAAAGCAAATGAGATAAGAATTGTTTTCCTTTTTCTCTGGGGCCTCTCAGCTTCACAGGAGAAAAATCCTGGGCGAAGGGATTTTTCAGAGAATGTGAATGTGACACTTCCTGCATGTGTTGCTCTATGTTTGGCTGTGTCTGCATCATCACTAGATGTGAACTCAGTCCTCACCTCCCTCAGGTACTGAAAAATATAAAAATACTTACTAACTCCTCTTGGTTTCACACAGTGTGAGCTCCTGAGCTGCCATTTGGTTTTTGCTCTCATGTTTAGAGATAATGATTTTAGAAATCTGGTTCATGTTCTTTGCATCTTGGTCCCCCACCTGTATTATGGAGAGAAAATTATTTCTCTAGCCTAAAATTTTGAGAAGATATGAAACTTTTAGCAGAGGCCACAAGTGCTCCAGCGAAACAGGATAATTCATTATGTACATTGAAATCCTTCAAGGGAACAATCAAATGAGTGTGAATATGTCTCATAATCCATTCTGCTACTGCAACTTTAGGTGTTACTTGTAAACAAAAAACTTTCTAGCAAAAAGTTGAATTTTTTAGGTTCATAGTGTAATTTAAAAAAAAAAGGAAAACAGAAAACCAAAAATCCTTTAAAATTTTTCCTCCAGCAATGAGACAACAGAGCAGGCAAAAATTATTGAAGTCCTGGACATTTCCACACCACTAAATAAACCTTCTGCCTTGGCATACATAGGGGATTAGGAAAGAGAGATGCCAGAAATTGGCCTAGACAATATTTCCCTAGAGGCACAGAGAGATATTGAGGGAAATCACTACATGTGATTAAGAAATTGGGATTTTTTTACTCATTTTAAGAATGCAATAGACTGGATGGGAGCCACCAGAGAAAGCTGATGGCAAGAAGAGTGGAGGGAAATCATTCCAGTCAATACTTCAGAAGTGTGGACTTGCATTGTGTTTGCTCCACAGCATTTTTATTACAGCAGAAATGCTCATCTAAAGGAGAATTGACAATCACCTTGGGCAGAAAGATGTTATAGACAAATATTGGCTGATGAGAAGCTCAGTGTGACTCAGCAATGGGCACTTCCCAGGAAGACAACAGAGCAAGGAGATTCTGCCCCTCTGTTGTGCTCTCTTGAGACCCCATCTGGAGCTCTGCATCCAGTTCTGGGGCCCCCAACACCAGAAGGAGATGGATCTGTTGGAACAAGGATGGGGAAGAGCCAGGAGGATGCTCTGGGAGCTGGAGCCCCTCTGCTCTGGGGACACACTGAGAGACTTGGGGTTGTTTAGCCTGGAGGAACAGCTCCAAGGAGACTTCAGAGCCCTTTCCAGTACTTAGCAGGGCTCTGAGAGAGCTGGAGAGGGATGTAGAGCAAGGGCATGGAGTGACAGGACAAGGGGCAATGGCTTCAAACTGACAGAGTCCAGGGTTAAATTAGATATTATGAAGAAATTCTTCCCTGTGAGGCTGGTGAGGCCCTGGCACAGGCTGCCCAGAGAAGCTGTGGATGCCCCATCCCTGGAAGTGTCCAAGGCCAGGCTGGACAGGGATTTTTGCAGCCTGTCCTAGTGGAAGGCATCCCTGCCCATGGCAGAGGAGCTGGAACTGAGTGATCTTTATGGTCCCTTTGAACCCAAACCATTGTATGAATCTATGAAGTGTATATTTAATCGCCCTCTTGGTACTCTTTGGAAGGACTTTCCTCCCATTTCGAGTTGAAGATTGGTCTAATCTGAAGAGCACTTGGCACAGAAAGGCACTTGAAGTTTTCTGCTTAAGGACATGCAGTTGCTCAGGCTCTTTGAGCAGCTTTAAATAGGTGCAGTGGAGGGCCAGTGGAGAGGCTGCATTATCATCAGCTCTCACCTGAGGGCAAACCAAAATACACTGCTGACCTTAGATGGATCAGACACACTGGCTATCAAGCAGATGGCAGTAAAACATCCCTGGCTGCTCTGCTGCTGTTAACCACTTGTGCTGCTGTGCCTGCCTTACAAAGCACAGCAGGGCTAAGCTCTGTTTGTGGGGCTGCCACCTCCCCAAGACAGGACAAACCAGTCCCACCTCCCACACTGCAGTTATCCATGTCCATCCAAGGACTGGGGATTATTTTTCATCACCATCCAGACTCTCCTGGGCTGTCATTTTGCTATTTTGAAACACCTGGCTGCAGCTCAATGGTGACCCATGTTGGTGCCAGCAAATGTCCCCTCACAGGTGTGTCCTGCACCTCTGTGAGAGCAGGGTGTTTGTCCCATCCCCACAGGTGACACAAACGTGTGGTGTGGCATGTCCCTGCCCTGCCTGCTGCTGTTCTTTGACGGGTTCTAGCCCAAAAGGCAGGGCCATGAACAACCTGCACCTGAGCACCATCCTGCTGGGGTTCTGTCCTGTGCCAAGTCAGCAGGTCTGCCCACACAGTCTCTTGCTGTCCCTTTGCTACAGACAGCTGCTCTTTGGGGACATATCTGTGTCCCCTGAGCAGCACAGGCTATGCACAGTCCTCTCCCTCCCCTGACTTCTCCTTTCACACTCAATTCTGCAATTTGTGCCTTGGCTCCCTTCCTAATGACTGTATTATTAGCTCTATTTGCATCTGCTCTCAGCTCTTTATTTCGCATGGAATTATTTTGGCTGCTCCACATATCACAAATTGAGTAGCTGAACCAAGTCCACAAACCCTAACAGAGAAAGCACGTGGAGCAGGGCTCTCTGTGACCACCATGGCTGTCACCCTCACATGTGCCACCACCCCTGGCCCAGGCCAGCCCCCTGACTGTCACCCAGCTGTGTCACAGCGAGGAGCAGGGTGACCATATGGCCTGAGGCAGCTGGGCCATATGAGCCTCCATTTGTGACACCTACTTTGTGCTTCCTAGACACAGAAGGTGTTTAATATGTTAGCTGTCACTTTATTGGTAATTCCAGCCTTAATTACCAAGCCAGAAATGTGGTGCACAAAAGCTGTCCTGTTGAATGTGCTCCCTGCTTCAGGGAGGCTCCATCCCTCACTCAGAGTGTTCTCCATTTGTGACCAGGACATCTGAGCAAAGCAGCATTCCAGGTGGCTGCTCCTGCTGTTTGTCACCTCCCCATTGTCCCCTCAATTCCAGGTGGCTGATCCTTGTTTTGTCACCTCCCCATTGTCCCCTGTCCCCTCAGCAGCATTCCAGGTGGCTGGTTTGTCATCTCCCCATTGTCCCCTCAGCAGCCCATCAGTGCCATGGGGTTTGGGTACAGCTAATGGAAATGTGAGCAGAAAAGGTGTGGGAGAGCCCTGGATGGGCTTCTGTAGGGAAAAGGGTCTGTGGGACTCCAGTTTTCTCCTGGCTTTCTGTCAGCTTCAGGCCACAGAGTTCTCTTATTTAGGCATGAAAGGAATGGAGTAACCCTGAATTCATCCTGAATTCACTTCTCACAGGCTGGGTTTTGGAAACCCAGCCTACACAGATTTACCAAGATATGGTGAATTTGCCCACACAGATTGCCAAAATATGTCCCTGGAGATGCCTCAGTATGATGAGCACCAGGTATGAGCCCCACAGCCTGCACAGGAGCTCGCTGCTTCCCCTGCCCATCAGCAGCCACAATGGGAATTTCTGTCTGCACCTGCAGATTGCCTCTGGAGGGAGGGACTGACCTGAGGAACAGGGGAGAAGCACCCAATTTCTGCTATCCTGGGACCAAAGGCTTCTCAAAGGTTCTATTTCCTTCTGGCTTGATGGAAATTTTTGAGGGAAAAAGGGGAGGGAGTGTGTTAGGAGATTCCCTAAAAACAAATGAAACAGAAGCGCCTCATTGCCTAGGGAAAAACCAGGAGGAGCTGGGTGGATAGAAGCACAAATGATTTGGCTCTTGTCTTCCCACTAAATAAAACCAAAAGCTGGGAAAAAAATTAACAACTGCCTCTCTATGGGGTTTTGGAAGAGGAAGGAACACAGGTTATGTTTGTGTGTGTTGTTACAAGAAAGTATCACCTTAAAAGAGCTTTCTGTATAATTTTACACCCCTCCCAGACAATCCATTGTTAGCAGCAAGCTGGGATTGCTGGTAGACAATAGCCCACTCTCCAGCAGAAAGAACTCTATGAAAGCTGCACACAGTTTTTAATGTTTAATGACACAAAATCAATTGGAAGTGGTTGCTGGCTTCCACAATCAATTTCAGGAGATCTCTCAGAGAACGGGAGAAAGTGGGAGAGTTTCCATTAGCCCTGGAAATCTCATCAGCAATAGGAAAATGGTGATAAACAACCCTGCACTCCAATAAACGTATTAATAAACTTGTCCTCACTCATTTCTCATGTCTCTGTGAGAGGATACAGTTTTGTCACCAGGAAGGTCACGTTTTGGTCTCAATTCCATCCTTTCTTTGCACAAACAAACATCCCCGTGGTTGTGGGTGCCTTGAGAGAGCCACAGCTCCCATTTGCTGCCCCCTGAGCTGTCCCAGGCGCAGGAATGTCTGAGGGGAATATCTTCATTCCCCTCTTGTTCTGCCCCACTGTGAGTTTTGCCAAAGCTGTGTGAGAAGCTGCTCTGCCCCACAGATGAGTGGGAAGGGGCTCCATGGGGAAACATGGAGCTCCCTGTCCTGGATGGATCCAAACTCACCCAAACACTCACAGGTGTCCACACTCAAGGGCCTTTAAGTCAAATCCTGCTGATTTTTGATGGGCTTTATGCCATTTGCCAAGCTTAATGCTGCATGGCAGCTTTTCTTCCCTTGTTTTGCTCAGACTGAGGGAGTGTGATGCCTTCTGCTGGCTGGAATCTGCGGGGTTAGGGGGGAAAAAAGGTTATTTTTGTGTCTTTAAAAAACCCCAGGACTAAGCAGAGTTAGGAACAGCCCTGAATTTTAATCTCAATGCAGAACAAGAGGCTGTTTTCATGTGTTGCAGGTTTGTCCCAGGACTCCAGCTGAGTGAAGTCAAGGCAGGGTTGGTAATGCACAATTTAATCAGTGAATTTGTAGATCTCAAAAGGCGTGCTTAATTTAATATTGTTTCTAATGGCTATTGTCTTCATGCTTGCCTGTTTCCCTGGTGTTTTTCCCTTTTGTAATTACTTGAATGGCACTTCCAGGTGCACTGCATATATTAGCAAGCATTTTCATTTTAGTAATGAGCAAGATGCTTTCAGTGTTTATTTCTTCATTGCCCTAATACTTACTTTATCAAAGATCTTGATTCTTCCAAAGGAGAAAAACAAGCATTTACCACTCCTTTCTACCTCATTTACCTCTTCTACCTTATGATGCCCTCAATAAAAGAGGATTTAAATTACTTACTGGCCAGGGTTAGGCCAGATTTACACTATCACAGAAAAATAAAGCGGAGAGGGGATGCTTGGTCAGTCATGGAGTGGTTTGGGTTGGAAGGAACATAAAGATCATCTCATTCCAGGTCCCTGCCATGGGCTGGGACACCTTCCACCAGACCAGGTTGCTCAGGGTCCCATCCAGCCTGGTCTCAAGGGCTTTGATGCCTCTCCTCACCCCTTGTGGGGATGGGAACTGAGCACTTGTTGAACTCAGAGCCATCCCCTGAATGTCAGGGCCTCAGAGCTGGTTTAAGCTCTGCAAGGAGCATCTGCAGTGCCCCTCTCCTGGCCTTATTATCATCCCTTATGGTTAATGTGCATTTCTGCCCACCTTGTGTGCAGCCTGGGGTGCAGGAGGCTGAGCCCTGCCTGGCCACCCCAGGCTGCTGATTAATGCTGCAGCAGGACTCCAGCATCAGCTGAGAGCCTTCAGCCAGCATTTATTACACATGCACAACAGCCACATGCCACATGCCAGCCCAATTTCCAGATTAGCTGTTTATTAGCATTATTATAAACACGTCTCTTCATCTTCCATTAAATGGCACTGCAGCCCCACGAAGCCTGTAAGGAAGCACTTGGTTCACTAAATTACCCTGCAAAATGTCAAACTGGCTCTCAGTTATTAGCTGTGTGTCTTACAGCCTCTTTATTAGGATTTTGTGTCTTGAGGGTGCCCCGTGGCGTGTAGATTTTTTAAAGTACAAACCGGCGTCATTTTTTGTTGTTTGAAAGAACATTTAATTAAACTGGATTCATTGCTTGTATGGGGCAAGTTAAATGGAAACTAAATAGGAGGCATATGATTACATGTTATTGAGCAGAGTGACTGCTCCAGAGACCAAATCCTTTCAACACAACATTAAACTAAACTTATTTCATGTGCACAGGTTGGCTCTGGCCTGCTAGGGCATCATATTTTGAGACCAGCAGAATGATTATGAGCATTAAACAGCTTTTAACAAAATGTGTGTTTCAGGGAAGAAGCCCTTCTTAAGCTAGACTTAAATATGCTAATGACAGAAATCAAAGCTTCACACAGATTCTGGGTAACCTTTTAAAAATTACCATTTCTATAGTGTCAGATGCAAATGAGGAGATCAGCTTTGTTTATTATTTCACTAGCTGTAAATTAACCAGGGGCCCTAATGAGCATAAAAATAAAATTGGAAGTATTTTTTTGGGCTTGAGTCGTTGGTCACATCATGGCTTTTTAATGTTCTTTAGGAAAACAAAAGGAATTATAATTAGAACTCCATTACACAAGTTCCTATTCCCTGCTCCTTTTATGTTCATGCTGTTGGTGCAATCTGATGTTTTTTAAGGTGTGCACTCACCAAATTTCCTTTCCAGGCATTCTAAGCTTCTTTTTGAATGTCTGCTGTTCTCCAAGCCCATCCCTAAATCCATCCTTCCTTCCTTCCTTCCTTCCTTCCTTCCTTCCTTCCTTCCTTCCTTCCTTCCTTCCTTCCTTCCTTCCTTCCTTCCTTCCTTCCTTCCTTCCTTCCTTCCTTCCTTCCTTCCTTCCTTCCGCCACTTCCTTCCGCCACTTCCTTCCGCCACTTCCTTCCGCCACTTCCTTCCGCCACTTCCTTCCGCCACTTCCTTCCGCCACTTCCTTCCTTCCGCCACTTCCGCCACTTCCGCCACTTCCGCCACTTCCGCCACTTCCTTCCGCCACTTCCTTCCGCCACTTCCTTCCGCCACTTCCTTCCTTCCACCACTTCCTTCCGCCACTTCCTTCCTTCCGCCACTTCCTTCCTTCCGCCACTTCCTTCCGCCACTTCCTTCCTTCTGCCACTTCCTTCCGCCACTTCCTTCCTTCCGCCACTTCCTTCCGCCACTTCCTTCTGCCACTTCCTTCCTTCCGCCACTTCCTTCTGCCACTTCCTTCCGCCACTTCCTTCCTTCCTTCCTTTCCTTCTCCCTTTTTCTTTCCTCCTTTTTCTCTGCAAAAGGCACTGACCCCCTCCATGCGCTGTTAGTGGGAGCATCCTGCCACTTATCCAGGAGGAACTGAATTACAGCAAGAAAATGGAAACAAATAAAGCAGTCTTGGAACACCAATGGGAATGTGGTTGTCCAGAGGTTCAGCTTCCAACTTTTGGGCTTTGAAATGGGCTCTTCAACAGAGACCCTGTTCTTGTTTTTGTTCATTAGCCCAATTTCCCCTGGGACACACCGGTGTGGCTGTGGCTCTGGGAGAGCTGTAGCTGATATAATCAAGGGCAGGGATGTAATTAGCAGCGTTGGAAGGGCTGCTGTGGGCAGATGGGAGCTGAAAAGGCTGTGCCTGTTGTGAGACAGACTTTTATGTGTGTTGGCCTGGGAGTGCAGAGCAATGTGTGATGGATGACCCTGCACTGGGATGAGCCATTTGAACACTAAACCTGGCATCTGTGGCCCTGCTTGCACACAGGGCAGTTGTGCCCTCTCCATAAATCATCCTACAATGAGGCTTCCCTCAGTGATCTGGGTTAGCCTTTCCTGCTGGGTGGGTTAGCTGCTCCGCCTGGGGTTCACCTGCAAGGTACCAAACTCCAGATTTCTCTGGCCACCATCCTTTGCCTTCCAGCAGACCCCTGTTCCTTCCTCAGGGCAAGTGCTGTCTTCAGGCACAGCCTCAGAACCTCTGCAAGGCAAGAGCAAGAGTAGCCAGGACCCGCAGGACACAGAAGTACTGCAAAGTCTGTGCTGAAAACCCTGACTCTGGCAGAGTGCAAGATTTTAGTTGTGCTTTTTTCAATCCTCTCTTTGTACCATTACCTGGTGCACCATTACAACAGCCCATGGGCACCTGAGTGTTTATCTCACAGTTTGCCCTCTGCCCTGGCAGCACATCCATCTCAGCAGCACTTCACATCTTTCTGGAAAGATCCCTGTCCCAGCTCCTGATGGAAATATTCTGTGTCTGCTGACTCTCAAGATTTTCCAGGCTTTTTTTTCCCCAGAAATCTGAAATTTCAGGCATTCTTAGCACCCATCTCACATGGCAAAATCCAGGAGTGCCTGTTTTTTACACATTTAGAGCAAAAAACCTTTTATTCAGAATTTGTTTAGGAACATTGCACTAATTCACCACTGCCTGTGTCTTCCCTGGGATAAAATGCAGGATGTCAGAGCTCCTGCTCCTGATGCTGGTCCTGGGCTTAGATGCCAGTCACTGTTAGGAAAAGGGGTTTACTGTGTCAAATGGGTAGCTAGATGTCTGTGTCACAATGTGTTTCACATGTTACAGGGATTACAACAAGCTCTAAATGGCTGGACTATCATGGCCATTTATTTAGTATTTCTCCAGCTGTGGTCACAGATACCCAGCAGTGACTCTCCTATGCATCTTATATGTACCGGGCAAGCACTTGGGGTAATTTGCCTCAGTGATTTTGCACCTATTTCAGGTCAGGGATGTCCTGCACAGAACACTGGGTGATCCTCCTCAAAACATTTCTCATTCACTACATTCTTGTCTTTTTTCAAGCCAGGTAAAGTTTAATATCTGTTCCTCTTCTAGGAGGAGTCCCAGAGGTCACCCAGCTGCCATGGGTCAACTCCTCTTCCAGGATTTGTAGATCTGAGCAACAGCATCTGCTGTCAGCAAGCTCATCCATGATCACTGATCCAAATTTGGATCAAATCCTTACAGCCCTCTGCTCTGTTCTTCACATTAAAATAAAAATTAATATTTATACAACTGATGCACCAAAAAAACACCCACCAAGATGGAGACTCAATTGTGCTAGGCACTATAGAAACAAGCAGTAATCCCCCAAAGAACTGTCTAAGGGACTGATATTTTAGTTCTCCTGGGAAGACTGGTCTCAATGAATGTTTAAAATCTATTTCTACTCAGGGAAAGTTGTTGGGCTTTCCCTCCTTGCAGTTCTTGATAAACACAAAAGCACTAAACACAACAGCTGTGTGTGACTGTGCAGCTCCAGCCCCAGGTAGAAAACGTGTGCAGGTCCTGCCAGGCACATCCATGGAGTTCTAAGCAGAAATTTCTGCCTGAATCAGGAAAATGATGAGCCAGGCATTGCCCCCCACTTAAACACCATCCCACAGTGGAAATGTGATCACCACAGGTTCCACAGAGAGCAGCCATCCCAATCCCCTGCCAGAAAAGCACATTTCTGGCTGCACTGTCTTTGTGGATGTGCCCACAACAATGGCTTTGAGAGCAGTTGGATCCCAGGCTTGCCTGGGTGCAGTTGGAAGCAGTTTGTTCTAAGCCAGTCATGTTCACTATCCTAATCTGACATGAAGCCTGATGGAAAAATCTGTGATCGATTATAGCAGCGGGACAAAGAGATATGAGAGGAAAGCAATGCAAAGGAACAGATATCAATCACTGCTCCCAACGAGCCTGGAGAAGGTACCTGCTGCTGCTGCTCCTGAATTGAAGGCAGTGTAGCACATCTTTCTGCTGTTCTAGGTAAACACTCCCAGCTGCACACCCTTTGTCTTACAGACAGACCGATTTGGTAAGAAAAGTGGATTTTGAGGTATGGATTTTGTTGGAAGGGGACAAAATAAACTATTGGTTCGTTACCTTGAAAACGGTGTAGCATGTAATGTGTGTTTGCAGCAGTTTCACAGCTGCTTATTGCTCTTCTTTTTAAGCTTCTCAGTGTTGAGGGGTTTTTGTTTAGCTTTACACTTTCTAATTGATTGAATGTGAAATATATGATGGAACAAATTTGTATTGAAAAAGAAATAGCAGACACAATCAACAAACTTTAATGTTGAGTTAGCTTTTTTTCTCGCTGCTGGACAAGATCATACTTCAAAGCAAATTAAAAATGTGAAGCCAAATCCTGATTGCAATGCAGGCAACAGAAATCTTCCTGTCAGCCTCAATAAAAGCAGGTGTAAGTTTTCAGTATTAGTCCAGTCCATCCAATTCACATGTCTTTCTGTCTTTATCTAATCTAATACAAGGTGGTGAGATAAATTACAGAAGGGTATGATAAATTGCATTGCTATTCATTTTTGGCAAGATCACCTATACCCTGGCCACTAATTCATCTCCGCCAGGATCCACTGCAGTACACGGGATCCTTGAAACAGCCTCCAAACGCTGTCATTTCATTTTCTTTTGAGAAAACAAAGAGATTATATCTGCTGGCCAATAGCCTACTTACCCTCACCAAAATAAATGATGCCTCACTGTGACCTCTGTAAAATCGTGGTTATAAAAGTATCAAAATGTATTCATAGCATTAAGATATTAGGTCTCTCTATTCTGCTTGAGTGGAAAACTATGATATGACTGAGGGATTTCAAAATGGAAAATGATGACATGGTTTAGGTTTAGGGATTTCAAAGAGTATTTAATTTGTTTAATTCTCTTTTCATTGGGTTTTGGTGTTCTTTGCCAGATGATACAAACAAAACACAAAACATCGAGTAAGAAATTTGCAATGCATTGTAACAACTTTTTTTTCTGGTAATTGTTTTAGAGCTATTCACCACTCTTGAACAAAGCCCCATCCTGATTCACACCAGTACCACACACTCACTGCATACTGTGTTGGGTACAATTCACATCCATCTGCGAGTTCAAAGAGCAATTTACTTCCTATTAAAGCAAAAAGGGGAGACACCTTATTTCCCCTTACACCCATCAGATCCATCCCTGCCTTCCACATGAGCTCTGCTGGGCAGCCCCAGGGCACTCCCACACCAAGCTGCTGCCAAGCCCATCCATGGCAGACTCTGTCCCACCACCAGTGTGAGCTTCACCCTGAGCCAACCCCACAGCCCAGTGTCCCATCACTCTCCTGCCAAGGAAAAGGGAAGCTGATTACAGTTTTGGCTGGAGTGCCCGTGCCCCTGCTCAGTACCAGCCCAGGAAATTGCTTTCTGCTCCTCAGCATTCAACTGCCAACTTCCTCCTCCTCATCCTGCCAGGAATAGCTGGGAAACGGTGCCGTGGATGATCCAACAGCTGCTGAATTTCACACAGGAGACCTCTTACCACTGAGGTGCAGCGAAGTGATTTTGCACATCAAGATTTTAAAGAAATTTGGGGCACTGCGAGATGAAGGGCATTATTGATGTGAAACAAAAATTATCATATTTACTTCAGAATCCGTTATCCACACCTGCAAACAGTACTTAAAAACAGGGCATGTACTGCAGGATGATGTGAAAACCTGGCCTGGTGAGAGGTAAAATTTCCTTGATTATTTCAGGGAGATGAAGGCTTCATCCTGCACTATTTAGGAGTTGTTGAGGCATAATGGCTACGTCCAGCTAATTGGATGCATTGCTATAGGCACTTGAGAAATGTGATAGACAGATGCATTCAGCTAGAGAGATATCCCTTGGTGCAGAGAGCTGAAGTCAATTAGGGAGTTAAATTGTGAAAGATTTGACCTAATGTCATTTATATCTCGAGTCATAATTAACACTTAAAGTTCAACTCTATAGCAATTTTCTTTTAATAACACTTAAAACCTACACAGGGCTGTAAGAATTGCGCAGACGTGGTGAAGGATGGCTCGAGTGCATGCCTGGATTTCTGCGTTAGTAATTAATCCTCAAAACACCTTTGTGAGGCCTATGGGGAGAATCATTTCTCTGCAGTTTCTCCTCTGAAGAGAAGCAGGGTTTGCCCAATGGCTCCCCAAAGTCTCTGGCTCCTGGAGATAAGGACAGAAGCTCTTTCAGGTGCTGAGCATTCAGCTCAGCCGAGCTCCCGTCTTTTTGTCTCGCTGAATTTTTTTAATTTCACAACAATCTTTAGAAATATCATGGACAAATTACTTGTCAAATGGCCTGGGCATTCCAATTAAAATCTGTGCAAATGCAGAACGTAAAAATCTGTCACAAACACAGCTTCTGCCTCCAAGGTTTTCATGTGGGTGAAATTTGAATCTCACTGGGGGAAGAAACAATCTCTGAGAGTGAGACCTTGTGAGATGGGATTCAGCTCGCTGCAGATCCTTATGGTCAAGTTATAACTGCCCATAAAGAGGGGGAAAAATGGAAGTGCTGACAAAACTTTTAAACTACAACAGTGGAAATGGCGCCGCAATAATTTATAATCTACAGGCAGCTTTGGATTTATTATCACAATGACAAATGCACTGTCATTGTTAATAGGATATTTCCCAGCAAGGACTTCTTGTTATGCAAGCCAGGTTCACTATGTCATGCAGCATGATAGCAATAAAGTCTACAAGAATTTGTAATGAACTTCAATTACTAATAGATTATGGTTAATGGGAAATATGTGCAGTAAAGATATGGGTTTTTATATGCACCTTCTGGTACTCTACAAGGCAATGATTTATGCTACAATTTCTGTTAACATTCTCCAGTATGAAAAAAAAAAAAAAAAAGAAGCCTAAATTGGTGGAAAGCCACTCCATCCATAACAAATATTTAAGATAATTTTGCACATCATGTAAATGAAGATGTAAAATTAGATATTAATCCATTTCATTTCAGCATTTGTATTTTTATTAAAAATGAAGACTTTGCCCTACTGTGTAATGACATTAAAAATCCTATCATGGGCTGCAAGCATGAATTACCCCAATGCAGGAGTGGTGACAGCAGCCGAGCTGTGAGCGCATTTGTTCAATTTGCTGGAGTAATTAACGGAGCAGTGAGAATATTTTCCTGTGCATGATTTAAAGGAGCAGCCCTGGAGCTGCCTGGGCAGATGTGTTTGATGTGGAGGGACACGTGCACAGAGCCTGGGCCCTTTGGAGGGGTCAGCCCCACTGCGGCTCCCCCAGCCTCGAGGCATCGCCCCAAAGCTGTGCCCCACTCCTGGACATGGGGCTGCTCCTTCCCTGCACAGCAAACCTGCCCCGGGAATTCCCTGGGGAGCAATCGCCACACACAGCACCAGAGCCACAAGCTCTCCTTCACTTATCACAGGGACACAGGCCCAGCTGTTTGCTGCTGTTTCAAAGGACTCCCTCCTCTTCCTCCCCCTCCCTCCCTCCCTCCCTCCTTCCAGCTTTTTTTTATTCCTCTACCTGCATTAGAATGTTTATTCCAGGTTTATGTGCTCATGAAATGAAAAGGAAAGTCTCCCAATTTAAAAACAAGCACTACTCAGAGCCATCTTTGAGAAAAACATGGAGATGCAATATTAAGGATTGCATTTACCCAGGGCCACATTTCATATCTCAAACATATATTTAGCCAAAAAGGGACACCAATGCATGAAGAGCTTTCAGGATCATTTCTGGTCTATTTTTAATACAGGTATTCTGAAGCCAAACTTGATCCAATCAGTATTGTGCTGGTTTAATATCATTACTCTCAATGAACCAATGTAGAAAGCCCACAAATTATTTTTTTAGGGGTACAAGCCAGTGAAACATGGAATTGGGGAAATGATGAGGCCCTGGCACAGACTGCTGTGCAAATCCCAGTCCATGGACAAACTGTACTTCCCAACCCTGCTGTGGAATAGCAGAGTCTCACTGTACAATTTAGGGTGATTCTCACATGAAAATGTGGCTCCCCACTCTCTTAGGAAGTTGTTTGAGAGATTTACAAAATGTCCTTCGGTTTTTATGGTAAAATAAGCATAAAACTGTGCTTCCCCACATTCATTTCCTTCTAAAAATACTTAAAGTACTTGCTTCCTGAAAATGTGTGTGTTATAAATTTAAAATTAAAACTGATTTGCCCCTTAAGGGTGCTCTGCTGATTCAGTTTTCCCCCAGCCCCTTAACACAAGCAGTTGCAAGATATAAAATGGAGTTTACTGTATTTTCCCCCTCCCAATTTTAATGAAATTCTCCTCAGAAGCAAAACAGGGGAAGAAGCATCCACACTGAATATTTGTGTGTGTGTGTGTGGTCAGATCATCCTCTGTTCTCTCCAGATCAGCTCTGCTGCTTCTCATCTTTCCAGGTCTCTTCCACATTTTCAGACCAAACCCCTTTTTCGCATTTTGTTGTTTTTTCATTTTTTTTTAAAAGGTCTGATAAACAATGAAACAGCAGGATCTTCAAGGGCATCTTATTGCTGGGTTTTGTTGCTGGATTAGTGTTTTTTTGGTTTTGTTCTGGCATTTCTGTGGCTCCCTGAGATACCTCACCCCTGACAGGGTTGATGTGGCAATATTCAGCAGTCACCTGCTTTGCAAGCACCATTTAGAAAAGGTCACTGACAGCCCAAAAGAGCCACGAAAATAAATGTAACTTTAATTTGTTTGCCATTAGAAATGTGTGCAGCAATCTGTTCTAATGGGAGATTTTCTTTCATTCCTGCTCTGGCATGTGACCACAGCAGCTCACAGATACACTGAGGTCTCCTAATGCAGCAGCCTGTGCACAGAACTGGGTAAAGTGGTGATAAATTTTGTCCTGTCCAACAGAGGATTATCATGGAAATGTTCTAAACTCCACCTGAATTAACATTTGAGCACCAGGAGATGTTTGTGTTTCAAATAACTTGCCCTAAAATAAATATAAACAGCTATTACGCCCAATATGATCTCTTGAAATCACTTCAAATGATTAATAATCTATATTGTATCAGAAATGTGTGTGCAAAAATAAAACACAATTCCTTGCAGCTAAAGTATTACCTAAAGTAAACCATTTCAACACTGAATCAAATTATTGCAATGGCAGAAATCACACCTGTCTCAGGGGATAAATCGAGTATTCCGGCTGTTAAATCCATTCAAGCATCTCTATTGTATCCCACTATGTATTGTGCCTTGTAGAGAGAAAACACTTCTGAAAACTATAAAATCATTTAGCAAAACAAATGCATCAACCACAACAGCCTCACATGGAGAAGAAGCTGAGGAGGTGAAACCCCCTTCTTGCTGAATACCTTGTAGAGTGAATAGATGTACCTGACACAATGCCATTGAAAATGAAATTAAAAAATGCTACTAGAACCAGGCATTTTGGCATCAGAGTTTATTTTTACGTTTTCCTTATTACAAAGCTCACAGGCCAGGGGAAGGCTGGGACCAGAAGCATTCTGTGGTTAATTAAAAACACAAAAAAAGCTCTGTGCAGCTGCAGCAGCTCATTCCCAACAAAGACTCTGCATCAGGGCTGAGGACTGCAATCCTCCTCTCCAGGACATTTGTCACCAACCCTGTGCCTCACCCCTCTTCCCTTGCTTCCCTCTGTAGTGCCACACAACTTGTTCTGCGGATAGATTATAAAGTAAAAACAGAAAGGGGGAGCAGTGCCATTGAATGGAGATGCCTGCAGAGGCAGACACTGAACATGCAGGTGTGAATGCACCTCCAGTAGCTGCAGGTGTGAGATCTGGAAGCCACAAGCTCAAGAAATCCCATCAAAGATCCACCCAATGGTTGGTCATTCTGAGTCTGCATTCCTGCCAGCTGCACCAACAAACTGCAATTTGCTTGTTTAGTGTGCAGAGAGTTTTTAAATGAAGATGGTGGAACCACATGCAGCTCTGGATTATTCTTTAGGAACAACTATTCCTAAGGAATAATTCCTTCAGTTTCTGCAGTGCCTGAGTGGAAGGTCTGAGCTATAGCTGATTTCACAACATCTGTATGATAAAGCACAATTTACTGCCTAGTCAGTTGCACAGTCATAGATTAGTGCAGAATTAATCAAGTATTAAATCTCATTTATAAAAACAGATGTCAATACTGATTTCTTAACAAGCTCCAAAAATTATTGCCAATGTTGAAGTAAATGAAGCCATTTATAAAAGATGAAAAAATACATTTCAGCTGTCAACAGTTTGTATCTCTTTGCTTTGAATCAAGAAGAGGTTAACTCATGGCTCAACCACTATTACACCCTGGCTGTTATTGAAAAACACCTTCCCATCTCTGATTTCACTGCAGCCAGGCTTTCTCAGCTCCTCCATCACCTGACGCTTTAGCTCAGGAGGGGCAGTTTTAGCGAAGTCAAGTGTTTCTGTCAGGAAATCCAGCAAGAGCTCCCCATCTTTGTCCCCTTCAGTAAAGCAGCTGGTTATGTCCAAGTGGGATGGCAGCTCGTAGAGCTGGTACTTGAGCCCAGCTGAATCCAGCATCCTGGGCAAATCACCAGAGGAAACGTAGGAGCAAAGATCCTCCAGAGGGAAGGAGGAACTATACTTCTTCCACAGCGTTTCCCAGCCACTCTTTCCTGAGAGATAAACCACCAGAAAAACACTCAGAGTTAAGGGAAAACATGATTTCAAAGCAGTTTTGATTTTCTGGGTTTTTTAGCAGTTGTCATCAATGCAAGTGGGATCTTCCCAGAGCTGGGACATGTTCTGGGGCACAGTGGAGTTGGCTGCCCCCCTGCTTCTGTTCCTCAGGTTTGGGGGCTGCAGGAGTGGGTGGGCACCTACCCTGGAGCTCCAGCATCCTCCTTGAGCCCCCAGATGAGGCCAGAGCAGCTCACACTTGTGTTTCTCTTCTCAAGAGACATTTTATAAAGCAAACCAGCTGGGTAAGTTGGAAAGTCCCCACATACATCTTCACATCTTTATTTTCCCCCCAGCCTGGATCTCTGATTTGGTATTTCTAGTGCAATTTGCTTGTTTAGTCTCCAGAGAGTTTTCAAATGAAGATGGTGGATGCACACGTAGCTCTGGATTATTCCTTAGAAATAACTATTCCTAAGGAATAATTCCTTAGGTTTCTGCAGTGGCTGAGTGGATGGTCATTTTTAGAAGGATTACTCAGAATGACTGGACAGGGTGAAAATAACTTTGAGCCTAATGAGCAGCTCTTGAAAGTTACAACAATAATTCTCCCTAGGTACTAAAACCAGTTACTTGTTGCTTTATGTGCAAACAGTTATTTACAGTCAAATAAACAGTTTGTGTTTAGAAGGGAGGCGACAATATTTTCTTTCACCCGGTGGAACCTGAAGGTGAGCACTAATTGCAGGAAATGTGCCGGTGTCAGTGCGGTGTGACTCGGAGCCCAGCACTTATCCCCTACCTGAAGGCAGCGTTCCAGGATGGCTCTGGGAGGGCTCAGCTTGGCTCTGCCTTCGTTCTGCAGCAGAGCCACAGCCCCTGCACACCGGCACTGCCACCTCCACCTCTCCTGCCAGCCCTGCTCCCAGGCTGGCTTTAATTACCTGATGAGTTTGAGCTGACATTACTTTTGTGTGAAATTAGCTTTGTTCTGATGATCTTTCAGTAACTCCTTTTGCTTCAGCACTCATTTTAATCGCACTTCTTACTTCCCTTCTATATTCTCTTGTTTTTCTCAAGGTTTTCCCCTTCTTTTCCCCTCTGCTGTTCTGAGCCCTGCTCCTCTACCTCACTTTTTTGTTGCTCCCAGCCATTTCTGCTCCATCAGAAAACACAGCCTCATCTGGCCCAGAGAGGACTTCAAATACTTTTCATGAACTCAGAACTTTAATAACTTTAATTTTGCATAGGCACACATTCTTTCCTGTATTCACATTTTATGAATATCCAAAGGGACAGGATAAGCAACTGGAAGAGTTATAATTAACTATATTCAGGTAATCAGCAATACTCTGATATTGTGATCTATTCTTGTTCAGCCAAAGAACATGAACAGGTTTTTTAAAATCATTTCAAACACAGATTTCTTATTGTAAAGTGCTTGAAAACACTTCAAACCAAAATCATTTGGGGGAAAAAAAAGTAGTTGAATAAATTCAGGTCAGAAGTGTCACTTTATACTGGATCCTTCATGAACAAAATAAAAGGAACTTCAATCACGTTTGCAGAGGTGGCCAAATTCAATGAGAAATTAAGCTTAAACCTCTGAACAAATAATGCTTAACATGGCTTTCAGAGTTGCTAGATGTGACTGTTTGCACTGCTGAAATTTCCATAGCTTTTGAGGCAAATTAAAGGCTTTCTAGAGTCAAATTGGACTCCACCACTGCACTGTCTCTGGCATACCTTGCCCACAGCATTAAAAGGTTGTAGTTTACTCTGCTGCAACACTTTCCTGCTGGATTGACCACAGAGCATCTCTGCAAGATCTGAAACTGCCTGAGAACGCTGTTTGGTACCCAAAATGATGATATTAAGGAAATGGGCAGTTTGAAAAGAAAATGAACCATATGTGCTCCAACACCTGCTGTATGGCACTTCCGAGCCCCCCGCCGCCGTTTGCTTAATGCCAGAGTCTCTGGGAGAGAGAAAATGCAGTGCCCAGCCTGGAAACCTTTTCCAGCAGAGCCTGAAGGGGCTCCTGTGAGTGAGAGCTGCAGGATGGAGCCTCTCCTGCTGCAGGGCCCCAGCTGCCATCCATCACTGGGCAGGCTGTAAGGTGGGGAAGGCAGTGAGGGATGTTTTGTGCCCATGGTGTGGGGTTTTGGCTCATAAATCCACTCAGACACAGGCAGTGGGCAGGTTTCAGGGGATGTCTGCTCACCTCTGTGGCCTGTGCCACACACAGGAGCCCCAAAGAGCCCTCTCCTGACTGAGCAGTGCTTGGGGAGCAGCTCTCACCTGACACCAGGATGATGAGGAGCTTTCCCTGTGATTCCAGGAGGCTGTGGAAGTACCGGACGGTTGCTGGGATATCTTTCACATAGTAGAGCATCTGGAAAAAGCAGAGATGCTTAGAGACATGCAGTGCCATCCTGGTGACTATTATAACACTGTTAAAAGGATCCAAATGGGGGCAATCCTGCAGAAAAGCAGGGACAATGAAGCACCTCAGGAAGGTGTGGGCTGTGGGCTCCCACTGCAGGCTCAGGGCTGACATGCCCTGCCTGCTCTCTGGCACTGCCAGCTCTGAGCTCATGTTATTCATCAACCTGAGAGGAAGAGATTTGCCTTTCTTCAGTGAAGGCTTTGGGAACACAAAGGCAATTTCATGAAAAGGACAAGGAGCTTTTGAAGACACCAGCTAAAATGTATTCTTAGTTGACTGCCACCCACAGCCTGGTTAATAGGACTACTGTGCTCAAAGCCGCTTTTCATTTTTGCAGTTCATTTATGCTAAAGCACTTCAAATTACTGGGAAGTAAACTCACCTTTCTTCCCCTACAAGTGGATAATGAGGTCACATACTTCACGCATACTTTTAACAGCTGAGTCTTTGGCAGCATTTTCTTTGCAGAGACTCTTACCTGGATCATGTGAATGAAGTCCCATTTTTTAGTCTTCTTTTCTGCATTCATTCGACTTTCATATTCATCAGCTGTCTCCTTGTGCCAGGCAAACTTTATGTTCTCGAGGTCTGATGCCTGAGCCACACGCTCTGAAACAGAGGAGAAGGCAGGACAGAGTTATCTCAATTGCAAATAGGGGGCTGATTTCCACTCAGAGCTTTAATACATCCAAAAGCCCTATTTAGGTAGAGAGTTTTGGTACCAGTTTAACACAACAGTGGAATATCTTAAACCTTGAGCCCATATGTGAGGAGAAGGCTGTAGAGGGATTTACAGGACAAAATCTTAAGAGAGTCTGTTGCTTTTCCCTTTGCTCCCTCATTTGGGCTCTTCTGGTGTTTACCTGAGCTAAAAAAATAGAAGTAATTTCTTCCCCATGACTGGCTCAAGCTGAATTAAAAGATGTTGATTGGGATTCATTGTTATGAGGCCACAAGCAGCACATTTCATGAGGAATAGAAGAACTGATAGCCCCAGCACTTACGCGGGAGCCAAACAAAACCCACATGGCTGAGCAGGAGTCAGGCCATGGTGGAGGATTTTCCCCAAATCAAAACAAGTGCCCAAGAATGGATCAAAGCAGGAGTTTCTTTAGAAGAGAAGCACAATTTAAAGGTTGAGAAGGGCAGAAAAAGCAAATGTATTCTTCTAAATTTGTGTAACTGGGATGGCAGGAGAGGGAAGGAGTTTTGTTCCAAAAGCAAGGACCCTTCTCTTGACATTCAGTGGCTTCTGTAGAAACAATTTTTCAGGAGCCCACAGTTCTGACCAGCTGCTTCAGGCAAAAGGGATGACAGTGTTTTAAAGCAAAGAGCTTTAAGGAGTGACACATGGAGTGTCCTCAGACCTCAGTACAATGCACATCAGCAGCTGAGGAAAACACTATTTTGGAGAAGTGGATTCAAACAATAAGTTACACTGAGGGCCTGGCTCATTGCTACATTCTCTTTGTTTTTATGGGAGCAAAAGTAAGAGGTAATTTCATAATGTAGGGAATACTAATGTCCATCTGCTGGCATATGGAGCTCCTCTCACTGTGCTGCTGCTCAGCACTGCTCCAGGCCAAAGCAGCCCCTGATTCAGTTCCTGTGCTTCACTGGAGTTAGCATCAATTTAAAACTTACATGGCCCAAAGGCAGGCTGAGCCTTAGCTACAGAACACATGTTCAGAACAGCACAGTTTGCTAATACCAGAGCCTTTACAGCACTAATGACAATGTTCCTCCCTCTGGGCTCTGATTTGGACACGTCCCCGTCAGGCAGATGAGAAATGCTCCATCAGTGCTTATCTCCTCTCTTCTGAGCCTGGAAATGGGCCGCCCCTTTCAGATGCTGCCACTGTTACTCTGTTAGCTTCCATTTATCAGCCACTGGCCCCAGCACTGGCAGTCCAGATTTGATTTGCTGCTCTAAGCTCAGGAGCAGCTCTTACGCCCTCACCAATAATCCAGAGCAGTCTGGTTCAGTTTAATTGTGGGTCTGTCTGCAAGGGGGAGCTGGGAAGAAAACTGAATTGCTTTCCAGGCTGGGCCTTCAAAGTGCAAACACTAGGAAATGGAAATTCATTATGGGATTGTGGTGAATTTCTGCCTAAATATTCATCTGAATCCCTGATGAAAAGTTTTCCTTCCTCTTCCCCCGGGCTCACCCCAGATTCTTTTCCCAGCCAGGAGCTGTTGTGTACCTGATGGGTGCCATCAGAACTGGCAGCTGTGCTGGTGACGGAGCTCAGATGTGGGGCCACCAACACTCCAACCATGGCCACCAGGGGAATCCACCAGGAGCGAGGGAAAGGCACAGCCTGCCCATGAAGCTTTGAGGAAAGCCTCCGTCCCATGCCACAGCCTAAGAGAAACCTGAGTTTGTCATCATTGCACATCCCAAGGAGTTTCTCTCGTGAGCTTGGCTTCTCCTTCCCATGGAGAAAGAATTTGGTGAGGCAGAAAACACAACTGCTGAATCCTCAGAGGTGCAGATGATGTTTCTAACTCTCTACAGAAAATCTTAGGCCTCAGAAACCTAATTAACGGTAGCTACTGGGGACATGATAAATTACCAAATAAGACAGTTTAAAGAAAGAAATTCAGATGAATATTTCATTTCTAGTTTAGCATAAAACTTAAAATAAGGACAACGCTTTATATTTTCTTTAACTTTCTTCTGGAAAGAAACTCTCTGCAGTAGGATGGGACTGCCAGTTAATTGGTGGTGGCTGGTGGGACCACTGGGAAGATTCAGAGCAAATCCAGTCCAGTGTAGCCCAGACAGGACAGAAATTCCTTGCTCAAGTGCACAAACTGTCTTACAAACAGAGAAGATGCTGTGTTGCCCACCCTTCACCATTTCAGCCTGCAGGAATATAAGAGCACTGGGGATTTTGCACAAGACATCTTTTAAAAGATCAGGTCTGTGTTAAATTGAGAAAGATCTTTAAAAATTAGGTTTGTCCTGGGAGCCTTTGTTGCTTCCAGTGATTCTGAGCTACCTAACTGCAGGGAGAAAGGGATTGCTTCTTTTTTTTTCCTTTGACTTCCACAAGCTGATTCACACTGGGAATGCTTCATTTTTAAGGATTCAAGCAAGAGCAAGACTGGAGATTTACAGTGTGGTTTCACAGCCTGGTATTTACCATGGCTTGGAGGATTTCCAGCAAGAGACTCAGCTGCTGAGGTTCATTCCTTGCGCTCACATCCATCCAGGATGGCTCTCTGGCCAGGTGAGCTCTGCTCAGGGCTGGTGCCACCTCCCTCAGCACCACCTGGAGGTGAATCCTGGTGGGCTCTAATACAGTGATAATCAAACCCTGCGTTGCTGTTTAATGCTCACTTTGTAGGGCAATTTGATCAAAGTACCCTCGTTAACACTCAATCCTGCTCGGAAAATGTTCCATTTTCCTCCATGGATGCTGCTTAGACCTTTGGGCTGGGGAAGGGAAGAAGCTCTGAGCCCCAGAGCACACGGTAAAAGCCTTTCCTATCACTCCTGCTTCCCTTCCCGTGTTTTCTAATTCAAAGCCTGGTTACTAATTTAGTGCCCCACTGTGAGCTTTAGGTGTTTGTTGGAAACGATATTTAAGATGTGAGAGAATCACCATGAGACACTAAAATTTTCCCTTTGATGCTGAGGAAGGATCCTGATTCAACACAAGTTGAAATGGAAAAACTTTCTGAAATGCCGGGATTTCACTCCATTCCCATAAAATCACCCATCACTTCCCACCTTGTTTAGCTTTTAAAGTCTACCTAGGCAAGCATTTGCCATTCAGAGATCTTTGCAGCGTGAGAGACTAAGATTTCAATGAGAGTGAACATTGCTGAGAAGCAATGATTGCAAAAAAACATGAAAATTTGAATTTTTTAACTTTTAATAGACAGTTCTGACAAGAAGGCATTTGAACATAGGGTCATCCACTTTTCAGCACTTTTAAATGCATGTAAAATAATTAATGTAAATTTAATTTATTTAGTGTAAAAATACCTTTGTACTTGGAGATTTGGTCAGCACTTGGCTCTATCACATTGTTGTTGATGGTGGCCCCAGGATACCTGGCTCGTATTTTTGAGAGGATCTGCAAGTCCATCTCACCTAAAGAAGCAGGAGACACAAAACAGAGAATGAAAGCAAAGCTCAGACAAAGGAAATCTCCACCACCATCACACCCCCAGCTTGGCAGACTGATTTCTGCCATTTATGTATGGGTGCACCACACAGGGCCAAGCAGCTGCTTTGTGTTCTCAGTAGGTTGCAAGTGAAGATTGAGCTCTAGGACTTGAGAAAAATGTAAACATCAGTCCCAAATCTCTTCATTTCTCCTCTCTTACTGGCACCACCAGGGCCAAGGGAAAACCTGACACAGTCATGCTTGACCTCTCTTTTTCTGGACACGGTCTAACCTCAAGGAGGAGATCCTACAGGGCTCTCACAGTGCCAGTTCTGAGGGCTCCAGCAAACTTGGCAGGGTTGCTTAGGAGTCAGTAGGAGCATTTCTAGCCAGGCACCTCCCTGGCTACAAGGTCATGTGGAGGAGGGAAAGGGAATATGTGTTTACACTGGGATCAGAGACAATACTCATATCTGTTTGTCTTCAGTGTCCTGTGACTTTTCCCAAAAGAATGATGAATGGAGCACATACCATTTGTGTTTAGCTAACCCTTGTTTACAGAATACCCCAGAGATTCCTGTGTTTCATGTTTCTGTTGAGGAAGAGTTCTCTCTAAACACTGCTCAGGCCAGCTGTAATTGTTCTATTGATGGATGTACTGGTAGATCCAAGATTTCAGAATTTAAAAATAGCTCCATCATTCTCAGCCATCTCACCCCATCTGCAGTGGAGGAAACTCAGGGGGATGATATTTCTGACTGAGGCATGAGTCCAGGGACAATATCCAGCTGGCTTGCTCAACTTTCTCCAACCTCTGCTTATTGTGCTTGGATAGATTTTAGGTGGAAAAAGCAACAGCAGAATAAATTAAGGTAAGAAAGAGTGAAACAGAGGGTAACTATATTGAATATTAGGTCCAGAGGTCATGTTACAAGTAAATATCTAGCTTTGTCCTGGAAGATTTACTTGTGCTTGCACAAAACTCCATGTTATAGAATTCCCTACAAATGAACAAAGTTTTGCACTGAATGGAAGACCACCCTGATGGCCAGGCAGGCCCTTGCTGTGGGGCTGTGGAAGGAGGAGCTGCACAGACTCTGCCCACCCTCATCATTTTCAGAGCCACGGACTCCCACCACTTCAGCATTGGTTCCATCCTGCAGAATATTTGAGGAACAAAAGGAAAACACTGGGCACTAAATTGCTCATTAGTGCCCAGGGTACATAACACACCAAAGCGAGGAAGAGTTGCATTTTCTCAGACTTACGTGTCCTTCTTAAAGCAACCAGCAACACCAACCCTCACATGGCATCTCTGGAAGCATGTTCTTTGAGGGAGGGAAATTGAATTTCTGAGGCAGCAGAAAGAGCTGCAGCTTTGCTATTGCTGCAAGCCCTGTACTCTGTAGTCTGCCATGGTAAAATTTGGGAACACAGAATTTGAAATTAACTACTGCCATAGTTTGATTTTTGCTTGCTTTACCAACTTCCCATAAAATTATTAGTCCTTTGAAAAGGCTGTGCAGGTCCTGATTAAAAAATAAATAAACTGAATTTTGTATTTCCATATGCAGATAGGTTAAAATATTCCCTTCTGCTCTTGTGTGGCCAAATCACCCTTGTACTGCTTTTAACCAAAAAACCCACCCCTTTAATTCATAAATTAATCCACAGCCTTAAATGACTTCACTTTCAGCTCTTTTATATGCAAACAAGTGTCCCGAGGCATTTTACACTCAGATCGGCGGCAGCTTGCATTATCAACAATTTGGCAATTAGGCTATCCGAATTATTTAAACTCTCCAACACAATTACCTTTTAAAGGCTACCACTATGTTCGCCATTAAGTTTCTAATTAAACATTTTACGTAACGGGATGGTTTATAGCCCAGTTGCTCCTTTACAGCAGCGCTGATGCCTTTGATGGTTTTTAAAGGTACAGAGAGCGGCGCGCTGGAGTGTGAACTTAATAAGGCAGCGGTGTTTGGGCAGCTGGAATGGGATGGGATCTAATGGGATGGGATCTAATGGGATGGGATGCTGCATTAATGGGTTCTTGTCTCCCAAGGTGGAAAAACTGAGAGGAAAAGCTTTTTTTCTGTGCCTCCTTCCTAAGAAGAGCAGGGGCAGGTGGGGTTGGGGCAGCAGCTCCATCACTGCCCTCCACAGCAGCCAGGCTCGGCTATAGGGGGATCTGGGGATCGGCTCCCTCCTGGCCTCACAACGGCTGTGCTGAGAACAAACCTGTGAGCAGATGGGGTTGGGTGATCTGGGGATTTTTAGATCACAAAGTGAGCTTTGCCTACCCATTACTGATTAATGGCAAGCTGGACTGTCTCTGGCCAGGATGAAGAACCACGCTTGTGTTCTCTCTCTTTTTCTCTCTTTTTTTCCTCTCTCTCTTTCTTTTCTCTCTCTTTTCTCTCTCTCTCTCTCTTTTCTCTCTCTTTTCTCTCTCTCTCTTTTCTCTCTCTTTTCTCTCTCTCTCTCTCTCTTTTCTCTCTCTCTCTTTTCTCTCTCTCTCTCTTTTCTCTCTCTCTCTCTCTTTTCTTCTCTCTCTCTCTCTTTCTTTTCCTCTCTCTCTCTTTTTTCCTCTCTCTCTCTCTCTTTTCTTCTCTCTCTCTCTCTTTCTTTTCCTCTCTCTCTCTTTTTTCCTCTCTCTCTCTCTTTCTTTTCTCTCTCTTTTTTCCTCTCTCTCTCTTTTTTTTCCTCTCTCTCTCCTCTCTCTTTTTCTCTCTCTCTCTCTCCCTTTCTTTCTCTCTTTTCTCTCTTTTTTCCTGAGGAATGCTTTCCTTTGGAGAGCAATGTTCCTGCTCTGTCACACTGTCTGTTTTATGGCTAATGCCAACCATTTACATACAATTACTTTCCATTTACATACAATTACTTTATGGAGGAGACACTAACCAAACTGAGGTTAGTCTTTGGCGATGGTATGACTACAGCATTTAAACTAGATTTAACTGTTCATATAAAATTTAAGTGTGGTGACTTAATGGGCAGAGAAAGAAACATAGGTTTTAATTATGGGGCCACTTAAGCAAGAACTTAATGAAAAGCTACTTGATCTTACCGGTATTGTTTTTCCACTCAGTGAATGTCAGACAAAAGACTTCTTATTTGTATTTCTTCTGGAGCTCATGCTCACCCCCAATGTTTTGGAGGGCAGTAGCTCCAGCAGAAACTTGTACACTGATGGTGGTCAGCAAACACAGCAAAGCAGAGCTCAGCCATGGCTCTTACATAGCAGTGATGGGAGCTATCACCTCAATAAAGGTACAGGGGGAATATTGTAATGCAGGTAAAAAATAAAATTTTCTGAGGAATCTCAAACATTATTTTGTTTGGGGTTTGGGTGGGGTTTTTGCTGCTTTTGTTTTGTTTTGTCTTGTTTTGGTTTTGTATAGAAACCCTGTGGAGCAGTTAAAGTTTCTCTC
This sequence comes from Ammospiza caudacuta, assembly GCF_027887145.1. Lineage (NCBI taxonomy): Eukaryota > Metazoa > Chordata > Aves > Passeriformes > Passerellidae > Ammospiza > Ammospiza caudacuta. Next base: position 38,445,486 of record NC_080600.1, on the reverse strand, counting down.
TGCCTTTGAGGAGGGATGCTGTAGAAGGAGAGGTTTTTATGGAGGACACAGAGGAATCAGAGTGGGGAGGCACAAGCTGTTTTCAGATGATGTGGTCACACATCAACTAACACCAGCTGTCCCCTGGTGCTGACTTATCAAGGAAAGACTTATTTCCCATTCTGCTCCTTTTGCAACTTTTAGTCTCCTATTTTTAAGGAAAGAAATAAAGGAAAAGACATACCAATATTGAAGTCCATACGTACCTGCTCCACCACCAACACTTAGAACATTGATTGTAGACTTCCCATTTCCAATACTGAAAAACATTATTTATACCTTTTAGGAGAGCTGCCCAGTAGAGAGGGTTCCATGCATGATGTGAGACACTGGAGATCCCATTAAGAGTAAAATTTGCAGGGCAAAACCCAAATGTAATGTGTGTATACACAGGCATGCCTGCAAATGGGCAGGAGGGATCAGATTCAGAACTCTTCCCCTTTGAACATTCGTGATTTCCAAACTGTTATTTTGGATTATTTGACAATTTGTAGAGGTGGCATTTTCCTTTTATTATGAGGGAATACAAGCAGAAGCAAGTGCACACCTTCTCTGTGTCTGCGCTCTGAGGAACAGAGCCCTCGGGGTCTGGGCCAGCAGCTTAAAAATTATTTGTAGAACTTTTGCATTATGCAAAATGGGGAGGGAGAGGGGAGAGTGCAATGCTCCAAAAATCCCTGAGTGAGGCTTTGGCAGAGCCATGAAGCCCTGAGCAGAGCATCCCCAGAGCCAGGATTTGATGCTGGCTGCCTGCTCCCAAGCCAGCCAGCAAAGGACACACACTGGCAGGCCAAGCATGGGCACAATCCAGTCATCCTAGAGAAACCCTAAATATTACCTGAAAAGCTTGCTTTTAAAAAGCTGCTTTCCATCAAGTTTGATGCTAGAATATAGTATCTGTTAGAGCATTTCAGAGCTGATTCAGGGCCAGCCGTTTTTGCGTGCAAGGAAACAATGCAGCCTTATCTCCTCCTGGCTAGGCAGCCTCCTGTGACTGTGTTCACAGGGGTCCCAGGATGAGGGAAGAGATGAGGATCTGACTCCATGTTTCAGAAGGCTGATTTATTATTTGATGATATATATTATATTAAAACTATACTAAAAGAATAGAAGAAAGGATTTCATCAGAAGGCTAGCTAAGAATAGAAAAGGAAGGAATGAGTAACAAAAGCTTGTGTCTCGAACAGAGAGTCTGAGCCAGCTGACTGTGATTGGCCATTAATTAGAAACAACCACATGAAACCAATCACAGATGCACCTGTTGCATTCCACAGCAGCAGATAACCATTGTTTACATTTTGTTCCTGAGGCCTCTCAGCTTCTCAGGAGAAAAAATCCTAAGAAAAGGATTTTTCAGAAAACATATCTGTGACAGCCTCCATCCCGAGAGCCACCATCCAGAGCCGTGTGTGCAAATGGAATCTATCCCAGGCCAGCAGACAGGGCAGGGAACAGCAATCCCGAGGCCAGCACCCCCTGGGACCGTGGCCCTGGCTGTCCCTGAGGCCAGGCTGGGGTTACCTGGCTATGACATCTGGCAGGTGCCTCTCCACGAACCCCTGCATGCTCTGGTGCTCCGTGGATCTCTCCAGGAAGACGCGAAAGGACTGGACGTATCTGTCAAGGTCTGTCAGCAAATTCCTCATGGGTGAAGCCATGCTGGGAGGCTGCAGGAGGGGACAGGCTGCTCCCTGCAGCTCTTCTCTCCGGGCTAGAGAAGAAATGAAAAGTGCTGGAGGGGAAAATCCAGCCTGCACCTGGACTTTGCTCCACGTCTCCAGCCCTGCCACTGCCTCAGAGTGTTGCACAACCTTGCAATACAAACTGCAAATGGGGTCCAAGCAGCAAAGGGTAATTTATCATCTTTAATCTGTGCAGAGCAAGTGCCAGCATTTTTTAACTGTGCTGACACAGGACTCTGTTTAAACACAGTAAAAGGGTCTTTAGATGGTTCTAAAATACAAAAAAAAAAAAAAAAAAATTCCTCTGTTTTGTGAAGGCATGGCTCTGGATTAGAAGAAAGTGCAACACTCATCTCCAGAGATGCTGGCAGATGTCTCTATCTGTTTTTTTAATCTTTTGATGTTCTTAAATGGAATGCTGATGGTGGGGTGAAAACAATAAAAACCTCATAAATGCACTTTATTTTTCTAGTTCTTCTGAAGATAATGGTACAATTCCCATGGGTTAAGTAGCTAATTCACCAAAGCCACGTGAGTTGCTGGAATAGATGTTGTGCTAAGCCAGGCTTACAGGCAATCAGGAGTGGGGAAGGCAAGTGGGGAAGTGTCAGACTGTACCTTGAAAAGTGCACAAAGATGTCTTTATCCTCTCTTAAACTGCAATTTAAGTTCCTCATATCTTGTCCTACCTGGCAAGAAGAAGGGGGAACCCTCTCCCTCCTCAGGGGCCCCATGCTGAAGGACGCGCTGCATTTCCTCGGTGTCTCTCACCATTCCCTCTGCCTTTCCTGCAGAGGTTAAATCCCAGCCACCTCTTGCTATTTTTACAGTTCCCTTTGGACACTCTCCAGCCAAACCCCATTGGTGCTGAAGTGCAGCACAACACCCTCCCAGCCATTGCTTTTCCTGGCTCCCAGCACAGCCAGGACGATTTCCCTGGCTCCACTGAGACCCTGCACCCGCTGCCTTCACTCACCAGCACGACTGGAATTCAAACCAGGGGCTCTTCCCAGACTGCTCCTCTGGTCCCTTTGAGTTATAAATCTGGCCTCTGCTGTGCTCAAGTCCCTCCCAGCTGCACATCAAATAACACAAATAATTTCATCTCTCCTTCACACCATAAACAGAAACAAAAGCAACAGGCTCAGGTCCATATTTGCCACTGCCTCCCTTTCTGGCAGTGAACTTCTGACAAATTTTCTGACTGTGCAACCAGTTTTCCACTCACCCAATACCTGTCTCATCAAGGCCACATCTTCCTCACTTGTTTATGAGAATCTCATACACAATGGTGCCATCTCCTTCTCCCCTGAACACCAGCAGAAAGATGGGCTTGGAACAATTTCTGATTGGATCCCTGATAGATCCACATTGCCTGACCATCACCTTATTCTCTTTCTGCTGCAGGGAGGATGATTTCTAGGAACTATTTCTAGGGACAGCCATCATGCTGAGCAGCTGCCCAGATCCTTCTCCTTCCCCTTTCCAACGACAGCATCAGCTGCCTGGCTTTGCCCATTTTCCTTCCCTGCCTGTGACAAACACCCAAGTTGTGACACATTTTGGTTTTGCAGCCCATGGGCCAAATCTCCTCAGATCCCAAAGGCTCCTGCAGGAAGGGGCATGGTGAAGCTTGGTGACAATTCACCTTCCCCAGTGAGTGCTGCTACCAGAGCCATTGGCAATGGCTGAGAATTCATAATCAATTAGCAATGCCTGATAATTGCTCTCATTGTGGCAGTCCCAGAGAGGAGTGGTGACCTCTGGAGCAGGTCCCAAAGTTGATTTTCCACCCATAGTGCCTCCAAGGCAGACTGGCTTTGGTACACTCCCTGCCCCCCACCTTCTCAGACAGCAAGGATACTTTCAAGCGAAAAAATAGCAAATCTGAGCATTTTAAAGAGCACTAATGAAAAACAAGCTGGCACAACACTGGTAACAAGTAGACGGGAGAGCTTTAAAAACTTTGTCAGCCTCTGACCCAGATGAGCAGCACTCAAACACCCAACAACATCTGAATTACCCTGGGGAATCCAAGAGGGAATTTTTCCAGAGATAGTAAAGAAGGAAACTCCTGGATGTACCTTGGATGAGAATTACTCACTGCTAACCCACCCTGAAAACACAATTGTGTATTCTGTGTTTACCCATTCCTTTGCTATGCCTGACTCGTTTTTTATTTTAAGTGCATAAGGAAGCTTTGCTGTTTGCCACTAATATATTTTTACTACCTTCAATATTGAAAAAACAAAGTTTTGCAGTTTATAAGAGGAGATTTAGATAATTGACCCTTTTTTCTGTTCCTCCCTCTACTTCCCATGATTTAATTTGCCAACATCCCCTGCTCAGCAGTCTCTAATGAGCAGCCGAGATTCATTCTCATGTTGGGTGCAGTTCAAGGAATTTGTCTCATTTCTTTCATTACACTTTTGGCTGTTGGAATTTGCCCCATTTATTTCTTTCTGTGTTTTCTGCTGTTTGAATTGAAGCCAGTTAACTTTAAAAATGCGTAAACAGAAGGAAGGAAAGGACTTCTCTTTTAACTTCTCTTTAACTTTTTTAATTCAGAAAACAGGACTGTTTTCTGAATCAGGCTGATAGAAACTTGTAAGGTTAATAATAATAATATTCACTCGGGCTTGTTCTCTTCAGTGATAATCGAAACTTATCCTAGGAAGACTGGAGGGGTTTTGAAAGCGGACACTGTTTATGCTGCAGTTACTTGATCCGACCCTGCTTAGTGCCAGCAGAGTGAAACCTGCTTGAAACTCGCCATAAAACCCTTTAAACCCTCCCCGTGAAGGCAGCAAACCAAGTGATGGTGGCAGGGTGGGTTTTCCAGCACAGGAGCCCGTGTGCCAGCGACAGAGAGCGGCATCCCGCCCGGAGCGAGCCCGCTCCATCGTTGGCTCCCGCACTTACCTGGGGTGCCCTGTGCCCCTCGGGCTGTGCGAGGGATGCTGCTGAGCCCCCGGGCTCTGCTCCCAGCCGGCCCCCTCCCAATCCAGCCACCTTTCACCCAGCCACCTTCCCGTCCAGGCGCCTCCCACCCATCCCCGCCCCATCCCATCCCATCCCATCCCATCCCATCCCATCCCATCCCCGCCCCATCCCATCCCATCCCATCCCATCCCATCCCATCCCATCCCATCCCATCCCCGCCCCATCCCATCCCATCCCATCCCATCCCATCCCATCCCATCCCATCCCATCCCATCCCATCCCATCCCATCCCATCCCATCCCATCCCCGCCCCATCCCATCCCATCCCATCCCATCCCACCCCCGTGGCCACATCACGGGAGAGGCTCTGCTGCTGAAGGAGCTGGAGCCTCCTATGGCAGCAGCTGCTGGGGATGGAGCAGAGATAGAACCTCTTATGGCAGCAGCTGCTGGGGATGGAGCAGAGTTCGAGCCTCTTATGGCAGCTGCTGCTGGGGATGGAGCAGGCAGAGTTAGAACCTCACAGGAAGAGCAGACAGAGTTAGACCCTCATATGGCAGCTGCTGCTGAGGATGGAGCAGGCAGAGTTACACCCTCCAGCTGCCAGGAGAGGCAGGTGGCAGCTCCAGCCCTGCCACATCCATGCCCACTCTCCATGTGTTCCCCACCAGTTCTCCCCCAGGACACACCTGGCATGGCCACGCTGATGTGGGAGCATCCAGACACAGAGCTCTACCCCTGTGTTAATTACAGCAGGGGTGGCAAATGAAGCCCTGCCAGTGAAAAATAGAAAATGCAGCTCCTGACAAATTGGAAATTATTGTCTCAGTGTGTGGCATGGGGTGATGGGCAGCATCATTTGCAGCTTGCCTATAGAACCCTTCCACTAGAGAAAACTTTGCTTTTTTAGCTGGTTTTGTCAGCAGATATTCTTCTTATCCCTTACTTTGCAGAGCTTAAGCATTTTCCAAGTTGTGTGCACCCTCTGCAGCCCTGTCAGGAGCAGTTTTATCCCAAGTAACATAAGTATGGATAAAACCACTGACCCATGTCTGCTATCACATTGTGATTTGGTATTCAGGGCACCACACATTTGCCCCATTTTTTGCCTTTGTTTCTCCATATTTAGGATTTTTTTTTAAGTTAAACAAAGAAGTTTTCCTTCTGGAGTTAGATATAGAAATGAACTGTTCAAGGAGAAATGAGCTGTTCACATGATAAAAGTCACACAAAATAATACCAGTAATATTAATAACAATGCTTTCAAAGGCACAGTTACAGGGAGAATGGCTGCAGTTTGACATTTAGCTGAGAGTTTACTCAAATGAAGATTTCATATCAACAGTTAAAATTGTTCAGCCAGAACGATGACTGTGTGTGAAGGCAACACCCACTGCAATTTTTCCTCTCTCTGTTCACAGCACCATTTCCTCTCCAGTTTGAGGGAATGAGATACAAAGCCCTTTATCAAAGACCTCACCAGGAGCAGCAATGCCAGTGTTTAGTACCTACCATATTTTATGATTCTGTGCTTCAAAGAGTGATGCCAAATCCACACAGGCAGAACGGGGAGACCAGCAACAGTTTTGCCCTTTGAAATCAACAATCATGACTTGCTTGCCCATGGCAGGGGAGCTTAGGACTAGGTGGCCTTTCAGGTCCTTTTGAACCCCTTTTCTCTGGTTCTCTAATTCTATGACTTTATTTTCAAGGGGTGTTTTGAGGGAAGTGAAACTCTAAGTACCCCATCAGCCACAAATCAAGCCAGCTTCTGCTGGCCTGCAGTGTCCCAGCAAATGTCCCTTCTGCAGGCACAGCTCCCACCCAGAGAACCCTGTCCTGGCTCTGTACTGGTGATAAGCACTGCTGTCCAAACATAGCTGGGCAGCAACATCACTGGTGTTTGGTTTTCTGTGCAGTTCTAGAAATCTGTATTAATTGGTATCACCAAAGCTGTGCAAGCTGGTCTAAAGAAAATAAACTCAGTGCATCTGGCCCACACTTTTTCTCCTCTGTAGAACATTAAGTATGGGTTTTCCAAGTCCCTGTTTCCATTTAATATGAAAGCCTAAGTTTAGAGAGCCAAAAATAAAAATTATATGCATCAGGTGATTTTAAGTGCATTATGAAAATAAAAGATGCTGCTGTTAATTTGCTTCTTTAATTTCCCCTGGGGACTCATTGTAAGCTTTAAGCAAAATCCACCAGCCATTTCAGTGTGATGTGTGCTCAGTGCTGCCTGGAGCAGGGACACTGGGGATTTGGGCATGCTGCACCACTGCCTAGCCCAGTGCTCAGGGAAGGGCTGTGATGAGCCAGTGGCTCAGCAGAGAAGGACCAGGGCCAGGATGGAGCATCATTCTGTAAATGACCCTGCAGAGGAGCTGGCCACACACAGACCTGGCAGATCTATGGGTTTGTTCATTAAGGTGGTTGTACACTATTTGACATCATAGAACCATCACAGAATCATAGAACAGTTGTGTTAGAAGGGACTTTAAAGATCATTTCATTCCAAACCCTGCCATGCAACCTTACTCCAAGTCAGATCCAACCTGGCCTTGAGCCCTTCCAGGGAAGGGGCAGCCACAGATTCTTAATATTTATTTATGAAAAATCACCTTCCTGTCCCATTCTACCCTGTGGCCTCCTATACACAGCACTGTCCTAGATAGCAGGAGGCTGAGTTATTGAGAGGAAATCCTACAAGCCCTAAGGGCATTAATATGTTGGAAATAATATATTAAACATTTCTCTATCATGACAGCTCAAGGGACAATTCACAGCTCTGTAGATACCTGGACAACTGTGAGGTAGAATAATACTGAAATACAAAGTTGTGAGTAAGACAAGTCCCCCTGGGAAGCTGGCAAGGACACAAGTAGCTGTCACTGGCTCCTTAGGTGAGTCAAGAGCTGGGAACAGCCAACACCTGCAGATTATTTCCTTCTCTAGAGTACAGCTGTGTGGGTTTGGGCTGAAAATTTATACTCTGGGAAGAAGGGGAAAGGAGTTAAGGGTCCAAATGAATCACTGAAACCTTTTCCTCCAGGGATGCTCCAAGTGATGCTGGCAGACAGCCCTGGGTGGAGGAAAGGGGGAGGGGATCATGCCCTGCTCCAGGCTCCCAGGGTGCCCACCAGCAGCACAGGATTTCCCATAGGCTGTGTGGATCTCATCAGTCCCATGGCAGAAGTGGAAATAGCAGAAAATAATTATCCACTGATGGTTTAGAAGAGCTGGGCTAGCTGGTGAATCTGTTGATGCCTTCAGAGATGAAAGTCCCGTCTAAGTTGGCAAAAACCAGGGTACAAGCAGGGGACTGGGACTGGCTGCTGCTTACATGAAGAGAGGAGATGAAGGCTGTGCAATGTTGATTTTACCTCAGAAGGGATGGGAGTGCCAGAACAGACCATCCCTCACATAAGTGGCTGCAGTGACCCTTCTCTGGGGAATGATCCTGATAAAAGCAGAAGCAAGACGCTGTTTAATGTCTGAGGAATAATTTCTGCTGTGTCCCAATAAAGCACACGCTGATGTGAGCTGGGCTGATAACGGCAGCGCCGCGCCGGCCCCGCAAAATCTCATTTGTCAGGACAACTGAACTGTCAGTGCCAAAGAACAGACAGGTTATTGCTCATGCTCCTCCAAGGTTACTTTTATTAAAATGGAAATTTCCAAAGCTTTGCATGCACACATACATGGCCACGGGTGCAGGCTGCCCTGGGAGGGGGAGAGGAGAGGAGAGGAGAGGAGAGGAGAGGAGAGGAGAGGAGAGGAGAGGAGAGGAGAGGAGAGGAGAGGAGAGGAGAGGAGAGGAGAGGAGAGGAGAGGAGAGGAGAGGAGAGGAGAGGAGAGGAGAGGAGAGGAGAGGAGAGGAGAGGAGAGGAGAGGAGAGGAGAGGAGAGGAGAGGAGAGGAGAGGAGAGGAGAGGAGAGGAGAGGAGAGGAGAGGAGAGGAGAGGAGAGGAGAGGAGAGGAGAGGAGAGGAGAGGAGAGGAGAGGAGAGGAGAGGAGAGGAGAGGAGAGGATTTCATTTGGAAGGACCCTACAGTGATGATCTAATCCAACTGCCTGATCACTTCAGGGCTGGCTGTAAGTTAAAGCATCTTGTAGAGGACATTATCCAAATGCTTTTTAAACAGATGATAGTAAAACAAAAATAGGGGGGAAATGAGCAAAAATAATAATACCTAGCTGTATTTCATTTTTTGTTGTCATAATACACAAAGAAGCTACAAGAAGCAAAACCTGAATTTGTCTGCTGTGAAATGATTTGTTCAACAAATGTGCCTTTTTATCCTCCCCAGTATATCTGAGGAATAAATTTTTACAAACATGTGCCTTAGTTAAAATAATTTTGCTTTTCCCGCTCCTGAAGTTAATTGAACCAAAAATTGTTTGTGAAATACCTCATTATGAAGCACTTCAAATTCCTGGCTTGCAATTAGTGAAACAAATCAGTGCTCTATTCCCAGACTGAAAAAAACTCCAAAATATTAGAGCATTTCAATTAGCAATTTGAAACTGAAATTCTTAATTGAATTGATCTCAGAAAGAAATTCAATTTGAAAAAAAAAAAAACATTGGTAAAGGGATTTCATTACTGTGCCTGGGTTTGGAGGGGTTGAGCATGGTCACACCTTCACCAACAGGTGCTCCACACCAGGAGGAGCTGGTAGAAGGAGATGCTGATGGAAATCATCCAGACAGAAAACCTCCAGCTTCTTGCTAGCCCTGAGTGCAGCTCATTTTTTCCTGGGGACTGCAATCTCTGCCCAGAAACCCTTTTTCTGTGCTGGAGAAGCATGAAGAACTCAGCAAAGACCTTATGTTATGGGAAAGCAGATTTATGCCAGGCAAGAGGAGATGGCTTTTTATTTGTGCCACTTTTGCTGCTGATTCAGGTTTTCTACACATTTTAGGAAACAATAATCATTCATTATGAAAAAAAAAACCCAATTCTTACTGCATTTTGCCCATATATAGGAATAATTATTTTCTCTTTTGAAGATGTTGTGATATGAGGACAGAACTGATGGAAATACCCAACAACCTAGAAATTAAAAATAACAAGTTGGGCATTGTTTTTCAGAGACTGTCATAAGGGGCTGCCCCTGGTACCAGGCTGACTCAGTGGAGCTTCAGCCCCAGGAATGATAAAAGCATGAAGTGAGACAGAAGTCATGCAGCTCTTAACACCTGCTCATGTTTTAATTCATTTTCACTCGTAACAGCAATAGTTGTTTTTCCCAAAACAAACATTCCTGGCTCAAAAGATCGCTGTCTTTCCTATATTTGTGCTATTTCTGCAATATCCACTTCCCACTGGCACCTTCTCCACGTTACTAATTTCCCCTTTCCTCCTCCTCTGGCTGCTCCCTCAAGAGCTGGTGTGACAAAGAAGATCTGAACAAGCCACACTTGAAAAGCAATCAACCAAAATTAGAAGGGCTTTCTTCTAGGCTGTGTTTGGAAAGGCATCATCCCCCTGAGCACATGGCTCTGCTGCCTGCCTGTGCCCTGCTCTGACAGGGCAATGCAGGGGGAGCAGTGCCTGCCGTCACAGCATAATTTGAATATTCCGCTTGGAACTCCTTGGCGTGGCTCACATGCCTCCTAAATCTCTCTGCTTGAAGTGTAACATTTTCATGCCCTTCATATCTCTTCCTGTGGGAACTTCTGTTAAGCTTTGGAAAGGGTTTAGGCACACTCACTCCCCTCCAATGGCAGCAGTAGCTGCTTACAACCCTCACAATCAAAATCTTTGTGTGAAGTTGTGTTAGGAACACTTGAGATGTCTGTAAGCCACCACTCATGCCAAAACCCCACATGTGAACTACCCTGACCTGGTGAAGAGTGTCCTTTAGACAAAATTTATTCCCCTCAGCCTGTGGGGTCCTGGCTAGATGGCAGCTGGCAGTGCCAGCTCAGGGGTGGCACCCCTGGTGTCTCTGTTGTGCACAGCCCGTGCACCACTCTGGGCATTACATCACCATGGCAACCTTTAGATCTAAAATGCTCCATGTTTCTTTCTGAAATGTTACACATTTCTTTCTTTCTGCTTCCTGGGACAGAGAACAGCATCCTGAAACTGGGGCTTTGCACCCAGCACCTCCAGACCAGTCACTTACCTTTCCCTCTTCTTCTTTCCCTTTTTTTCTTCTTTTTTTCCTTACAATCCAGAAGCTTTTCCTCCTTCTGTCCTCTTAATGGCAATGGTGGGATGTTCCCACAGGTTCCTGACGAGAATCTGTGTGGAAAGAGAGGGCCAGTGAGCTTTAGGAGTGCCTGTGTGGGAAGAGGGCTCAGCAGCCCTGGATGTTCTCAGGGGAACTGTGTGGCCTCATGTCTCCCCTTGGGGCACAGATGGGAGCTGAAGCTCAGCTCCTGCTGTTTTTGTCTCTCCTGGGCCTCACAATGGGTCAGAGGTGGAGGAATAAGAAAAATAAAGATCAAGTGATCCAGCAAGCAGCATGGCTGGCTGGGGGGGCTGCTCTGCCGTGACCTTGGCCTCTGCAGCCCTTAACTCTCAGCAAGCACACCCAGCAGAGTGAGCTCTAATGGCCCTGTGCCACTCACAGCAACCAAACAAACTGCAGGCAGGACCACAGAAACAGACTGACAGCTCTGCACACTGCTATTAACTATCATTTCACCTTTTTTTTTTTTTTAATGCCAGATGTTATGACCAACCACTGTCACGTGCAGTTAGGCCCTGGGATCTGCCATTGCAGGTGCAAAGTGAGAGGGGTCTGCAGCCCACCAGGGTCTGCTATGGCCAGAGAATCACAGAATGGTTTGAGTTAGAAGGGACCTTGAAGTCCATCTCATTCCACTCCCTGCCATAGGCAGGGACACCTTCCACTATCCCAGGTTGCTCCAAGCCCTGTCCAACCTGGCTTTTTGCCAGGGATCCAGGGGCAGGCACAGCTGCTCTGGGCACCCTGTGCCAGGGCCTGCCCACCCTCACAGAAAATAATTTCTTCCTAACATCCAATTTAAGCCTGCCCTCTTTTAGTTTAAAGCCATTCCCCCTTGCTTCATCACCACCTGCCAATGCACAAAGCTGCTCTCCAAAGCCATGCTGAAGCTTGGCTGTGAACACAGCCATGCTTTAATTTATACTACTTTTTTTACTACAGTTTGAGCTAATATATTAATTTTGGAGCTGAGTGTACCACCTACTGCCAAAAGACGTTGCAAATGTAGGATTTCACAGTGAAATATCAGTACAAAAGCACTGCTTTTACTTGCTAGTACTTGTCAGTGCAAGGTACATGGATCATGCAGAAGTCCTTGACATAGTGCTGTAACATCGCTCCAGTGAGAATGTACAAGAGCTTTTCATGGATAGTGCTGTCATTTCATTTTTTTTTAATTACAACTTAATTTGCAGCCAACAGGAGCCTTGACTGGAAGCTCCTCCCTGCAGAGCCCGTTCATGCTTCAGCCAGAGATTCTGAAAAGGCCATCTTAAAGCTTCCCTAGAAGAACTGTGGATTTCCCCCCCTCTGTGCAAAGCCATTCCCAAAGAAATGGCAGTTGTCTCTTCAAGCCTTAAACTGAAGGTGTGTTTATTTGCTCTGAAGCCAGATGTGAGGAATTGTGTCTGGAAAAGAGGAATTTTCCAGAAGGCAATGAGTGGGATGGAAGGGGCAGTGAGGGATGCCTGGCTGTCACTGTGCAGACCTGGGGGAGGCAGCTCTGTCCTGACTGCATCCTCTGAGCTCCTGCTCCTGTTACAGCCCCAGCAATTGCCATTCCCAGCGTGGTGTCTTCACCTGCCCTCTTATCTCTATCCATGATCCCTGCTCTCCCTTCCCTTTCTGCCCTGTAGGCCTGCAACTGCTGCTGGAAATAATATTTTTTAATACCATTTCTATCTCTCCCCTCAATCCAGCTGGTGCCATTGTAGGCAGTTTCCAAGTGTCACTGCTTCTTTCAAATTCACATCCTCCTGCAAGATACAGACCCATCCAACCCAGCCTGCTCACTCTCTCCTTTGTGCAGGCTTTATATTGCAAGTTATTTAAACTCACAGCTATTTTCCTGATTAAATAAACCTGGGACCAGTTACTCTGAAGAATTTTATTAGAAAGCTACATTGCCATCTTGTTATTTTGATCCCTACTCACCTCTCATCTTCCCACAGACAAAAGCTTCAGAGTTTCTTTATATATAGGTGCATTCATGCTTTTATTGAGCAGGAATCCTCTTCGCAATCTCTACCCTGGGATGAGCCTGCTCTGCAGATCATATTTGCTGTTTTGCTTGGGTTTGATTTTGTCTCTGCTCTGACAACCCCTGGCAGAGTTAATGAGGACAAAAGAAGCACTTCAGGATTTGCTCCTGATTTCAGTGGTGGGAGTCACTTCCTGGCCATGCTCTGGGTGCTTGTCTTCCCATTGCAGTCACATCCAAATTCCAAGGGAACTGGGAAGAGTGGGGCAAGGCAGCAGGAAATATCTTTCAAATTTGCACACACAAGGATGGGTACAGTACCTGAAAAGGCAAAGAGAACTGGAATTGGTTACAGTTATGGCAAAAAGAATTGAAAAAAAACCACAGGCTTGCTCTATTTAATGATTTTTACAACTCAGAGCCCAGTGGAGAGGAGACCTGGGCTGTGGCTGTACCCCCTGGCTCTGGTAATGCAGGGTTAAAGGTCCAGCCTCCAGCCTTCAGGCACGAAAATGCAAATGTGGTGCACTTGTGGCTTCCCAGAGGCAGACTAAAGGGAGCTTAATATAAAATTTTAGAGCCAACTTTTTTCCAGATAGAGGAATTACAGCATGGGAACAAGCAAAAGAAAAGTTGTGAAGAGGATTATTATTGTTGTTGTTGTTGTAATTGTTTACTATTAACATTAATTACTATTCTATAATATATATATTATATACACTATACTACAATATATAATAATACTATAATAATATCATAATATTACTTAATAGTAATATGATAATATTACTATATAATATACTATAATAATGTTATAAAATACTTAGAAAATATAATAATAATATTTCTAATATAATAATATTACTATTACCTGTGGGGGTTTTTGTCCCTTTGGTGTTATTTCTAGCAATTTTCACCATGGATTTTCTCACTCCAGAGCAAAGGAGTGGGGTCTTTTGCAGTCATCCAAATCAGGGGCACATCTCTGTCTCAGGTCCCTGCAGCTGAGGCCAGCAAGACAAAGTGCAGTGGGGAGATGCAGGTCTGCCATCCAAAACACATCCTGAGCTGCTGGGGTGACAGTGACATGATGACATCATGAAAAGCCTTGCTAAAAATGTGCTTTATTTTTCCATTAATCAGCTCTGTTTGAGTTGGATGTGCCAGCTTTCCTGAGAGAAGTAACCTGCCAGACACCCAAATATTGGCTGTTTAATTTCCCTGAAGTTAATGGAGAGAGTGCCTGTAATTACACGTGGCCTCCTGTAAGTTTGCAGCTTTTGTGATGAAGTAGGAGACAGCATTATGGCACTTAAAGCTATTGATTAGTTAAGCTAATGGACTGAGACTGATTGAATCTATTGCCACAGCCAGGGGATTCTGTGTGGTGTTTCTTTGATGAACTCAATAGAAAACACCTCTCAAACTGCAGGGTGGGGAGGTGGGGGCACCAGGGAGGGCCCAGGCTGCTCCCCCCACACTGTGAGTTCTTCATCTCCATGTGGCACCACATCCAAATGTCTTGAGACCAAAGCTGCTGTGTTAATCCTTGTGCCACTGGTGTACTTCTCATCTGGGATCTAATACAGAATTCTTGTGGGCCTTGCAAGCATCTGCAGGAGATGGGAACTTTAAGAAAGCACAGAAGTGTGTGAGATTCAATAAATGCCTGAGGGACACTGAGGGAATGGCAGTAAGGGTTCACTCCTCTAACAGAGTTCAGTCTTGGGCTCCCTGGGCAGCTTCCCTTGAACAATCTCACAGTCTCTCACATCACACACGTCTTTGAGGGGACTTCATGTTGATCTTCAATCTGACAGCCAGTGCTGAAGGCCAAGCTTTACCATTGTACCTGAATTTCCCTGTCATTACCAGGATACACCAAATCCAGCCCTCAAACTGTTAATTTTTGTTAGGCTTTCAGCCCAAATTTATCTCCCAAAATTCTGTACCTCCTGGAGTGCAAAGGGGAAGATAGAAGCCAATTCCTCAACCCAACTAAAGGCTGATCAGCCCCTTGTCCATCTGTGGAGGCACCAAAGCCACTTTGCCATTCAGGATGCTGGGGACAGCTTTGCTCTGTGCCATTCCCCTGCTCCAAGTGGAGGCACACAATCAGTGCCAGACAGCATGGAAACTACTCCTGTCAACAACTCCCAGGGTTTGTTATGAGGCTGGGATTTTGGCTGACAACAACACTGAGGCAACCAGTTTGGCTTGCACAGCTGCTGGCTCTTTGGTGTGCAATATTTTCATTATGTGTCAAGGGCGGTGTAACTTCAGCACGGTGCAGAACATATGGATTGGAGACTGCCTGGCTGAGTCATTCTGTATGTAGGTAAAAACCCCAAGAACTTCAAGATAAAGACTATTCCTAGTCAGAAATATTCATTTCCCATTTCAGGAAAAAATATTAGGGGCATAGCAGAGCAATTAGGCAATAGATGGATGCCTGGAGGATTGGCTCACATTTCTGTTTCCCCTGCTGGACTCACCTTGCGTCAAAAGGATGTTTACAAAGAGAGAACAATTATTCAATGGACTGACTGGAGTGTCCAATATAGGCTATTTAGAAGAGCTATAATTATCTATATGCAATAACAGTTGAGTCACATGCTTATAACATCCCTCAGCCATTTAACAAGACATAAATCTGTTGGACAAAACGCAGTCCTGACACGAACAGGGAACATCAGATCCATGGCCAGGGCCCCCAGGCTCCACTGCCTGTCCATGTTTGGGGATGTTTGTGGCAGCCTCTCTCCTGCTGCCACTCTAGAGGGACACAGGTGTCCCACAGGTCCCATGGCAACACCCTGAGTATGTCTCTGCTGTCCCCAGGCACCTTGAACAGCCCATGGCATGTGCAAGGCCACCCCACAGGGTCACTTCCCAGGGGACACAGATGGTGGCCCGGTCACCTGCCCCTCCAGGAGCTGCTGGAGCTCAAAGACACAATCCATCACAACAAGAGAGCAAGGACTAATGAAAACGGATTTTGTGACATTTTGATGTTCCCTGCAGTTGCAAACGTGGCCGTCCATCAGCAGGGCAATGCTGACCTCTGCTGCCGGAAACCAAAATTATGGAAAACTACCTGTGGCAGCACTAACGTGGCCAGGAGGCTTTGGAGGAGTGAGTACAACCCCAGCCAGGTGTAACCTTCGGGTTTGCACCTTGCAAATTTGACGAGATGCTGTAAAATCTGGGTTAAGAGCTGGAGCCAGTCCTGCCCTGATGGCTTGGCAGAGACAGGGGCAGTGTCCCCACCCCTGGGAGCCAGAGCTGATGTGCCCACCCCAACCAGCACAGGGTGTCTCACAAGTCTGGCAGCAGAAACTCCATCAGTGCTTTGCTCTTCTGGCTGAGAGGAGAGGATGTCATAGAGACAGAAGTGATGCTTCACTTTTCAGGCAGCAATTTGGATTTTCACACCTAGAAAATAGTAGCTTGCTAAAATGATATAAAAATACAGGTTATTTCTCTTAATTATACCTGAGGTCCAGCAACAAGGAGTGCTGAGAGAAGCAGCAGACCTGGAGGCATTTTCTAGGGTCTTCCTCAAGGGTCAGTCACACAGCTTAATATTCCCACTAATGATCTTGGCAGAAAAGGAAGATTGTGGTGATGAAAATGTGCTGATGGCCCAAACCTGGGGGTGCCTTCAGTACAGAGGAGAGCTGGGATAGGATACTGAGAGGAATGGATGTCCCTGAGAGCTGAAAGCCCAGTTTGGGATGGCACAGGGGATCAGATTGCTCTGCTCCAGCATGAGATGGGTCTGTGGTGCCACAGAGATACGACCAGATGAAAAGGGCAAGGGGAATGCTGAGATATATCAGTTGGTAGGGATTCATCCCATGGAGACAGATAGGGAAGAGTGCAGCCATTTTTGAGTTATCTGACAGCAATTTAGTCAACCTGGCTTACAGAGGAGCTTTCCCACAGATATTGACACTAGCATGACCCTCCCCCAGGCACTGTGAGTGTTCCCAAGGCTTCCCCACTCAAGTTATTCCTCCTGCAGTTCTGCAGGTCTCTCCTGAGCTTGTTATGATGGACACAGTGAGCAGGGTTGAATCCATAATGGCCTTGTACTCTGTTTTTATACAATTCATGGAAGATGCAGTGCCCAGCCTAGCAAGATTTTTTTGTAAGGGCTCGGGGTAAAGAGTTAATGGAAGCAGCTCTCTCCTGCTTTCCTTGCAGGGAAAATTTAGAGGAACTCTGCAGCCTTGCAGGCACTCCCAGAGATGCATCCTGAGCCCCTCAGCTCCAGTCAGAGAATAAGGGTAGATGTTTTTGGATTCAGATCCACTAAATTCAGCAGGGAGAGAGAAGTAAAAGGTCCAGGGGAGGGATAACTGAAGCACTGGCATTACAAACCTATTGCAACTCTGACAAGTGCTCATTTGCTGATTACAGCTGCCATGAGAAACACCAAGAGTTTAGCTAGAAAAACTCTGTAACCACACTCAAAATGAAAACTTTCCTTGTGTTCCTGACTGCTGCACAGGTGACACAGAGTGAGGCATTTGCAGTTCCTGAGCAGCCAAGGTGTAAAGCAAAGCTCATAAGCTCATGTGTTAACTCAAAACCTTTGGGGACAGTTTGCCATCAGTCAGGCCTGCTGGTATCTGCAGAAGGTGTTTTATTTGCTGCTGCTGCTGATCCACAGCTGGGCAAGCAGGGACACAGGGGAGTCAAGTGAGTGGCTGCTGGAGGGAAAAGGAAGACTCAGGGGCTCAGCAAATGGGCACCAGCTCTCCAGCACTCAGACAAAGGCAGCAGCACGGCACCCTGAGTGAGCTCTGGTGAAGGATGAGCTGTGTAACCCTCTGCTGCTCCTCGTCAGAGGCAGAGTTATGTGTGTTTGTGGTCAAGGTGGTCTGTCCTGGGACGTGTGTTTCTTAGTCATTGTCACAAGGGCTAATTTATCTTTGGTAATTAGTTTCTGTGCCTTGGAGCAGTGAAGCACAAATAAGCATTTAACATTGATCTATTGCAGCACTTCCCTGGGTAAATAGATGGCTCTGGCACTGGCTGGTGCTGATGCATCAGTGTCTTTTACCATCAGAGGAGTCACTCAAGCATCAGCTCAGCCACCAGCCAAAAAGCATCTCTGAGCTTTTAAACCAGCTCAGAATGTGTCTCCTCTGACCTGCTGTGCTCTGGAAGAACAGCAGCATATCCCCTCCTTGCCCAAGGCTCAACTCAAAGCTCCCTAAAGAGGAGATCAAACCAAACACAGAAAACTGGGGCCAGCAGAAATGTCCTTTTCTGTTTTGAGCCTCATGATGGCTTAGGTTCAGCTCCCACAGCCACTGCACCACCTGCATGTCCAGCTCAGCACCACCGTCTGCACTAATTAACCTGCTGCCAGTCTCCAGGCAATTACAAGTGATTATCTGTGTTTTACATTTAGATGAGCACCCACTCTAATCCAAGCTCATCCATGGGACCACCAGGGAAACAAAAATTCATATCAGCTGGTTTAGCTCCAGGGCTAAATGTCTGGCAAAAAATGAGCAAAAAACTATGTTTTTGTTAAAAGAAAATATAGCAATGCATTAATTGAAAAGAATGGATGTAGTAGCTTTTAGTCAACATGGAGTAGAAATAGAAAGAAAAATAATAACTAAGAAAAGCATTATTATACACTAAGCATACTTAGTAGACTGGTGGACTACAAAATACCCATTAATCTAGAAATAAATTACAGACAGTAAAATCTGTTAGAGCTAGTATAGTTTTTCACTTAATTAAATGCGTTATTATTATTTGATGGGGACATGCTTTATTCTGTGATACCTAATTATTTCTCTGAAAAAGTTGCATGTTCATCTTTATGACTGTGAAATTAAAAGCAGGCCATAAAGTCTTACTTTGATTGAGACACTCTTCCAGAATATGAAAAGAAATATTAATTCAGTGCCCACCACCTGCATGCACTAGGCTGGATGCACTGGCTTTTTCCACTGCCATATTGAACAAAGTGCAAGTTAAAAACTATTCCTTCTTGCCACAAGCAGTAGGAGAAGTATGAGCAGCTTGCAGTGCTCAAAAATTATCCCAATTCTTTGTCTGAGGTATGAAACCAGGCTGCACAACTTCAAAGTGGTTAATTTTATCATGACCCCAGAACTGTGTAGCAGCTGGAAAATAATTTCTCCCCAGCTATCAGCTCCATTGTCCTCATTAAAGAGTTCTTTTTTGCTGGTTAAATTTGAGATGGGGAAGACTTAGAGTTGCTATTCATGATGACTTCACTGAATCATTTTACAGCAGTGGAAAAGTTGTAGTGGCCAATATTTAAAATCTGAGAATTTCAGTTTATCAGCTTAAATCCTAACCTCCAGGCATGTTTTCTTTTTTTCAAGGCTGCAAAAATACTCACTGGCATGATGAAAATCAGATCAGTAATATGAGTTATTAAAACAGAGGTAGGAGCTGGGTAGATAATTTTGGGCGCACCTCTTGGAGGTGGTATCTCACTTTAGAACCAGTTCTAACTGGAGATAAACAGGAGCTTCCATTTTTATAAAAGAACCAACACATTATAAATATATGACTTTTAAAATCTTCTTACAAATTTTTCTAACATTTTTCCTCCCTCTGGATTTGTTTTAGTCTGACAACTTCTGTTTTGGTTGAACTTACCCATTTTCTTTTCCCCTTCTTGGCACTTTCTTGAGATCTCTAAAGCACAGGAAAAAGCAGCATTAAAATGTCACAATTGGACTTCCAAGCCTGTGGTATAAAGAGAGTCACAATTAAACAAAACCAATCGAGGGCCTGGTGCATTGATGAATAAAACATGCTGATAAAAAAATGTGTCTCAGTGCAAAGTATCACTATAACATAGTGGATAAAAGATTATTTCCTCAATCCAAATCTCTCAGAACAGAAGAGTAATTTTAGACTACTATTACTGAAATAACCATCAAGGTGTTCACCAAGGTAGTTACCCACCTTGAAAATACAGGTTATCAAATAAAACTCCATTTTCAAGTGATTCAAATGTGGAATTTTCTCAGCTGCAAATTCAAAGGGAAGCAGATGCCCAGGAGCCTTATTATAATTTGAGGAGTTATTAAAGAATGGGATCATCAGGAGAGAGCACAATGGCAGATCAGGTTGAAAAGTACAAACCACTCTTTTTTTTCTTTTCCTGACAAGTCAAATATCAAAACAAATTCACTTCAGGCACATTCACATCAGTTTTCATCAGCTTCCTCGCAAGACTTTTATTGGCACAAATGATCACAGGAAGCAAACTTCATGCTGAAACTGTTCTGCCCACCTCTGAAGGGTAAGTTCATTAGAAAGGATTAATTGGATGAAGGCATTATCTCCTTTGAGAGGTCTTTTTCATGTCACCACTTAATAATGCTCACTCTATTCAAGCCAACTCAGGAGTGCAACTTTTCACTGTCCTTCTGAATAGGCAAAACTCCACCCTTTTGTGGCAACTATTTTTATTTCCATTGCAATGACAAAACTGCCCCTTACTAAATGATCAAAAGAAGAGAAATGCTACAGCAGAGGGCAGAAAATGAGGCGCAGGAGGTTCAAAGGACACTTTAAATCTGCTGATGTGACCTGCTTTTGCTCAGTGAACTTACCTGTGAGCATCTCAGCTCAGATGTACAAGGCAGCCTCGTGCAATGCTTTGTGCCAGAGCCCTGCAGCACCTGGGACCAATTTCTGCCTTTAACCAGGAGCTTTAGTCACTTTTGGGGCATTTGGGAGGCCCTCTGCACATTCATCAGTGAATGGCAGCCTGCAGGAGAGATGCAGGAAATCACATCTTTCATAAGCATCTAAAAGTATTCCCTCCTGTTGACACCATCTCTGCTAAGGACTGAGAAGATTTAGAGAATTTGCATTTGCTGTTGAAGGGGAAAAAAGGAAAAGAAAGGCCTCCCCTGCCTGTCAGAGGGTGCCCCTCCATCTCTGCATTCCAGCAGGGACATCTGAGCCCTGATGGGAGTGATGGGGGCTTGCACAGCTGAGAGGTTTGCTGCAGGCTCAGTGCATCAGGGACATTTCAGCTGACCAAAACACATTTCTGTCCAAAGAGCAAAAACGCAAGCAAGAAAAAAGCCTTTGGTCTGTTCTGCATTCAATCCTGATCCACACACACTGCAAGAGCTTGAAATGCAATTAATAATGTCAGGCCCCTTTACACTTCTAGAGAAGTTATTTATTATTACTATTGTATTGGCATGACACTTATCACCTCAGTAATAAAACCTCTCACTTGCAGTAATGGATCCAGCCTCATGGCCTGCCTGCAAGGAAAGGAAGGTTTTAAAGATGGAAAATTGGTTCCAAGCAAGATGAAGTGATCATGGCCAGCCTGGGAAAGCCCATGGCAGGGCCCTGTGAAAATACAGATACCCTGGGAACAGGGGAAGCTCTTAATTACAAACATGAACCTTCCCTTGCATTCTCAGACTTCAATGCTTCTCTGTTCAACAGCCAAATGAGAGATTTTGGACAGCAGATTATCTCTGAAATAATTTTTAGCCTTATTTTGGAATCAGAAGGTGAGAGTTTTGCAGTCAGGGTGTGTATGAAAGTTGGCCAGATGATCCTCACATTAAAGGAAATTATATTAAAAAAGGAGATATCTTTCACCAAGATAAAAAGTGAGTGTGCAGAGGTATTGAAATGGATTTATTTGTTGGGGTTTTTTTGCAAAACACATGGAAAGAAATCAGGGAAATGAAGGAGGAAAGGGAAGGAGGAGGGATGACTGCCTGGATGCAGCCTTCAGCACAGAAGATCCCTGACAGACAGGTTTGCAAAAGGCAGGGGAGAGTGGGGGAAGTATAAGAAAGATACAGAATATTGACTATTTTCTATATTCCTTACTTTCCTTCCCTCCCTTGAAAGTACAGGATTCTGGCCAAGGAGGAGTTTTTGTCTAAGCCTGAGTGAAATTTTATATATTCCTACACTTTCCAGGGACTGACACATAAATAAACAAGGCTCCAGTAGCAGTAGAAAGGCTAATTATGTTTAGAAGCAATTCGTGGCCAAGTGATGGAGCTGGAAGATTCATTTAAATTCCCACCAAAACAAGAATGAATTTGGGGACTGTATTTGCTGGGGGTTAGGGGGACTAAAATACAGCTCTCCCATACAGCAAAGCAAAAATTTCCTCTCCAATTAACCCCTTTACCTGGCCTTGATAATATAACCTAATAGGTTATATTAATGTCCTCAGTTTAAAATTTCAAATCATCAGAAATAATAAACATTAAGCAGTGGCCCAGGGATAATTTACACCAAGTGCAGAAGAGGGAGGCTCTGGCAGTGCTTGTTGTTTTAGGACATTTGTAATGGGGTGAGAGGCTCCCAGTAAAACACCCAGAGCAGCTTTGTGTCACCTGAGGCTCTGAAGCAAGAAATCTGCATTAACATTTGGCAGGAACTGCAAGTGAGCTAGGATAGAGGCTGGCCATGACCCTGCATCTTCTGAGCATGGGAGGAAAGTTTTCTTTTATTTGGCTGTTTGGGATGGGGCTGTGGTGGAGAGATGCTCTGCCAGAGAAGGGAGCAAGGAATGACAAGGCCTTGGAGACAAGATGTAAGAATTAAATAAGCTCAGGGAGAATGTCTAGGTCAAAACTGGTATTTCTGACATTATTGTTTTTATGAATAAAAACAAATCTTGGCACAAGGGAGTAAGTTTGGGTGAATAAATTTTAATCTGAAGGTTATTCATGGGTGAGCTGTTTGATTCTTTGCTGTTAATTCTGTTTTGACATCACAGGTGTCACAAGGATTTCTTTGTATCCCAGAGTGGATAGCAAATACACAGAACTGGAGAATGGCCTATATCTGATAGTAAACAATAGAGAAAATCTATGAGTTAAATTTATTAAACCTGTAGAACTTTTTTCTGAATTTCCTCAAATAACATCCCCTTTCCCCAAATAACAAGTGACATGATCTACACATGCATGAGAAAACAAAGTCAACATTAATCTGCATGGAAACATCTGTAAATCAGGATCTTGTGGACACTTTGTTCAGCACTGAAAGTGTGTTAGCCCTTCTTCCAGAAATAAGAAAATCAAAATGTTTCCCTCCTAGATGAGCTGTTTTGACACTTTTTAAAGTAAACCCACTCTTAGTCAGGGAAGCACTGCAAAGTGTTTGCAAAAGCAAGGGGCTGGTTTTGTCAGAGGAAGGCAAGTGGCAAAGTGCCTGTGGAGTTAAATCCTAAAGAAAACAGCCACTGGAGCAATGAGCTGTAATCTTCCTTAATCCATAATATCAGCTGTTGACAGATACATACAGAGTGATTAATAGGATGCTAAAAAATATTAACAAAGCAGTAGGGACTTAGAGACCGCTCTGAAAATTTCCTTATCACACTTCTAAATTCACCAGAGGAACCATCATTACAATGGATGACAAAACATATGTTTTCTCTAGCAATTTGCTGGCATGTCTAATCAAACGTGTCATCAGAAGTGGGGAGTGGAAATGAAACTCCTGTTCTGCTCTTCCCTGCTCCTTCTCAGAGATGAGAAGAAAAGCCCCACTGGGATTCTGCCATCTCACATGCTCCACACACCCTCCTCAGGCACCAGATCCTTCCAGCTGGAGCTTCTACTCCAAACATTTATCTTGGAGGGATTTGTTTCTTTCTTTATTTATTTGTTTACAAGGAATTAAAGGAGAATGGGGGATGAGCAACACATTCTCTGCCTAAGAGGACTTTCACCATTTAGCAAGATTTAAGTTTCTGTTGATACTTCAGTAAGGGAGGGGAGTGACTACAAGGAGCGATGCTCAATAATAAAGATATTTCAGACTTGGATTAGATATTCATCCTCAGTCTGGAGGATATGACTTGGAAAAAATATTCAGTTTAAAAAGCAGGATGATAAATACCTTTCTAGAGCTCTATCCAGGAGGTTATTGTTCCTATCAAGGCCTTTATAAGCTCCAAAAATGTGAGCACAATCCTACATGCTTGATATAAGCCTCAATAGATTTCTGTGGGAAAATGTTGAAGGGGGAGGGAAAAAAAGTTCAGTCTCTTTATTTTCCCCCCACTGAGATTAAGTATAATCTTTTTAGTATATGCTCCAGTATTTTACTGAGCTTGTTTTTTAATGAGATTATTCAGAAATCAGCTCCTAGATTTTGCAGTTCCCATGCTACCTTCATTCCCCTGATGATATTCATGAGTAGAGAAGCCTTAACACTTCAAAGGCAAACCATTCAGCCCCCAAGACTGCATATAGGCCCAGTAAAACTAAAATTATCCATCCTTGATGTGGTAAAGACTTGTTCTCTATAGCTCCTTTTTAGGGGACTGTAACACAACCTGAGCTGTGCATTGAAATGGGCAGATTATGGACTGGAAATGAGGATAAAACCTGCAACTGCTCCATGTGAAACTGCACAGTTTGGGTTTTGCAGACACTGATTCTGCTGCAGAGAGCACAGGGCAGCTTACTGCATGGTTATCCACAAAAATATTCTCTCTGGGCTGGAACAAAGTGGTGCTGATGGAGCATCACAGCTCCCTCTGGGAGATGTGGACTGGCTCCTCACTAATGGGAACTGCCATGGAACTCATTATGGAGCACAGCTCTCCTGGACTGAGCTCAGCAGGGTTAATTTGGCTCAAAGCTAGGGCTGGAGCAGCCTCTCCCTCCTGCCATCCCCTCCTGGTGTTTCCCTCTCTGGGATCCGTCACTCCTGAGTCCCTCTCTGCAGACACCGAGCTCCAGCCATTGAGTGGGAGAAAAACAACCAACCCAAAAGCAGATTTTGTGCATTCCTTGTGGCAGCTGTGCTGTGCCATCGTGACTTTTTTACAAACCAGAGCCCAGAGTCAGAACCCATGACTGCAGCAGAAAAAAGTGTGGTCCCAACTGCTGGGATCAGGGTGTGATGAGCCAGCAGAGGAAGCTGCATGCATTTCTCTGCCTGACTGTCTGGTTCTGCTGCTTCAGCTCAGCATTCCCAGAGTTTTGGGAGGTGGATTGAGGTGGATTTATTCTGCTGGCTGCTGCAGCCCTCTCGTGGCCACACTCCCGTTGCTGGGGAAGCACAGCCTGAAATTCTGCATGGGAGGAGAGCGTCCTTTAGAAAGCAAAACAAATAGTTATTAAACAGCATGTTCACCAAAGAATAAATATACAAACAAATGGGACACTTAGGATGCTATTTATTCCAGGTGTACAAGCAGAGTTGTTGATAAACTACTTGCTTTTGAAGAATCAAAGGAAAAATTACATATAAAGCATTGATCAGCTGTGTTTTTAATGGGGTGCCCTGTTTCATCTACCCAGCCTGTCACTAAATAGTCTGCTTTGAAGTGCTCCTTTTTTTTGAGCATTTGAACATTGATTTACAATTTTGTGGGTAAATTTTGTGCTTACAGATGGGTCTTGCTGAGTATCTGTTTATTGGAAATGTGTCTGTCTGTGCAGGGGTAGAAACATCTTGGGCTGGGGAAGATCTGGGCAAACATGTGCCAAATTTCTGCAAAGACTAACAGGTAGATTTTTCTTTGAAGCTTGAAAAGCAAGCCTGTTTTATGGTACCTTTTGTTTTTCCTCTTAATGTACCAGGTAGAGACAGAGACACCACTGCTGATTGGATATAAACATGGGAATTCATAGTGGAAGGAGAGCAGTGATGGGAGCAGTGCTGAGACCCTGTCCAACAGCCCAGCTGCTGGGAGCCAGCACCAGCAAAGGAGATGTCTGTGGAATAAACAATAGGATGGATCAAAGGGAAAAGCTTGTGCACAGGTATGGGGTACTCTGGAGGAGGCTGTCCAGTTCTGACTGACCTTTCTGGAACTGACAGCAATAGTACTTGCAGGCCAGGGTGCCTCAGTCCTGCCAGGGAGATGATATCATGCTGCTGTTTCCCCATTATTTTGCTCATTTTTCCTGTTACAGTAGTTTCAAGAAAGATGGCTGCATTTCAAAAAGATATGATAAAACCCAAACCTAAAAAATAGCCAAAACACCCCAAAGGACAGTGTGGAGACACAATGATTCCAGAGGCTCATTACCTTTTCAGGATGATGCTGCCCCTGGCAGTAACTGCATTCAGCTGGGTGGGGTGGGACAGTTTTAGCAGGATCAGCAGGACTCTGGGTGACAGTGACATGGAATTCTTGCAAGCCAGTGTGAGGATCCACGTGTTCCTGGTGCTGGAAGAAGCCATTTGACCCACACCACACCTCCACCTGAGCCCCTCCAGGTGCACACAGGTGTGTCCTGCCTACCTTAAGCATGGAAGAATCAGACATAGAGATAGATGGCTTCTGTGCCTGCAGCTATTTCCCACCCAAGCTGGGTTCTCCCCCCTCAGAGGGGAATTTTGTTTCCAATGAGGCTGCTGACACTGCAGGCAGCTTCCCCATGTGCTCAGTCCAAGGTCTGCACAGCACCACGGTGCCAAATGCAGATCCAAACCTCACTGGCATCCTGAGTGGCATCTCCCTTTGGAGCTGGCTGCCCTGGCAGCAGCTCCTTCAGCCCTCTGAACAACCCAGGGCCCTTGGGAAATAGTTTCAACTTACCTATATTAACATTTTAACCACATACACCACATTTTAGTGCCGTTGGTGCTGTTTTGCTGTGCTGTAGTGATGCTGCTCCAAGAGAGCCAAGCAAGCTGCAGCTCTCTCCCAGCTCTTCCACATCCTCAGGCTCATCTTTCTCACTTACAAGAAACCCTTAATGCCTTCCACAAAATGGTACTTTGCATATTTTTTGGTTTTTAACTCAATGACCTCTTTGCTCTTCATTTTCTGTAAAACCACGGGTGCAGAACCAGATGTGACTTTTTTAGATTTAAGATTGCTTTTATTTTATATAGAGACAAACAGTAGTAAGAAAGTAACAAAATTAATGTCTGCCTGAAAGAGCACAGGGCAAGGATCATTCTGGGTTCCAAAATATTCTCCAAACAAAAAGGCTGATAAATTTTTAAGACATGTCTATATTGTGAGATGCTGAGAGACTTGAGGCAGTAAATGTCCATGCCAATAAAACCATGTGAAATAGCCTAGTGCAGAGCAACTTGCAGCTCAGGCCCGGGTGCAAAGCAGCAGGAACATCTTGCTGGTTTTGTCCTGGTGATGCCTCAGGTTGTAGCTTTTATATTTTTCAGATTCTGTGCTGCTTTAGTGTGTAGTTCTGAGCTTCATCTTAGGGGACAGTGAGCTCTCTTCAGAGTAGAGAGACAAAACAATTCCTTCTCTGCCTGGGGACCAAGGACAAATGATCCAAATCTCAGGCCCAAGAACATAAACAACATGGGCTGAAGAGAGAAAAACAAGAAGGACGGGACTTCATGGGCTAAAGCTGGAATTGGACAATTAACTCCAAGATGCAAATGGAGCAGAACTGATAAAAGAGTGAGATCCTGTGACTGGTTGTGCATTTTGTGACCATTTTGGTTCATCTTGGATGCAGCCATGGCTGGGCTCTTGTGCTGCCCAAGGTGCATCCATTGCGGCCTTCTAATAAATCCCTACTTTATTCTTGAACTGTCTAGCCTCTGCTCCAGGTCAGCCTTCACAATTCATCAGTTTCTGGTGACCCAGAGGGGACAGAAGGCATCAGTGGCACACACGGCAGCGGCAGCAGCTCTGTGAGGGGGCCGCCACCCCTTCACAGCCGCCCAGGCTGCGCACACCCGTCCGTGGCTGTGCAAACGTGCTGCCCACACGAAGTGCAACTCCACTGAAAGCACGGGCAGGAGCACGGTGTTAAAAACAAGTCCAGGCACACTGCGGGCTCTAGGAGTCCACGACGATCATGCTGAGGTTGTTGCTGAAGATGACCCTGCCGTCCTTGGTGCTGCTGCACTCGGGCTGCCGCAGGGCCGCCTGCAGCCGCCGCCGCAGCGCCGGCGGGGCCGTGCCCAGGAAGTTCTTGGTGCCCGTCAGGAAATCCATCATGCGGCCGCCCACCGCGTCCACCTCGCTGAAGCACTCGGTGATGTCCCAGCCCGAGGGCAGCTCGTAGACGCGGTGCTGCAGGCCCAGGCTCTGAAGCACCTCGGTGATGCCGCTGCAGGTGATGTAGTGGCCGCTGTCGGTGGCGGGCAGGCAGTCCCTGTGCTTCTTCCACAGGCTGGCCCAGCCGCTGCTGTCTGCCGGGGCACCAGGGAAGGTTATTTGGGCAAAGCCAAGGCAGTCAAACACTGGTTCATCAACTATGAAGTGAGCTGGAAAAGCTCCCTCACTGCCTGCTCGGCCCTTGACGGGCAGGAGGAGAGTTTTCTCCCTACGCATAAATACCCACGCCTCATAAAACCCTGCTTTCCCTCAGCCCTGCCTCCAAAAGTGTCCTGTTTAAAGGAAACTCCTAAGAGATGCCTCCAGCACTGAATTTGCCCAGAAGGAAGGGTACACACAGAGGTACCAATGTGCTGAGCCTGAACATCCCGTGCTACCTCTTAACTGTGCCTTGGCCAAAGCAGTGCAGATTTTTCACACCTCAAACCTCAATTATAAGTGTTCATTGAACAATATATACCTCAAAAACACAGCAAGGGAAACAGCCTACAGGCAATGTGAGAGGCAGTTTTTATGGGGAACATGGAAATTTGTTCTTTATCCACCACACTGGGAGCTGGGGATTCATGAATGGCACAAGTGATGAAACACTCAATTCTTTTAAGAAGTGCCATCATGTTGTGCCCCTTTTTCCCTGTCCTGCCATAAAGCCTGAAGCTCTCAGCAGCATCTGCTGTCCTTCTGGGCTCTGTACAAAGAGCCCTAAGGATGAGTCCACCCAGAGCTCAGGTTGTGTTTTTCCAGTGCTGCTTTCACCATGAGGAAGGATGGTGAAAGCATCCTCATTCATAGACAGCCACACTTCTCTCTACTACCTCAATTCCATAAGCAGGGAAGCAAGGGCACAAAGGCTGTGCCTAAGTGGCCCCATCAGACACTGGGCCCCAAGGCTATGCCCAAGATTGCATTCTCCATATGAAATTCAGCATTTTTAAAAATTATTTACTATAGAATATGCAGCACTGACATCCCCAGATAAATATCTGTGGCTCTCAAACTTCAAATCTCTTCAAAACTCCAGCAGTGGAGAAGAAAAAAAAAACAAAAAACGAAAACCAAAAACAAACAAAAAACCCAAACAAACAAAACCCCAAAAGCAAACAAACAAAAAAACCCACCAATACAATGTCTCCCTTACCTGACAAAATTATGATCAGGAGTTTACCATGATGGTCAAGGCAGCTGTGGAAAAACTTGATAGTACTGCGAATATCCTCCACACGGTACAGCATCTAGAAGAGCCAGTGGCACACAGCCATTATTCCTCCTCCATAGTGCAATGACCCTCCAAAGGCTTAAACTCTTTCTCTTAGAGGTGTTTTAAATTCTGTTCCAGATGCTTCCCAGCCTTTCCTGATTCCACATGCCCATTTAGGGACACCTCACAGCACTGAGCATTGCCAGCTTTGGTGTTTGTAGAGCTTCTGCAGGATTGCTGTGGGAGAGCAGTGCTCAGCTCTGGTCATAAATTCAAGCAGAGAGCAGAACTGGAGGGGGCAGTTAAATCCAATAGCCCTGTGTTAAAGCAATGGCCATTACCTGGATCATATGGATGAAGTCAAATTTCTTATGTGTGCCTCTCTCCTTCACCTGCTGTTCATACTCCAAGGAAGTGAGCTGGTGCCAAATAAAAGAAACATTCTGCAGGTCTGGAGCTCGATTCACCAGCTCTGTTTCAAAAAGTAGAAGAAAATCCTGAATTTCATAAAATAGCAAAAAAACTCATCATTCAAATGGATGGTCCTTGCTATAACCCAGGCAGCAGGTGTAGCCTTACCTTTGTAAGCTGCCACGTGCTGTGGGTTGGGCTCCACAATCTCATTGTCAATAAAGACCCCTGGGTGCACAGCCTGCAGTATCCTGATCATTTTCAAATCCTGCTCACCTATTCAATAAACACAAAGCAGGTAAATGCAATGGAAGGATGCACCAGCCACCACTCCTGCCAGGAAATCCCCCAGCAGAAGCGAGGCATGTTCTGCTTTGTGGCTCATGTAGCAGAGCCTGCTGATACTCCTACCATGGTACTGAACTGCTCAGGCTGACACAGAGGTGCAGAGGAGCCTGAGAACAAGCAGATTAGCAGCAGCACAGAAACCTGCTAATGGCAATACCCTGGGTCGTGGGACAGACAGGCCAAAAGAATCACAGCTCACTGTTTACAAAAATAACCACAAAACTGTTTTCAACAATCCTACAAAGGCTGAATGGGTGCAAGGAGGCAGCTGACACAGCTGTGACACAGCCCCAGCACCTGGGGAACTGATCACAAGAGAAATGACCCACTGACATGCAGAATCCTGGATCCTCCCTCTTTGGGGTTTGTCCACATGGCCTCAGCCCAGGGCATCAATTAACTGATGGTTATCTTGGAAATGCAGGTAGAGACTCGCATATTTGTGTGGAAGTGCCCTGCAAATTTAGCTATTGGTGCTCCTGTCACTCTGGAGGAGAAAGCAGCAGTCTGTCCTCCTGTTCTGGGAAATTTCCAGCCTCCTTTGAGGTGATGCAGGTCATGCTGCTTATTTCCCAGAAATGCCAAGTGTATGAGTCCCCCTGGATCACTTCAAACTATGTAAATAAACAGCACATGTGACCACCTTGATGAGACCTCTGCAAGAATCCTGTCTGTAGCTGATGGTGGGGCCTAAAAATAGCCCTGGCCTTGCAAATGTCACACAGAGAGGTCTTGACACGAGACCCTGCATCCTCCCTGCTCTTTCAGCTGAGGTACCAGCCACAGGAAGAGCTGTCATCCTTGGCAGGTGCTGCAGTACACAGAATTCAGGGGAGGAAATATCAGCCATGCCAGCACTACTGGGACATCCGAGGAAGGAGGAGTCTTTTGAAGTGAGAAAAACAAATACCCCAGGCCCGTGAGGAATGCGGTGGCAGCAGGGCAGGGCTGGCCAAAGGCTCAAGGGAGGAGGCTGAGGCTGCGTCCATTGGAGGTGCTGGGACCAGTATTGCTGACAGGAAGGCAGATCCCAATAGCCAGCAGATGAATCATTAGTGACAGTGTGCAAGTGCCTGGTTTGGGGAGCAGCAGCCCTCAGAGCTGCCTGCAGGCTTGGGCAGGGCCAGAGGCAGAGCATCACTGCCCCATGCCCTGGAGCCACTGATGGAGGCAAATGGGTGCACCTACAGCAGGTGGGTATCTTAAAAGCTGCTAAAGTTTGGAGTTTTTTTCACTCCACCTCTGTAAAATTCCTTAATGCAGTGTTTGCAGGTAATAACATCTTCAACCAGTAAAAACAAGCAATAAAAGAACAGCACTCTAGGGCAGGAATTTCTCTGCTGTAGCTTTCCCTGCCAGCAACAACCCCCCAGCACTGACCACAGCAAGGCTGGGACAGGACTGGAACCTCTCTGCAACTGGAAAGTTCCAGCTCAGAGTTCAACCAGCCACGAGGAAACATGGGGTGAGTGAAAAAACGTGATTTGGAGCACAACAGAGGCTTTCAGGATGTGGAGTCGGCCACTAATCCCCATTAATATTTTCATCAACTAAACTAATTCTGAGGGCTCTGTGAAACCAGAGCCCACCTCTGAAAAGGTCAGGGATCAGATATAACCTTTTACTTGGTGCCATCCCAGCTCCCTCCCTGCCCAGCCCCAGCTCTTGCAGACGTGGGTGCAGGTCTGGACCCCTGTCCTGGCATCACCCAGGAAACACAAGGAATTTTAGAGAGTTTATTTTCCCATTAAAACCTCCTCTGAAGAGGACATAAGGAAAATTAAGGACGATGCTAAAAGTTCATTTCCCCCTTGTGCTTTTGTGGAGTCAGAATTTCTGTTTTATATTACTTAATGAAAATAGAGGGTAATTGAGAACTGAATCATTTCTTCCTGCTTGGTTTCTCATATGCTCCAACATATTCCCAGTTGGGGAAAACAATCAGATGCTAATTTTCTCTTACTCAGGAAAACAAAACCAAAAAAAGTGAGAAAAATGCTTTCATTTGAAAGTATTAGCACTTAAAATTCAGCTGAAAATACTTTTCAAAGGAGAAGTAAACTCTGACAAATCAAACCACTGCTTCTTTTCTCTACTCTTTATTTTCTCCCAGGTTCCCTAGGAGCAAAGTTGGCTGTTTCACCACTTTTTTGTTTTGTTTTTTTGGCTTTTTTTTAAACACAAATGCATTTAGAACAACTTTAAAGCTATTTTTCCAAAGGATAGGTTTCTCTCTGGGGAAAAATATCATTTGCAGTTAAACCCTACTTATCACTGGGTAAAAAACACAGCAGTAACAAAGAAACATGTCTTGAAAAAGCTGGTGCAGGTAATGGTTGTGGCCAGGTGGTTTTGCACTGCTGAGAGCAGGGCACTGCCCAGCCTTGGCCTCTGGGATCCCTAAAATCAAAGCAAAGGGAGACATCCCTTCAGGGGGGATAGTCTAAGGCAGGATTTGGGGTGGAAAGAACCTCTCCAATGTCTCTAATTCCCTCCAACAAGGTTTGAAGATGCTCTTGTACCTAGCCAGAAGGAGGAGTCCTTGCTTTGAGGCAAATGAAGTCAGGTGGGAGTCGCCAAGAGGGAGAAACTGAGATAAAATCACACATTTCTCACTGCCCAGAAAGATCTGAGCAGCAGTGTTTCAGAAGGGAGATGGAGGGGGAAGGAAGAGAAGGAGCACTGCTCTTATCCCAGCTCCACTCCTCCTTCTGCCCTTCTGTGCTTCAGTGGGCAATGCTGCCATTAATGTCTGAGGAATCTTCAGTGCCCAATTTTCCAGCATCTCCTTCTGCTGCCCACAGGTCCCCCTGTGCCACATCCCCAAACTCCTCACCTGTGCCACTCCCAACTCCCAGAACACTGAGGGTCGATTTTCCAGTGCCCAGACTGAAAGGATAAATACACGTATAGACAAAATTATATACACATATAAATAAAATTACTTAATCATACTGCGTCACACCACTTCATGTTTTCATTCTTACAACCTGGAAATTTTCATGTTATGCACATGAATTGGGACAGAAATTTGATCACCCCTTTTGAGCCTGGTGATAAGCAGCATGGCTCAGCCAGCTCATATTTCAAAGTGCAGTAGGCATCACGGTGCAGAGTTTCTCACCCTTTGCCAAGGAGATTTCTTCAGGCTGTGGCTGGCAAAAAAAGCCTCTGGGAAGCCCAGGGCAAAAGGGGCTGTCCCTGACTGGGATGGCACTGCTGGGGAAGCAGGGACAAGGTGAGCTGGGGAAAACCTCAGCAGCCTCAGGAGGGAATATTGGATATAAATACTCAGAAAAAGCAAAATCATGAAGCTATTCAGGAGACTGGAAATCATCTCTTATCAACATTAATCCTGGACTGAAATTAGGAGGAGGATCTGAATCGTCAATAATTTTTTACCTTAGAAAAATTGCTTATTAAAAGACTCCAGTCACATGCTTCCTAGCAGAATATTTAATAACAGCCAAGGGATTGAGTTTCCCAAGCACTGTCTCAGGAGGCACCAAAGAAATGATTCCAAGGAATGGGATGAGCAGCAAGTCCTGAAGTGTGTGAGCAGTCCAGGGGCCTTAGCCCTAAAGAGGGTCAAGACCCTTTGATAAACCCAAAATCAGCATCATAGAAAGCCACAATTTTGTCCATGATTTAAATTCACAATTAAAATTTCTTAACATAATCTTTGATGATTATTATTTTATTGTTTATTATATATATATATATATATATATATAAAATATGTTCTGTAGAATAAAAATTTGCCTGCGTAAAATTTTTTCTCAATGGAGAAAAACACAGTTCCTCTAACATCCAAAAATTACCCAGATTTGAAAGGACTTTCTTGTGCTTTGGATCTAGGCTGCTCTGAAGCTGTCTGCAGTTATCCAGCCTTAAGATATTACATCAATACTTTACAAAACTGATTTTCATTTGGTACTTAAGCAATGCAAATCGACTTAGGATAGAAATAAGGAGGTCTTAGGGGATTGGGAAAACCATGAATTAGCCACAAGGAGAGAATTAGAGATGTGTTTTTGTTTGGATGGATGTGCAAAAGCAGGGAGAGAGCACAAGAGAGCATTCTTTTAGGGGAAAAAAAAAACAAAACCAAAAAAACCCAATGTTAATCCTCAGAAAATCAGCTAATGAAAAGAGATTGACATGAGAATAAGATCTTGAGTCTTTTCTTAACATAAGCTGAGGCAGCACAGTGTGTTAATTGAAACAGCACTTACTCTGGAGTCATTAAACAGAATATCCTAAAAACCACGAGTAGGAGACTTAAAACTGAAAAGCATTTAAAGTTCATTCCTGCCCCCAAAAAAGTTTTTGCTGACTCCCAGGATAACAGATGTCTTTCCCACCTCAGGGGAAGTGCTCCTTACCCAGCCACGATGGTGGGCATTTGCTCCCTGTTGAACTCATCCATGCACTGGTGCTCTGTTGAGTGCTCCAAGAATGCCTTAAAGGCCTCCACATACTCCTCAGCTGTGAGGCTTCTCATGGCAGGGATCATGTAGAGCTCTTGGGAAACAAACAGGGGCTGCATGTTAGAGGCTTTGGGGCATGTGGAGGGTCAAAGCACTTACCTCATGGGAGAAACCCAGCCTAACCCAACAGGAGCCAGGGATTTGGGAAAACAATGCAGAGGATGCACTTTCCAAACTGTTCACTCTCAGGGTTACAAAAATTATTCTTGGGCACCCTTTGACATCAGCATGTTTGCTAAGTGACTCATCATTACAGGACAGCCTGAGGAAAATTCCTCCAAAATGTTTAGCCAGATGTGGGGGGCTCTGTGTTGCAAGGGATGGAACTGGGGGGGTTTTCTGGAAAACTAAAGAAAAGGTGGAGGGACTCACATGGTGGCTCCAAACCTGTGGCCACCAGTGGTGCCCATGCTGGACAGAGTGACTGAGAGGGGCAGCTCTGGGCACACCTCCCAGGAGGGGCAATGCAACACAAACACTGCCACCTGCAGCTGAAGCAAAAATAGTCCACCCTGTGCATCTCACTGGTGCCTCTGGACAGCGTGGGACAGAAATGGGCTGCCAGAGAGGGGAGTTCCCTGCTGGGACCTGCAGCTCGTGGCCAGCAGGGCAACTGATGGCAAAACATGTCACTGAATGGGCTCCTGTTCAAATGTGGGTGACTGACACCAAGATCTCTCTCTCTGAGCCAAAACCTGGGATACTCAAGGGGTTCCAAGCAATTATTGCAAAGTCTCCCTTTCCTGCTGTCCCATCCTAAAGGCAGGGCAGCTGCCAGGGCTCAGGCTCTGGCCAGCTGCTCAGGGCTGAGGAGCAAAGGCAGGACTAAGGGAAGGTGCCCTGCTGTGCTGGGTCTGTCTCAGATCAGTGCTGAAAAGGCATCATTCAATGGGGGAAAATCAGCTATTCCTCTTAAATGAAATGAGGATGAAGGACAGGGCTTGGCAAAATATCTTCATCCTCATTTTTGCCTTTCAAAGAGTTGCATTTTTATCACCTGCTTTTAGTCACCACTAGTAAGAGAATCATGTATGTCTCATCCAGGACACTGCAATTTCAAATTGAATGGCTCTGCTGTTTCCAAAAACTCATGTCCTTGGCAGCTGTGTTTCTGGTCCAGCCCCATTGGAGGTAAAGATATCAATGTCTATCCTCAACAATTTGAACTCTACCTTAACAGAAACCTGAATTGCACTCAGTTTACCATCCTGCTTCTTTGTCTTTTTTTTTTTTTTAAACAATCTCTAACTCCAAAAGAATTAAAACCTGTTTGTAGTGATAGCAACCTGAGTAGGCATTTTACTTTCATTCCTTTTTTCTTTTTTTTTTTCTTCCAAATACCTGAATTATCATGTGGTGTTGTCAGAATCTCTGCTTCAAAGTTCATGCTGGGGAAACTATTCCTGTAAGGAAAGTATAGCACTTCAGTTATTTGAAGAACCTGTATGTT
This sequence comes from Ammospiza caudacuta, assembly GCF_027887145.1. Lineage (NCBI taxonomy): Eukaryota > Metazoa > Chordata > Aves > Passeriformes > Passerellidae > Ammospiza > Ammospiza caudacuta. The sequence goes on along the minus strand of NC_080600.1, from coordinate 38,409,663 downwards.
TTTTTGAAGCTGCACTGAAAATGCAGAACAAAGGGAAAATGCTCCAGGACGAACTTTCCTATGCTGATAATCCATAATTTATTTTGTTCTTTTTTACTAGAGAAAGCCAAAACTTCTTTGTAGCTGATCATAGCCATAGAATCCTAGAGTCAATAAAAGAGTTTGGGTTGGAAGGGACCTCAAAACTCATCTCATTCCAATCACCTGCCATGGGCAGGGACACCTTCCACTATCCCAGGTTGTTCCAAGCCCTGCCAAAGCTGGCCTTGGACACTTCCAGGGATGGGGCAGCCACAACTGGCCACTGCTCCAGTGTTTGCCTGAGATGTGCTGTGGAGGTTTTCATACCCCTGCAGAACCGTAGCAGTTCAGTCATTGCAGCTGAAGGCATCAGACTGAAATTTTCCTTTCTTCATTTTCCTTTGACAATGTGCCTCATATATAAAACAAGGATGAGGCAAAAAGGAAGGGATGCATTTAAATTGGAGCAAGGACCTCACTTCAGCCAAGACAGGCTTGGGATGAGGCTCTCTGTACAAAGGGAAGAGTCACCTCCTGGGTAATCACATTTCGAGATGCACAGCAAGTCTTGGGGGTGATATCCTTTATAATGTGTTTAGACACACCAAGGCTTTGCTGTGAGAAAATGCCTCAAGGCAGGCAGGGATAGCAGATCCCAGCCCAATAGTCTCCTCTGCCAAGGATAAAAATCCCAAGAGAAGATAAAAACAAGGCAGCAAGTGGAAAAATAAAGAAGGGAGTTTGTAAAGAAGCTTTGAGATACAAATATGTAGGGACCATGCTGTCCATGTGGCAGGGAAGTGGCCACGTGCAAATACTGCACTGCTTTGGTCAATGAGGGCAAGAAAATACTGAGAGGTCCTGGAAGTCTGACACTGGGACACTTCCAGAGTCCTGCAAGAGCAGCTGATTTCGTCTGAGTTCAGTGCCACAGTCATGTAACTCATGTCCATGGGGTGTGTCTCTCTTCCACCCACCCCGACCTCCCCTCTCCCCTGGAAAGAGCTCTCAGGAGCTCATCAGGAAGAGGCCAGAACCAGCCCACCTCCATCATCTCCAGCTTGGCTGCAGGCCACTCCCTCCAATTTCCACTCAACCCTCCAACCTCTTCCATCTCTGCCCACCACAACCCCCAGAGAGTTATTCTGTCCCCCGAGCTGGGTGAGCCCAGCAAGGTGCTTTTCAGAGTAAATCTCCCACTCAAATGCTGAAGGGTAGCATGGCTTTTCCTCTGCAGGGAGGAACAGTTCGAACATGAATTCCATTTCTGACAGGTCAAATGTTTCTAGCCATGCCAGGAGACCTGCCAGGGGACCTGAACAGACTTCAGCACAAGCATTCACCAGCACAGATGCCAAGATCTCTTCCACTGACACTTCTGCCATTTCTCCCGGCAGGGGTTAGATTCTGAGACTGATTAACACTTGTTGCTGGGAAGGTGAAACAGGAACAAATGGACTTCCTCTAAAATCTGCTTAAAATCCAGAGCAGATCCTAAAACTTGCAAATAACATTTTGGGCTGGTTCTGGTCCCCCAACACCCAGGACTAAGGCAGGGACTGGCAGGGAGCAGGATGCCCACGGGCAGCTGGTCCTGCCACAGCTCCCAGGTTAAACCTCTTCCCTCTGTGAGCAGAGCTGGGTGCAATATGGACAGCAGCTGCAGGGAAGTCACGTTACTGCTTTAGGTGATGCAGCCTCTTTAGTTGGAAAAGTGTTTTCTAGGAAGACAAACTGCAAGAATATCTTCATAACTCATAAATGTCATTATTCCTAAACTTAAGCTGTGGAGGGGCTAAGGGGGAAATATTCCCAGGCCACGGGCACATCTGCTGCTCCTCCCACCTCCCGCACACCCATCTGTGACACAGAGCCAGCAGGTGGGGAACGCCATCCCGCTTCTGCCAGTACCTCTTCAGCTCCGGAGCCGGCTCCATGCTGGCTGGATGCTGTGCAGAGGGTCCTCGTGGGTCCGGACACGGGGCTGCGCTGATATCAGATCCTCGTGGGTCCGCACACGGGGCTGCGCTGATGATCCTGATCGTGGGTCCGGGTCGCTGCGGTTCCGTGACCGGCAGCGGGGCCGGGGCCGGGCTCAGCCAGGCCAGGCCAGCATGTCCCGGACGGCACGGCTCGGCTCGGCTCGGCTCTGCCGGACCTGTGGGGACAGCAGCGTCACCGGGGCAGGGACAGGGGGAAACCCGAGCCCCGGAGGCAGGAGCGGGAGCCGGGGCGGGCAGAGCGTGTCCTCATGGAGCGGGGCAGACACGAGGGACACCCTGGGACTGCCGAACCTCCGGAGCCTGAGGGGTGTGAGCCGGGCGGAGCGGGGACCTTTCCGTCCCTTTTTAATGAGCTGTGAGCCCGGTCTGTCTGCCCTGCTCGGGGCAGGAGGGAGGGAGCGCTTCCCTGCATCCTTGCCGCTGCTGCCTGCGAGATGCGCTGGAAGATCGCTGCCTTCCCCAGGGATCAGAGGAGCTCCTTGGCTGCCCGGACACCTGAGCAAGTGATTTTTCCGTCTGTCGCTCAGGGGGAAATAGTGGCAGAAATTCTAGCGAGGACTGCAGCCCCGGCAGCCTGGCACCCCCTGTCCTGCCCGACGAAAGGGACAGGGGGAGCGAGCCCAGCCTGCTCACTCTGCTTGTTAAGCCGCAGGGATTAGAAAGCAAGGAAACATTTTTGGGGACAGCTATCCAGGCCAGAGGTGGCTGAGGGACCCCACGAAGATGCAGTGATCATTGTTTGAAATACAGAAAATCCTGGGTGCTCCCTGCACTTGCCTCTGGATTTTTCCCCTAGCTTCACCCACAGAACTGGTGCTCATATTGCCTGAAATCTGATAACATGAATGTAAAAAAGAAAGGACATAAAAACTTTATATTTCCAAGGGAGGTCCACTGGTGGGAAAAGCAGCATCAGGATCCTCATCACTCCCATTGCCTGGTGACAACAGGTAGAACAGACTGAGCAGATAAAACCTCCCACCTTGCTGAGACCCCCCAGAAAACCTCCTACCCCACACAGCTCCCCTAGACCAGGGACCTCAGGTGGAGATGCTTCACCATCAAGTGACCTGCCTTGGTTTGCACTAGATGTGGCTTCCAGATGGATTTAAGTTATCCACCTCAAGGCAGGTCCACATTAAGCTAGAAACAACTGCATTGCTACTCTTCAACAAAATATTCAATATATTCCAGGTGAGGAAAAACCAGAACCTCTTTGCTAGGTCTAAAGTGCACCTTTGGCTCCTGGTGTGACTGCTGGGGCAGTGATCTTACATCAGTTCATTCAGTCCCTCAGCAGTCCCACCAGAAATTCCATCCCAGACACCAACGTGATGCGCCTGGAGCATCCCAGCCGAGCCCCAAGCACTGCCCCAGCAGCAGCCTCGTATCCCTCAGCCACCTCTGCCTTGTCCCAGTGTCACTCTGACCCCCAGCCCCCGTGCCAAAGCCAGGGTGGGCACCCCGCGGGTCCCACAGGATGCCCTACCTCCCGGAGTGCGCAGACACGTCCAGCAGCCTGGAGCTGCCAGCCCTGCAACGGGGGAGCCTCCTTGTACACCCACGGGTGCTGCTCCCTCCCCGTGTCCCTGAGCCCCCCCGAGCCAGCATTAGGCTCCGAGAGCAGCCTTTGTTCTGGCCACAACAAGGGCACATTGTGGGCAGTGCCCGCTGGCAGCGGTGCCCTCGGAGGATGTCCCTCTGCCAGCCCTGCCCGCCGTGCTCTGCCCAGCTCGTGACTCAATCCGCTCCCAGCCCTGTGTGCCCTGCCAGCTGAAAAAGCTGATTTTTGCTCACTGAGAGGGAGGGTGGCTGCAGGCAGAGCTGGGCTGCATGGGGAGGAAAACAAAGCCACTGTGTTTGCTCTGCAGCTCCCGAGGTCGGTTTGGGGCTGATCCTGCAGAAATGGGTCATCCACTCTCCCCAGGGCAAGCCTGGCTGAGGCTGGTGCTGCCCATGGCCTGAGCCCCTCTCATTTTCCATCTCTATCAGCCCACCACAACAAGCTCAGACCTGCATCTCCAGGCAGGAAAGCCCGGGTTTGACATCAAATTTCCATGAATTTACTTCTAAATAGCAATCAGCTTTGAGGCTGATGATTGTCAGGGAGGTCCTTGGCATTTTTAGAATGTTGATGGCAGAAGGTTTAGGAGTAAATGGTTAAGGCCCCTTCCAACCAAAACCAGTGTATGATTCCATTTGTACTACTTTGTTTTTTGAGACTCTTCCAAATCAAACAATCGATTAAAGCTCAGATAATGTAACTCTGATTTTCCTGTAACTCTGATTTTCCTGTAACTGATTTTCCTGTAACTCTGATTTTATTGTGAGCAAAGCCCTTCTGTAGCAGTTTCCTGTTTTAATGAAAATGTTTTCATCAGTCAGATATTTTCAGTTTTCTAGACAAATCCTCTCAAGTACTGTAGTTTCTGTACTCTCCCAGGTGAAATATTTCATGCAAACATGTTATTCTCCATCAAGCAAATTCTGGTAGAGAGAAGGATAAGCAGCAATTCTGTAGCACCCATTTTTCTGACAGTTAAAAACAAGATTTCTAATTAAGGGAAGAAATGTTGTTTTTCTTTAATCCTTTAATCCTGGGCAGCAGTAGATTTTGGACTTTGAGCAACAGTATTTTTTAAAATATGTTTATATAGGATATTTTCCTATGGGAAAAAGAACATAATTTCTGATAAATACTGAAGAAAAGGCACTGCAGAAGCAGAACCCATCCCTCCCTGGGAGCAGCAGCCCTCACTGCTGCTGGGCTCCAGACATATTTCTATTTAAGCTCCCCAAAAACCTCAAGTATTTGTGTCTTGGTGCTATTTTTTATTTATTTTTTTTTTAACACAACCTTTCCTGCCTCTTTATAAAAGCCTGGATCCTGGTACAGCTCTTCCAGACCTTTTAAAATGACCCTTTCCAACCCATTTGACTAGAGGTCCTAACTCATGTAGTTGTAATTACAGAGCCAAGGCAAGGGCAGGGGGGAAGCCTGCAAAAAAGGCTCTTTGATTCAAGGTGAGGACCAGCTTTGCTCTACAACCCACCCAGTATTCAAAAAATATGTCTTTGAGAGCACAGACAGATATGGTAAAATGTGACTTTCACCCCTCAAAAACTCACAAGTCTTCAGCCAGGAAAACACACTTGAAATTTAAATTTCTGCGGCTGTACCTGTGCTGCTGCCAGTAGCATGAGCAGGATTAAACACATCCAACAGGAACAGCACTCCAAAACAGGGATATTTGCAGATCCTGCTGTACCAAAACATGAGGAATTGCCAGCAAAAGAGATTTTGTCCCTAGCTCAAAGTCAGCAGGGCAAATAGTGAGGCTGGAGACTGGTCTCTGAGAGATTTTTGTGGTTCAAGAGGATGAATTGAGGGGGGCAGGAAATGAAGGATCAGAATTTAAATTATTTTTGCTCACCTGCTAGTAAAGCAAGGCTGAGCCCAGCCATCACACCCCATTTGAACTGAAGGGATCTGAATGCTCCAAGCAGCCAAAGCATCCCAGGAAAAGCCGCTCTGCCAGGCAAAAATGTGTTAGAAAAATTGGAATATCTCTTGGAATGTACATAGGATGATGAGCCACATTTCCATGGGGAAGCAGAGAGAAGCAGTGTAAGAGTGGGCCTGAGCCAGTGGGGGACGCTCACCTTTCACAGGCTTTGGCTGTTCTGTGAACATTTCTGGTCTGTCCACTCTTAAAAAGAGAAACCTCAGCTAAATTCACTCTTCTTTGACAGAATGAGACGACTGGGGATAAAAGCATCATATAGTCAACCCAGGCCACTGGGCCAAAGCTTCTTTTCCATTGGCGTTCTGTCATCTCTCAAACCCTGAGGAACATTTACACAAACAGATAAACCCAGCACCTTTGGCACATGGAATTTAGCAATGTGCATTTGCATAGCACAGTAGAGCAGGTCCCAACCAGGCACTCCGGATTTATTTTACCCAGAGCCACTAGATGGGGATGCAAGGACACTTTTCTGCTCTTTGCTATGCCTGGATCCCATCACGTTGAGCTGGAGCTGCCCTTTCCCACTCACCGGGGCTGCTGTTGTCTTTCCTTTTTCTCTTTAGCAGCTGACAGAGGTCATTTGGAAACTTATCACTCGCTGAGTTCTCATCCTGCAGGGATCAGGCCTCAGGCAGCAGTTATGGTGCAATTGCTTCTTGCTGAATATTATTCCCTGCTCCAAGACTTAGGAGGAGAAAGGGTTTGCCTTTCAGTTTGTGGATTAGCCTTCTTTTATAGGCTGTGGAAAGAAAAGGTACTTGAGATTGAACACAGGGGAGAAAATGGTATTCAGCAAACTGGTAATCTCTGAAAATGTCCATACTTTGGAGCAGTTAACTGGGGGGAAAAGCCAGGAGATTTCCTCCATAGTCAAATCTCTGGGTATTTTTTTTTTTGTTTGTTTCTCCTCTTTTGAAATCCACAGTTGCCCTAAGAATAAGCAAGACAAAATCAGGAGCATTGGTTTGGCAGAGGCTTAGGCAGGACCAGCCCTGCTCTCCAGGACAGGATCCCTCCACAGAGGTGCCCCAGGAGCACATTTAGGCTGCAGGGGTCCCTGCAATGCATCAGGAATGCTGTGGCAGTGAGGAGGGCTCCAGCCCTACAGTAATTGTCAGCTCTGGCCTCCAGTCACCTCGGCCTTGTGCAGTGAGCACCCACTCTCACTATTTTATCTCAAGTGTCAGGATATTTGGTGCTTTTATTAATTCCCAGCTCCTGAAGTCAAGGTGAAATGTGGGAAAAAAAACTGAAAATGCTCTTCTAGGAAATATTTAACAGCAAAATTCCGGCTTTGGGAGTATGCTAAGGTACCCAAAATGCACTCCAGGCTTCAAAACACAGAAAATGCTTTGAAAGAAATCCAAAAATGGATTCATTTCAGAGCAATCTCATGAATGCTTTCAGTGGTTGGCAGGGAGGGAGAGTGGGTGTCAGGGTGTCTTTGCGAGTCTGAGAAAAAAGGCTCTGGTAAATACCCTGAAGGCAAATTATTCTTGTATCATAATAATCCATTCAGAAAAGTGGGAGAACAATTCAAATATTATCAAAATAAATGTCTTCCTTACTCCATATGCTCAAAATATGGAGCTGAAGCTGCCAGTTCATGGCAATCAGTGTTTAAGGGTTGGGAGAACAGAGGCACTGGGGACTGTTTGGTGTTTTCAGCTGGGTCTCCACTAATTGCCAAAACCAGATTGCTCTGCTTCATTAAACATGAACAGAAGGGCAGCTGCTTCTCCAGGGCCAGAGGGTGAGGGGGTTGCAGGGCCAGGGCTGGAGGAGCTCTGGGGTGGCAGCAGGGCCGTGTCCCTCCCTCTGTGCCTGGGACACCACGGGCTGCCCACCTTCCCTGCCAGGGCATTCCCAGCAGCTGCAGCAGGCACTGCACATTCCAGCTCTTCCTCCTCTGTGCTTTTCCCTCACTGCTTAGCAGTCTCCTCATGGTGACAACAGAATGTCTGTTTTCCAGGAACCCATTTTATGGATTAGCCATGGAAGGCACTTGCAGCCCTCCATAAAGCACGCTGACACGCTCTCTGGTGTATTCCCAACTCGACTGAAAAATTGATCAAAGCTGATAGAGTTACAGGGCCCTGTGTCCCTCTGCAATCTGCTGCTGTGCTGCTCAGCCCTTGCAGAGGCAGCAGAGCCAAACCCTGGGAGAACCCTGTGTGAAAAATGCACCTCCATCCTGCCCTTGGCCACGTGGGTGCTGTGCAGGATGTGTCTGCCCTCTCCTGGAGCCAAGCTCCCCCTGGCATTGTGGGGAGCCCCAAAATGCAGCAGGGAGTGCCAGCAGGGCCCCGTGCTGCCACGAGGCACTGACACCATGTGCAGTGTGCCAGGTGTCGCCACATTTCTCTTCACAGAGAAAAGCAAGGCACAATTCTTCCAAAGAATATTTCTGGGATTCACATTCTCTGAACCTCAGAGAAAGGAAAACACAATTCTTATCTTATTTGCTGTGCCTGTGTTGTGCCAAAGTAGAATGCAGCTGCATGGCATCCCATATTCTCCAGTTTTCTGCTGGAGGAGATGGGATGCCATGCAGCAGAGTTGGTTTCTACTGCAAGACCTCATCAAAGCCCTTTTCCTTTTCCTCCCTGCCTTCCAACTGCTCTTGCATTTGCTCACAGAGAATATCAGTCCCTTGAAGCACAGTCTGTGCCTCATTTCACCCCCAAATCTCCTGAGTTTTGGGAGGGCAGCTGGGTGTTGGGTGTGCTGTCCCTCCCCAAGCATCCTCTGGTGCTCCAGCCCTACAGAAACACTTCCTCCTTCTGTTTATTAATTACAGTTTGATTTCTGCTGCAATGCCAAATGAGCACTGAACAGCAAATCCAATCCCTGATTCAAAGAGCTTCCAAATGAGGGGTCAGGTGGGATACAAAGGATGTTAAAATAACTGACAAGGGATCAGAAGGGATGAGATAAAGGAGGAGATAAGGCACTCACCTCCAGTCTGAAATGTGCAGCCAGAGCCAAAATGCTCCTCACTGTGCTGTAAATGATCCCCACTCCCTGCACTGCCAAATTCAGGTCAATAACTGATCAATAAACACTCACAGACCAGTGCCAGGGCAGGAGCACAGGTCTCTGTGCTGCCTTCAGTCACACACAGCCCGCAGCAAATGGAGATGCCTGGCTTTTCACCTCTCTGGAGCCACAGTATCACTGAATTGTTTTGGTTGAAAACAACTCTTTAAGATCAAGTCCAGTGGCTAACTCTGCACTGCCAGACAATTAAACCATGTCCCCAAGCACCACATCTTTTAATGCCTCCATGGATGGTGACTTACAGCCTCCAACAGCTTTAGTTAGATATGGCTCTTAAGTTATGTCAAAATATTATCATATGGTTTTATCAGACAAAAAAGAAGTACAGTGATGACTAGTTTCAGCATAGGAAGCAAAGAGGTAATTTTAAAACTGTTTGTGTTCATGTGGATTCATATACAGGATATTCAAGAAAAATAGGGATTTTTTGCTGCAAGCATCAAGCACAGGCAACCTTCTGTCACCTTGCAAAGTGCTGGATGCTGTCCAGTTTCTAAGCTGTGTGCTGTTGTAACACACCTGAGCAGTTCATTTATGTTCACCTGAATCCTGACAAAAATAAAAGGATCTTCTCAGTGCTGTTTGCTCCCCTGCCATTCCCTCCAGCCATGACCAATTTCTGATGGCTTCTCCCTGTGTCCTGCCACCTGCACAGATCCACATCTGGACATCACATCTGCAGCACAGAGCAGATCCCTGCAGGCTCCCTGTCACTGTCTGGGGTGACCTTGGCAATAGAGGGCTGCAGGATCGGCCCCAGCACCCCTGGGAGGCCAAGTGGGCAGCATGAGCCCTGGACAGCATTAAGGTATTTAATATCTTCTCAGACAAGGGTTTGTCTGATATATTTGAATTATCATTACAGCAGCTGTGATTTTTATTGCACAAAGTCCTTCATGGCCACCAAGGTGATGACAGGTCCCGGTGGCTCCAGCTCCCCCATCCATCCTTGCTCTCTCAGGTGGTTGCAGAATCTCATTTCCTTCCCTCCCAGCCAGATTTTAGCCAGTCACCCCTGAAAGTTCTGACTGCTGAGGCAGAGGCTGGCCCAGGGCTCCAGGCAGGTGTGAGGAGTCACAGAGCACCAGCACCAAGCATTACATTGACCTCAATGTGTCAGGACCACAACTGCTTCAAAATCCCAGGGAACAAAAGCAAATGAGGCAGCTCTGGTGAAAGCTGGACCCCTCTGAGCTGAGCCACACTCTGTGCCATCCTGCCCATCCTGGCCCAGGCACACAGACGTCGTGTTTGCCCTCCTTGGGGGGACATTTCCCTCAGAGTGGATGTCCTTGATTGCCTGCACTCACATATTCCCCGGGGTGTGCATCCCAAACAACACTGCAGAGGCTCCTGGAGGTATCTCCTGCAGATTTTGTGCTTTTCTAAGAGTGAGGAGGGAAGGAGCTTGGTCAGCTCTGGCCCATTCCCATCTGCAGGATTTGGTGGGATTCCAAGATGTTACCAAACTCACACCTAAGGTTTCCATCTCTCTTCCTTCCCCTCCTTGCATGGTACAAATGTGAGAGAGCTTTCCTGAAGCAACAAAGATACTTTTGATCTTGATTACTAGCATCAGCTACAGGGAGAAAATTAGAATTCAGGATTTGTCACCAGCACTCAATTATTCAGCGTTATCAAGTTGTCACCAGGCCTTTAATTATTTTTCAGTTTATATCTAATTTCCCACACTATGATTGCTTTAGCAATGTTAAGGTAGATCTGCAACTGTAATGGGAAATGTCCAAGTCCTTTATGATGCTGGGGACTGGAAATGACAATGTTAATAAAATTCACACATCTCCTGTGCCACAAGCCCTCATCAATATAGTGTTGATCTGCAGTTGACATGCTATTTAATTATGCTCTTTTGGTACCAATAAACACTTAATAATATATTCAAAGTGAGTAAACAGGATATAACACTGACTGTGATTCTGCATCTATTTAAAGGCTGGGCACAAGACCATAAAATCTCACTTTCAAAGCCTTTCAGCGTTTGACTTTGCTTTTTGGACACTGGGAGCATCACTCTGTCCAGGGTATGTGCACCAAGCCATCGGTGTGTGCAGCCAGGACAGGGGTTGTGTTACAGAGGCTCACAGAGGATTCAGCAGTGATTAACACCAATTATGCAGATAGTTATCACCGTGTGCAGAGATCGTTTGTTTTAACACACCAGGCAATTTTGACTCATCAAAACATTATGCAAAGAAGGAAGCCGATTACAATGACAGAAACTCTCACAGACCTCACCAGGGCCAGCAAAGAGGCAATTTGCCAAGTTTCTCACCCAGTCCAGAGCACAAAACCAGTGGGGTCATTTCACCTGCTGTGGATCCTTGTCCAGGGGAGGCCCTGGGGAGCTTTTCCTGCTGCTGTGCAATCCATAACACTGGATCTCTGGGGGAATATACCAAACAGCTCTTTTCTCCTCTTTTCCCCCAAAAGGCTTTTAGCAGTCAGGGCCCTTTGCCTGTGATGAGCAGGGATTGAGGACACAGCAGTGAGCAGTCTGTCCATCCAGGCAGCTCCCAGACCAGTATCCAAACCTCCCCCAGCTCCCATTCCCACTTCAGCAGGCCCGGGGATCCCAGAGAAATGGGCAAAGCTTGGGCATTGCTGTGCACAATCCTGGTCCATATACCTGATGCACAGCGAGATCAGGAGCTTGTGTCCAACCCTGCCCCATTTTACACTGTGTTTGAGCATCCTGGAGCTGCAACACAGTGAGAAAACCCTGAACAGCTCAGCATGGCCCAGCTTGGGGTCTCCCAGTCACCACCAGTTTCATCTTTGGCTGGAGTTTAGGATTTGTGAGGCTTACAGGTGCCTGCCCACTGCTGCTCAAATGCTGCTTGGCATGATTTGCTTCCTGTCTAATGACTCTTCTTGCCCAGAACTAATTAGCTGATGTAGGAAATCACCTTTCTAACCAGCACCTCCATTCCCAGCCTCCAGCACCTTCTGCAAATAAATTTTACATATTTGAGATTCAGATTCATGTTGGATCCCCAGTGCTGATCTCCCTGAGATGGGGAAGCGAGCTTGGGAACACCAGGTGCTCAAGGTCATTGCATATTTCATACTCTTCCTCCCTCCAGTAACTGAGTTAATGCCACACACAGCTGGGAGGGCATTTGCACCCCCAAAAGCACCACGATGCTCTGAAGATGTGCCAACCTGGCATCCTGACCCACAACTGGGTCCTCGCCCCCCAGAAATACCTGCACTGCACAGATGTGGGTGATTAGCACCTGAACCAGAACTAACTTCTCAGAAAATTGTACTTATTGCAGGACAAATTGAGTCTGCTCTGGCAGAAGCCAGGATAATTGCTCAGGGGAGCATGGGGCTTATCCAGCAGTTAATTCATTATTTGTGCCTGCCCAGAGCCAGGATGGAAACAGCAGGAAAGGCAGCATCAAACAAGGTACAAACTCCAGTACCTCAAAACCAATTTGCTCACTTAAAGGCTTGTTGCCATCGCTGCAAGGGGGCAAAACACCTTCACAAAGCCCTCATGGGTGGCAAAATACAGGAGGGACAAGCTTTATCCTGTATTTCTGTGATAGGCTGTACAGATTTGGGTGCAATTAATGCTGTATTTTGGGCTTTGCCATATCTTTGCATGCACCAAAAAGTCAGAGTTAAGAGAGGAAATGCATTTTGAGCCAGGGCAGATCCCACCTTCATGACAATGCCAGGATGAGTCAGCCAGCACCCCCAGCAGCAGCTGTGGCTGGCCTTGCCATGTGGCAGGACTGATGGTTTAGAAAGCAATAGAAGTTTGGAAAAGGTGCTAAAACCCAACAGTGTGCAGGCACTGAGCTGTGCCATTGCTGAGCACAGCAGGGCTGCCTTCCCTGCCTGCTCCTGAGGATTCCCCTTTTTGCTGCTCCCATGCAGCTCCTCCAGGGACTGGGGCTCCTCCACAGCTGCTTGGGGTGACCCCACAGTGTCCTCTGGCTGCTTTGGGATCCCCTGTCACAGACATCTTTTATGGAAAATCCTTTCCTTAGGATTTTTCCTCCTGAGAAGCTGAGAGGCCTCAGGAACAAAATGTAAACAATAATTATCTGCTGCTGTGGAATGCAACAGGTGCATCTGTGATTGGTCTTGTGTGGTTGTTTCTAATTAATGGCCAATCACAGTCAGCTGGCTCGGACACAGAGCTGAGCCACAAGCCTTTGTTAGCATTCCTTCCTATTCCATTCTTAGTAGCCTTCTGATGAAATCCTTTATTCTATTATTTTAGTATAGTTTTAATGTAATATATATCATAAAATAATAAATCAGCCTTCTGAAACATGGAGTCAGATCCTCTTCTCCTCCCTCATCCAAGAACCCCAGTGAACACCATCACAATCCCCCCTGTGCTTGTGAGCCCCTGGAGGCTGCTCCCACCACTCACCCCAGAGCCACTGATGAATGATGAGACATTCCGTGGTGCCAGGGCCTGACTTCTTCAGGAGTCTCTGGAAGATGTGGGAAGTCATTTAAAAAAAAAAAAACCAAACCAACAGCTGAGCCATTCATCAGGGCACACAAACAAGCTCAGGCACACAGGCCCTGTGTGAGTCCAGCCTGGCCTGGAGGCAAAGCAAAGCTGCTCTTACCTTTAACAGCCCTGACAAATTGGAGTAGGATGTGTCTCTATTGAACGGGGATATTTCCCCACTGCTTTTTCTTGTAGCCTTGACTGGTGCAGGGAATCACCATGAATCTTCATTTGCTTTGCTGCATTCACACTGGGTTTAAATTCCTAACACTAAATCCCCCCGGCAGGGGGCTGGAACTGGATGATTGTTAAGGTCCTTCCAACACAAACCATTCTGTGATTCTGTGAGTCTATCAGATAGACACTATCTTGGCTAATTATCCTCAAGATCTTAATACATTAGCTCTAGCAGATCTATTATTGCTCAATACTTTTGCAGAATTTAATTCTGTGTTAATGGGGAGCAGTGAGAATGCTGCCAGCTCTCTCATTCTCATGAAATGGAATGCAGAAATGCCAGGGATAGGCACAGGGAGGGCTCAGAGCACATCAGGACAGTGAGGTTGGGGCAGTCACATTTGCTGCTGCAGGTGGCCAAGGAACTTCCCTGTGTGACAGTTTTTAATTTCAGTTGAGAGAATGTGTTAGTTAAAACCATCTTGGGCAGGTTCATACTATTTTTCCTGTACCATTACACAGCTATTTTTGCTAAAGCAAGCCATAATTAACCTGGTTGTCGCCCTTGCATTTGTAGATAGTGAAGATATTGTCATTTTTCTATTCCTTAAAAAGGAATGCTTCCCACATGGAAAAGCAGTTTTCATAACATGACCATGTTTGACTCAGCAAGGGCACCTGTGCTGCACCCTATTAGCACAGCCTTTTCCCACCAGCTCCCAAATGGAACAGAAGAAAAAGCAATATGAATTCATGGAATGCAGCTTTCAGAAAAAAAAACTTAGAGAGAAAAGAATAACAAATCCAGGCACACAAACCACCCTCATGGCCCTCATCACCTGCTGCAGCACAGAAAGGCCACTCCAGGCTGCATTAACGTGGAGTGCCGCCCTGCGTGTGTGTGAGGAGGGTTTCTCTGCTTCACCTTCTGCTTGGAGAGCTGTGGATGTGTCCACAAGGAATGGGAGAGTTCACATCTCAGCAACAGCTCTGTGCATGAGGAGAGATTGAGCACATGGAGGGTTAGGGGAGGCAGAGCTTCCAGGAGTGCCACAGCATCACAGAATCACTGAAAACTGAATCACAGAATCACAGAAAAACTGAATCAGAGAGCTTGGAAAAGACCAAGAGCATCAAGTCCTGCTGTAACCCAGCCTTACCATGCTCACCATGAGCTCAAGTGCCACAGCCACACACCTTTTGAACACTGACCCCACCACTTCCCTGCACAGGCTGCTCCAATGCCCAACCACTCTTTCCTTGAAGACATTTTTTCCTAATACCTAATCTAAACCTCACATTCCTTGGACATCCCTTGTCCTTGGACTACAGGAATGAGAAAGCATTTCGCCTCCCCATAATTCTTCTTTATGGTAGGAGGGTGTCAGTTTGTTGTCTTGGCAGCAGAGGGAAATATCCCAGCCAGGCATTTTTCTGTCTCAGGGGCGATTCACACATGAGCCATGGCAGCTGAGCTGTCCCTGTCCTGCTGAAGGGACAGCCAGGGGTGCTGGCTCCAGGGCATCCTGCAGCTCTCCCATCCAACAGCTCTCACAGCCCCAGGAAGGGGCTGAGGGGCCCAGCACAAGGCACCCACCATTTCACCCTTCCCTGCCTTGGCTTTTCAACTTCCCCTGGGTATTTTCTGCTGCCAAGCTGATGCTCATCCCTGTGCCTCTCACATGGAGAAATGGGTGATGTGGGGAGGGAGCTGCTGACACAGTGAGGGGCTCACTGACTGCAGCACATCCCTGCACAGGAGAGCCCAGCTGTTTGCCCAGCTGTTTGCCCAGCTGTTTGCCCTCTCTCCTGCTGGCAGAGCCCCCTGGGCCAGCTCCACTCTGAGCAGTGACAGCAGAGGAGCTCAAGCCAGCCCTATATTTCAGCAGCCAAGCTCTGCTTTCAGCTGGGCAGTGCTTTCCCCTTAGGGAAGCAGGACAGAAGGGATTTCACACCATCACTGTGGTGAAATTGGTCATTTGGGGAGGTAATTTGGGTGCATGGCCCCACATCCACAGCCAGACAGCCCTTCAGCTCTCCCTATGTATCCAGCTCCCTAAATGGAGCTGCCAGGTCAGAGCACACTGATCCATCCTCATCCAAGCACCTATTTAATATTCATCATGTTACAGGGGGACATTTTTATGTCGGGAAAAACGCAAATGCTCTCCCAAAATGACTCAAGGGCAATAAAGAATAAATTGTCTTTAAACCTGTATAAGGGATGCTGAAGTCACAAACAAGGCATAAAATAATATGGAGGTGGAAAGTGCTTTTTCCTTATTAGGTTTATCAAAGTAAAACTAGGCTGGTAAGCTTGTTCTATCAAGTAAATGGATGTTGCAAAAAAAAAAGGAAATGAAAATTCTGATCCATATTCATTGTTTCAATGTCAGCAAGGGAAAAAAATTCCACTTTAATCTTTTTTGGTCTCAGAAAACTGATCCAAAGTTTTATATTAAAAAAAAGGTAAGCAAATCTGATAAGACATGAAAGATAATTAATAGAAACAAAGCATGCAGCAGCCAGTGTCTAATATTACACGAAATGTCAAACACAGAGCATGCTTGACTGCACCAAGCCACAGATCCAGGCACTGACAGCATCTTAATGGGGATTTCTTTCCCAAAGCTCCCAGCACTGGCCCGGCATCACTGCTGTCCCTGGCCCAGGGCTGGCAGCAGAGCTTATCTTCAAACACAACAGAATCTTCTTTCCTGTTTAAGTTGAGTTTTAACACAGTCCTGAAGGCGGTGCCCAAACAGTCACACCCATGGAACTGCAGCACCCATGGAATTAAGCCAGGCTGATTCCAGGTTGGGAAGAATCTCATGCCTTGAACAGCAGAAGTTTAAGGGAGAAGAGGACTGGGGACAGAATAGAATAGATTGGAAAAGTCCTTGCAGATGATCAGCTCCAGCAGTAATCTTGTCCCCAGGTGCCACATCAATGTGGCTTTTAAAACACGCCCAGGGATGGCACCCAAGCACTGCCCTGGGCAGTTTGTTCCCATGCTTGGCCACCCTTTTGGTGAAGAGATTTTCCTGACATCCAACCCAAACCTCTCCTGGAGCATCTTGAGGCTATTTTCTCTTGTCACTTCCTACCCAGAGAGGCTGGTCCTCACCTGGCTCCAGCCAGGGAGTTGTGGAGAGTGATAAGGACTGCCCTGAGCCTCCTGTGTGTATTTTTCATTTCTACAGATTTATAAATTAACACATTTCTCTCTGTAAAACAACAGGACAGACAAGTTTCAAGTCATTCCCACATGGTGCAGCTGAGGCTCAGGAGGGAGCTGCTCCTACACCCAGCACTGCATCCCCTTGTTGTGCTCTGGGTTGCAACATTCCCCATTTCACTTCAAATTTCACAGCATTTGGCTCCCACCACCCTCCCTCCCTCCCCCAAAATCCCCTCCCCAGGTTCACATGACTAGGTGGGACAGGCATTTTCCTGGTTTTGATTTTCAGAGACTTTAGAAGAGATCCAAGGAAACCATTGCAGATGGCAGCTCTTCATTTCCAAATCATGCTCTGCTGGTACATCAAAAACACTGCACAAATTTGCAATAATGAAGAGGTCGGGGCTTTGCTGGTTTTAGGGCCTTTTTGGGTCAGTGAGGATTCCTGTTGCATGCAGAGGAATGACAAAGGAACGGGAGTTTGATCTCTTTGGCCTTTCTAAAGCCCACTGAGGGCAATGAACAGATCTGCTCTTTCCCCAGCATCTGCCCTCAGTCCCACAGGCTCATCAGGAGACTTGTGCACATAATCTACTCCTGCAGAAAACACAGAATTACTGGAGAGCAGTTTATGTAAATATACTCTCTCCTCAGAAGAGAACAGTGTTTCTAATGACAAATTGAGTGAAATCTCACTTGGCATGAAGCAAATAAAGTAGTAAATATTTCAAGTTACCGCTCTGCAGCAATGGAGACTGCATTTAAAATTAATTGCTGTGGATCTGCTGTGTCATAAAAAGAAACGGAGTGACAGCACAACCGTGATGTGACACATCTGCATTACAGCTTTTCATCTCAATTCTGTCTTCAACAGGCTCCATCAGCTGCCTGAATTTGGTATATGCAGTGATATTTCCAGCCCATCTCTACTGGAGAAGCAGCAGTGAGGAGCCAGCCTGAATGTCAGTGCTGTCAGTGACTGTGGGCAGGGGCACAGCTCACAGGGATGGATGTGTCTGCTGCTCCTCTGCCCAGCCCAGCAGCCACAGCCCTGCAATACTGACCTGAGACAGGACTGGACTCAGCTATAAAAGCCCATTTTCTCTGCTCCAGGACTGTCAGAGATGAAGTGGTTTGCCCAGTTAAAAAGGTGGTGTGGGGCCATTGGAGAAAACAAGAGATTGCTGTGCATTGCTGAGGTATGACCTGGCTCTGCTGTGACTGTCCCTGGCAGTCCCTCAGCAGGTTTGTCACTGGCAGGGATGGCTCATACACACTCTCAAGGTCTCAGCAAATGCCCTTCTTATATCTCTCAAAACAAACATTTCACTGCTGCTTCAGCTGTGCTACAACACCCACGAGTTCTGTGTAGTATCATGGAAGAAAAAACCCTCTGTCACAGAGGAATCCCTTCTCCAAAGTCCTGCTTACAATTGCTTGCAGGACAAGGCCTCTGTTTAATCAGAGGAAAGATTTAAAACACCACTATTAACAGGAAAACACAGATGTCAACTGATACAAACGCTCTTCTCAAAGCACAGATGACCATAAATTGAATCTCTGCTGCATCCCATCAGTGAAGCAATCCTGGATTTCCATCCTCAGGTACACCCCAGGTACCTCACTTAGCCAAATTTGGATATATTTGGTGTACCCAATGCACACAAGCCAAGAAGCTCAACCCTTCCACGACAGAAGAGCAGCCACAGGCCATGTTTCTCAGGGAACATTTGTATCTTTCACTGCTCTGACCTGTCAATTGCTGGGATGTTTGTCTCTAATTCAGTCACTGGGTAAATTGACTTGTAATGTAGAAAGCAAACGCAAATTGTGTAATTAAATCACTTAATTTGCCACATGAGGCCTTTCAGGATCAATGCACTCATATTCACAAAGCTCAGTGAAGGTGGAAAACTCTCAGGAAGCAGCAGATAACAACGTAAGAATGGTCTGATCATCTCTAAATGAGATGGAATGAAGTCAATAGGAATCATTTACCGACTTCAGATCAGATCCATCGCTCCTTTGCCACCTCAATTATGGGTTTGCCTGATGCTACAGCAGTGACAGAGATTGTGAATTCCTGCTGAACCTGAGCTCTAGAACAGTTACCAAAGGTTATTTGCAATGGAGAGAGGAATTCCTTGTTCCAATCATCATTCCTTGTTCCAGTCTGGCTGCTGAACAGTGCTGTGACCCCTGGGCAATGGCAGCACCCTGGAAACAGCATTTCTGGGCTGCACTCCTCTGCTTGGACACTTCTGCAAGAAAGGCTACTTGAAGCCTGCTCACATGGGGTAGGAGCCAGATTGCACCAAAAATTATAAACTGATGAATGCCATCTTCCTCATCTGCAAAATGAGTGCTGGGTGCTCCACTTCACCCACGTGCTGTTGAAAGATTCTTCACTGTTATTATGTCTGAGGAGTTTTTCCAAGTGCCATGTTGGCAGGTGACAACTCCAACACTAATAACATGCATGTGAACTGTCATGAAGCAGAGAAGAATAGTAACAATTTTTTCTTATTGGAGAAAACTCAATCTGATTTTTCATTCCATCAAAACATCTCTTCACAGGCAGGATAAATCCCATAAATTGCTTAACCTGCATATCTGCCTACAGCCCATCATGATTGGAACAAAACATGTAATCAAAGCAAATGAGCATAATTACCAATGTCTACAAATATGGGGGTTTGGGTTATTTTCTCATTTCATATGTGACCATTTTACCACTGGTTTACATTTAAAAATATGAATAAACTCTATTAGATTGTGGGATGAAATTGCACACATTAAAAATTCCCACAGAAAGCATCCCATTGCTGTGATTACTGTTATAACCATTCAAATCTACTCTTCTCTCCCCAAATGTAAATGCAACCAGATCACAAAGTAATCTTTATATCTAAGGAATAACCTGTTCCCAGGCAGAGTGGGGTTCCTTGCTCTCAGATTTCACAGCAAGACACTTATTTCATTCCTCCCAGGCAGGAACAAGGAATGCTGTGTGCTGTTCCATTTATCCAGGGGCAGCTCATGCAAATGCCCCGGGTGTTTTACACTCTCCTTTCTGATCCTGGTTATCCTGATGGGTCAGACAGATTTCTCTACGGCACCCTCACATCTGTACAGCTTTCCCAAGCAGTGACACCTCCCTGGCACCCCCTCTGTGCAGGAAAAGCCAGCAGGAATTACCTGGGGCTCCCTGAATCTCCCAGTGTGACAGCAGCAGCAGGCACAGCCCATCTCCAGCGTCGGGGATCAGCTCCTGGGACATCTCAATAGCTCCTGGCATGGCTGGTGGCACGAGCCGTGTCAGCAGCCAAGTGACAGCCACGGAGTCACCTGCCAGGCCGTGGCTCTGGGAATCAAGGAGCACATCCATATGGATGGCACATAACAGCCTGGCCTCAGACAGAGCTTCACAGAGGTGACATCAATCAAGCTCCTGAGCAGGACAGGTGCGTGTCACAGCTGTGAGACGTGGAAGTTCATTCATTTAAATTACATCTTAAACCAGACAGAACCATAATCTGTCCTGAGGCACGTTAATACATCAGGTAGCCTGATCCATCCTTCAGAAGGTCCTGAGTGAGGTAATTTTTTTCTGTATTATGACCTCCCAATTGAAAACAGGACTTAAAATTTTATTTTAACTATGTTGCTCCCTCCCCTCACAAGTGCAAATTACATTATACATTTAGAAAAAATACAATCAGGGGCATCGAGCACGTCTGCTGTAAAGAAAGGCTAAAACAATTGGGATTTTTCAGGCTGGAGAAGGCTCCAGGCAGACTTGGGAGTTGCTTCCAGTGCCTGAAGGGTTTCAAGGGAGCTGGAATGGGATTTTGGACAGAGGCATGGAGTGATAGGACAAGGGAGAAATGGCTTTGAAGGTAAATTTAGATTAGGTATCAGGAAGAAATTCTTCACCCTCAGATGCTTTCCCTCACAATCTCACAACACATACATGTGCTCATGGGATGCCTGAGCTGGGAGTTGAGGAATTCCTTCCTGAGGGACCAAAATGTCTCTCCTGTCTTCAGCAGGGGACAGAACCAGCCCCAGCTACTTGAGAAAAAGTTCAGAAATCCCAAATAGGCAAGAATTGGAGTAATCCCTTCTCCATGTCAGGACTCATTTTGGACAATGAAAGGCAGGAATGGACTCCAGTGCTCCCACAGGAGGTTGGGATTTCCCCCCAGCAGGATCTCCAAGGCTCTTACAAAGAGCAATAACCTTGGCATCAGCCTAAGTGACCGATTCCTGCTGTTGCACTGTGCTGCATTCTCAGCCTCGTGGACCCTGCAGGGCCACTGGTTCAATTTCACAGCTTAATTCAATCCCAAATTATCAAATGCATGCAATTAAATTACCTGGTGACATTTGAATCAGCAGGCTGCCCAAGCTGGACGAGGAGCAGACACGGATCCCGTTCAGACAGTGCACAGCAGCAGCCACTGCCTCCAGCAGCAGCCCCATGAGCCCTCCCTGCTGCTTTATTTTATTTTATTTTATTTTATTTTATTTTATTTTATTTTATTTTATTTTATTTTTATTTTATTTTATTTTATTTTACCAAGTCAGACAGGTGCACTCATTTCCTGGGCATTTCTGAGCAGTTCCCTGAAGGGCACCAGGGAACTGCAACAGCTCTGCAGCAGGTTTGGTCTCATGCCCATGCACCAAGCCCTGCCTGCAGCTCTCAGCCCCAGCAGGAACCACGGCCAGTCCCCGTGGCCAGAATGTGCCCAGGTGGGGACACAGAGAGGGAGAGGGGCCCCAAACTGGACACCACCCCACATCCATCTCCTCAATATGAACACACTTTGCAGTGCTGCAAAGCTCCTCAGCTCCCCCAGGATCTGACGTGTCCCGCACTGGGCACACAATCTCTGAGTCACACAACAGCTTGGGTCACAAGGGGACTGAAAGGTCGGCCCCTCTGATGGGCAGGTACACTTTCCACTTCCCCAGGGTGCTCCAAACCCCATCCAGCCCGGCCCCGAACACTTCCAGAGGCAGCCACAGCTTCTCTGGGCAACCTGTGCCAAGTCCTCACCACCTTCACGGGGAAGAATTTCTCCCCGATATCTCATCTAAACCTGCCCTCTGTTTGAAGCCATTCCCCCCTGTCCTGTCACTCCATGCCTCTGCCCAAAGTCCCTCTCCAGCTCTCTTGGTACTCCCTTTAGGCACTGGCAGGTGCTCTGAGGTCTCCCCAGTGCCTTCTCTTCATCGTGGTTTGGACTGTAATTTACCCTGATGCTGAGGGCAATGACCACATGTTCCAGCTGTCATTTTTGCTATTATTACACCAAACTTGCCCACTCCAATGCCTTGCTGAACAGCAGGCTTAATTGAGCTCATTCCTTCATTATTCAGCGAGCACCATTCTGCTGACAGGGTATCCCACAGACAAAATATGTTAAGATCTGTCAGGGCTGTTCCTAATGGCACCAGACCATCACTCCCCTTGTCCATTCTTCCTCTGTAGATGTTACTCAATGCTTCACTGCAGGGCACTCTGAAAAAAGGTTTAGGATCCCAGAAACACCAGATCCTGCGTTATATTCCATAAACAGTTACAGCTGTAAGGTGGAAAGCAAGGCCAGCAGAACATCTTCAGGGCCAGGAACACATGAGACAAGTCCCCCTCACAATTCCATCAGCCTTTCTTTGTAATGAGGGAAGGGAAAAGCACACTCCTGACCCTGCCTTGGTGGCACAACGCCATCTCAGCTGGATGCTGCAGGAGCAATGCTGGGTGGGTGGGATCCTGGCCTAGGGGAGGAACCCTGTCTACAATTCCATCATTTTTTCAATAAAACCATAACATTCAAACCACTTTACAAAGCTGTGAAAAGCAACATGACAAGATGAGCAATGCCTTCTGCCCCAGTCATACCCATCTGCTGTGATGATCCAGGGACCTTTGGATGGGGAAGGTGCTGGGCTGGTAACAATTCTTCTCTTTCTCTTCTGATTATTGGAATGAGCAGCAGCATTGAGTTAAAAATAAGACCAGGCATTCTCCAGATCTGCAATTATTCTCTCCACTTGCACTTGTCTGTGCTCTTTCTCTCACTAATCACTGCAGCACAAAACAATGCCAGAGGATTTGAGATCCGAGGCCAATCTCAGCTCAGTAAATGACTAATAACACAAGTCGTTTACACACATTTAATTCAACATACCAGAAGCAATTTTCTCACTCTCTTTAGCATTTTATTTGCTTATAAATACAAGTCAAAACCACAAGATGGCACTTTCTTACTTGCAACACACACTATTATAAACACTTACCCTCTTCAAATGTTCCCAGAATTTTACATGTAACTTCTCAGTGGTTCTGAAACATTTAAAAAAGCAAGACCTTCTACAAACGGCATTTGTGTTTGATGTATATTAAATGAGGTCAGGTAATTAAATTCAAAAAAAGGAATTTATAAATATTTCAGATAAGAAAATTTAAATACAAAAGCAGAGTTTGTTTTAATTAAACTGAATAACAATTTAAACTGGCCATAATGTATCTACATGGTTTAATTTAATTTAAAATCCTTTTTAAACAATCGAATCCTCTAGCCATTCATCAAAACACCTATCTACTCAGCTCTTTAGAAAATATTCTTGGTTAAGAAACCACCTATGCTTTTTCATAACGATCCTTATTCTGTCCTGTAGGTGGAAATGAAGCAAAATCATATTCCAGACTAGAAAACAGGATAAGAAGGAAGAAACTTTAAAAAACCTGATAACTTCAGACACTTCAACTCATTCTTCCTTGCATGTCTCAAAATACATGATCTGGTTTTAAAGTCTTTGAACGAAATGTAAACACTAGAAAACTCATTGTTGAAGTATGTGAAGAATAAAGAACCCTGCACTAATATAGTGCATAATGATGCTGTGTCAAACTTGTCATTTACAGTAAATGTCACAATTTCCTTGGGATTGTCATGCCTTTTTTTTCAACTAATTCCTTTTGATGTCTGTAGATTCTCTCTTTCTTTTTTTCTTATTCCCATTGTTCAACAGGAAGGGATGTAGCTGCTGTTCTCTTCAGAAAAGTTTCACAAGATCCAAGTTTTTTACTCCATTTTTTTTTCCTTCATAAAGAGGTGGCAAAATTTTCAGCTTGCAATACTTCTGTCCTGCCCAGGATATTATACATCAGGAGATTCCTCAAAAAACTGAGAAGTCGGAGAGTTCCAAAAAAGAAAGCATTTAAGGCAGTTGATGTCTACATTTGGATTTTTTGTTTATGTTACATATCAATGTCTCCATCATAGGCCAGGGTTAGAGGCTTCTGCTGGGGTGGAGGGCTTTGATGCTGCTTCGTTTTTTTGCTGCAAGAAAAGCATTTCAGAAGACAAAACTACAAACTGTAACAAGCTCAGAAACATCATCAACCCCCAAACTTCAATTTAAAAAATCAACTTTCCATAGTGGCTACTGAATGCTTTAACTGGGGGGCACCACAGGGCCCCTCTGGTGCTTTCCTGTGTGTGGTATGGACACACAGCCTGGCAGAAAGGGGCAGCCAGCTGTGCTCCCCATCTGCAGAGGAAATAAAGCACATTCGTCTCCCATCTCTTCTCACAGCTGACAAAACAAGGAACACCTCGCAGAAAAATTGGAACATGAGCTGTCTGGGACTGGGATTTTCTCATTTTTCTTTGGCATGGTATTGAAGCAACAATAATTATTATTGAGAAATGCATTTCCTCAGCAGCCTCCAAGTGATGGAGAAGTGTGTAATGTTATTTAAAAAATCCTCTGCATCCTCTGCTGTGAAGCCACAGAGAAATGGAGCTACATGGCTTGGAAAATAAGGGAGCTGCAGCTCCTAAGCTGCTATTATTTGAGCTTTTAACCCAAGAGAGAGAATGAGAGAGAGAGTAAGAGAGTGGAGGGGTATAAACTATTGGATGGGAGTGGGCAGTGATGCTGTCAGGCCACAGCTGTGACTCCCTGGTTGCCTGTCATGGCTGGACAGGGTTGGGCCAGCTTGCACTGTGAATGTTGTAAGCTCAGGCCCAATCCCTGGGAATTGCAGGACACCTGGATGCTTCCCCTTCTCCCTTTCTGTCCCCCCAGAGGCATCAGTGGCATCCCAAGTACTCCAAGCAGGGAGGGCAAGGAGAGCTCTGTCAGGCTGGGCTCACCTCTCCTGCACTTCAGGAGGGCACACAGCCCTGACCCCCAGCAAAACCCCAGAGCCCAAAGGTGCAGAGCTGGTCCCTGTCCTTAACAATGGCTGGCAAGAGCACCTTTAGACACAGGACATATTTTCACTGGAAGTATTCACTGCAAAAACCTATTTAGGGATTTTCTGAGCTGTAGCGAGCAGCCAAGAAACCACAATTAACACCAAGAGACCCAATCTCCCATGAACTCCTAAGCCATCTCTGAATCCATTTATCTTCCTGGCATGCACAGCCCTGGCAGCAGCAAGCTCACAAGGTAATAATGCACTGTGGGAAAAATAATTTCTTTTGTTTATTTTAAACAACCATTTCATCAGATGCCTCCTACTTCTTTTATTGTGGGAGATAAAAATTCCATAGCACCCTTTTCTCCCCCATTCATGATTTCATAGATCTCTATTGTATTCCCACATCAAACATAATTTTTCAACTGAATGTCCCTATTCTATTTAGTCCTTCCTTGAGCAGAAGCCAGCTCCTTGTTCCAACCACTCTCCTTGCCTTTCTTCAGTTTTACTTCATCTTTTTTTTGAAGAATACAATAAAACCCCTTTCTAGTCCCAGCAGAAGCCTGAATAAATATAAGGGCCTATTGATAACCAAAAATAATTCTTTCCCTGCATGGCCACCAAACTTCTTCACAGTAACAGCTGCTAACATTTACAGTTTGGAGAGTTTTAATTACTCTGAGGCAGGGGCTAAATGAAGGCACTCAGGTAGTCCCGCCTCCATCCTTTCCTGAAGCCCTGAGAATTAAATGCCTGCAGTGCAGTGTTGTGGGGTATTTTGGATGGTTTAAATAAAAACAAACTAGCTTTTATTTAAGGACAGAACACCTGCCATACTCACCACATCAGGTAGGATGTAAAAATTAGGAAAATTATGATGAAGAACCCTCCAGCTGATACTCCATATACCCATATCTTCAGTTTACCATCTGTTGGAAGACAAGGAAAAAGGACAGAGGAAGAAGAGGAGAGAATAAAAAACTTTATTCTAAAATACTCAAAGTTTTAAGAGATCAATTAAAGAGAAATTAGTAGCATCATTGATGGGGAACACAGCAGGGACTAGCTATAATTAATAAACCCCATATTTTTAATAGGAAGATTTCTGAAATAATCCCTAATTTTAAAGACAAAACTTTAATGGAAAGGGGCAGAAGCACAGGATAATTGGGATACATTCCCTCCAAATCCCAGTGGCTGCTCTGGCAGAGGCAGTTCAATGCTGAGCTGACCCAGACAGACACAGGCAACACCTGATGTGTTTAGCTGAGGGCTGAGAAGGGATGGGATTGTTCTCTATAAATACTTGGGGGTCACTTGGGGTAAATACCAGCAAGCACAAGTGGAAAAGCTGCTTAGAACTGGGAAACACTTGAGCAACAAATAAGAATAAATTCAGCTTAGAATAAAAACAAGAATAGGCTTTGTAACAGTAAGAGGGATAAAGCTGGAAAGAGCTTTCTGGTTGGGGCCCAGAGCAGCAGACAAAAGTGGCTTTAAGATAAGGTAAGGCTGAGGACTGGGCTCTTTGGGCTGCAGTGAGCCAGGAGCCCTGCAGGAACCCCTCCATGCACATGTGGGCTTGGGTCTGTTCAAACATTCCCTTGTCTCAGAACACCTCACTGGGACAGCTCCTTAATTACAAGCTTTGCATTAATAATACCAGCAATTTTGGAAAGATCAATATTTCTGTTCCTGGCTCTGTTTCTGGCTGCACAGCTTTCCTTGCAGGGAGCAGCTTTGGTGCTCTGCCACAGCAGCAGTCTGAGCTGATTCACATCAGCAGAGCTGCAAATACACACTGCAGGCAGGAACAGGAACCTGTGCTGTGCCCCAGACACGGTTTGACAGAGGCCATTTCAAATCCAGTCAAGTGAGAGGGACAATCACTGAGCCTGGCTTTCATTTTATGTTTGAATGACAAATTTTTTCAAAGGGAAACACATTTAATCAGATCCCATTCTTTCTCATTTTTCCTCCAGACTTTGGGGAAAGGCTGAGTACCTCTCACAGATTTGTTTTGCTCCTCAAAACACTTGCAGGCTATCTCCCATGTGAGAAGAGCTCTGTTCGTCAGGACTGGCCAGGTTTGAGTTCTTTGGTTGAAGCCTAGGTATGAAATTTGTTGCCCTCTCACCTGGAGATGGCTGAGAAATACTTAGCAATCCTGCAAAGGGACTGTCACAGCCCCATAAAGGCATCACAGCATGTCTGCTGTGAAGGCAGCTCTGCTCTCCATCCCCAGCAGAAAGGCACTGGACCATGTCACCTGACAATTTAAACAATGCTATTTAAATTACCTCTCAAGTCAAAGAAAAGTTTCTGTACCTGAACTCTGGCCTCTCAGAGTGCAGTAAAGAGAGGAAAAACACAGCCTGATTTGAAATCAGTTCTGTGCACTCCTGTAGAGCATTTACAGAAGAACAAAAACATCAGCCTCATTTAATCAAAATAAAATTAGTGTTCCAAACTGTAAATGGAAAGGGAAACCATAGATAAGCTGGAGAAGGCACAGGTACTTTGATTGACCAACACAATGTCAAGGACTGTGGTGCTGCAGGATGTTAAGTGCCATCCATACAGGCAGCTCTCACCACAGACCTGCTTTCACAGCAGAATGGGGAGGCAGCAGTGGTTTCCTGGCTCAGCCAGCAGTAACCACTGCAAATCCCCAGGCTTGTGAGCCTGAGAGCCTCTTTGAGAGGAGCAATTACACATTTTGTCAGAGGGGAGGGTTTTGAAGAGCACTAGCCTTGAGCTGGGGTCTGAGGAGCACACGCAGATTGAAGAGTTAACTGCAGGATGCCACAGGCTGGTGACACACTCAGCACACATGGGGCACCTTTATTCCCTTCCCATATATTGTTTCTATAACATTTCTGCCGTAAATTAGGCAACACCCTGTTCTGTAAAAGTGCCTCAGTTACTGTTTCTGTTGCAGACCCTGGGTGAGAGCTGGCTCACAGGCGCTGCACTGAGGTAAAGCCCTCCAGAAGCTTTTAGTGCTGCAGACTCAAATGCTGATTTAAAAAGGGAGTACTGCAGCATCTACCTACACCTCCCTCCCTTTTTCTAACCCCATAAAGGTATCAGGCAAAGAGATGATACTCAAGTAAGACAGCCTACAGAGAGCCAGGGGTGTTGACAAAAAGGAAATTAACCCCACACCTGTGACTCAAACTGCAGATGAACTGAGTGGGTGAACTGGATGAAGGGCTTGATCGAAAAGCAGCCAACTTTAAAAGGCTTGGGACTGAGCTCTGTGAGCCCAGAGACTGTCAACGCAAAGGTTAACCACTGTCTGCAAATCAAATATGTAAATGTAACATTCAAAGTGTGATCACATATATCAGACAGAATTATGGCTCCCTGAACCCCCTAACAGAACCTTTCTCTACATGTTTTCTAAAGTCTCGTGTTCATTAGGAACTCATTGCAAACAAATGCAATGTCAGGTACCTGAAGAGGGGGGGGAACTGCACTGCCAGTGTTTTATAACACGAGGAGAACAGATGCATTTCAGTAAAACCTGATGTGCCTGCCACATTTGCTTCCCATTTTTAAAGTCCTATTTGCATTTCAGAAATTTGTTTTGAATGAATTCATCTTCAAAACAACAATCAAAATGGGAACCAGATATTAGAGCAATGGACCAGTCTGGGCACATGCAGTCTGAGGTTCCAGCTGGGAAGGATTTTGTGCTATGGATGTCAAAGATCCACCTGGGATGAGCTGCTTGGGCACAATAGCTTGTCTGCCTTTGTGGGACACTTCAAATGTTGTAACTTCAACCCTCATGACTAAACTGTACACTTTCTACCCTGTTCTTTTCATATGTTTTTGAAATATGGCAAGAAACAACCAATGTTTTCTTTAATGAAATCTTAAGCACTTTCTGCTCTGAAATTTCTGAAGCACTAGTGATCAATATCTTTCCTAGGCCAAACATATTACTTCCAGAAACATCATCAGATAGTAGTTCTAAACATCCCCCCAAATCACACATGAGCATACTTCTGCACAATATTATTGCTTCATTCTGTCTTTGCTGTCTCCCAACATAAGAGATTGTGATTTCTCTGTACAGGCACAAAGGCATGAAAGACAGCACACGAGCTGGAAACTGGGAGGTCGCTCTGCAGCTCCCAGACACAATCTCTGATGCTATCATCTACAAAGCTTGTACCTCTCTTCTACAGAAACCTTCTAAAGACAATCTATTCCATTCATATTTAAGTTTTTCACCTGGATTAAAAGGTTGAATAGACCATCCTTTGAAAATGTCATGCATTTTGGAGTTGACAGGTTTATTTTTTCCGGCGATGGTCTTAACATCAGCTTTCTTATCTTCTAAACCTGGTACCTTCACGCAGTAATCCAGGAGTCCATTTGATCTCATTACTTCTGTGTATCCCTGCTCACAGCCACAGACTCCTCTCTGGCAGATAAAAGGGAATTCAGATTAAACCAAGCACTGCCCTCTCACAGAACAGTGCACAGTGCAGGGAAAGCTTGAACCAACTGCAAGGTATAACCTGCACATGCAAATTCACCACCACCAAACCAAACCAGCCAGGAACTGGCACCTGCGAGCCCGTTTCAGTTAAAAAAACCACAAATATATTTGGGGAATTGGTTGAAAAAGGGTCAGTAATTACAGAGGAGTTCTACATAAAACATTTTCATCCCAATAGGCTTAACAACAGGAATCTGTGGCAAACTCCTCTTGCAAGTAACAATTTTCCCACTGACCCTGCTGGGCAATAGAACAGACAAACCAAAACCAATCCTCCTGCAGACCCAAACCCTCCTCACATGTTCCCACTCCAGTATTTCACAGGGCTATCTGAAATTAAGCTTTCTTATGACCAAATATCCATTACCCTGGATCAGACTAAGCAGTTTCTTCAAGAGGCTTTTTAGAAGTCTGTGGTTTGCTAAATACATACTCAGTTTTCTGGATTTCTATTTTAAAATGGCTTTTTAATATTGTTTTCCTTTGAAAACAATATTAATTGTTAATGCTAATTGTTAGATATAAGACAATGCTAATTGTCTTATATCTACAATGTCTGTCTGAGGGTCTGATACTCTTGATCCAAACAGGTGATTGATGCTCTTTTATCTCCTCTTTAACAAAAGTTTTAAACAGTCCCTCTTCTAAAGCACAGTACAACAGCACTCAATTAAAATTAAACTAAGAGGTTTAATTTTAAAATTAAAACCAAAACCCCTCTACTGAATAAACCCAAACTTGCAATACCACATCGTTTGTGCAGGTTCATGCTTTTCTTTCAGGATGAAATTCCCACAACATCCTCGAGGTGGTACCATGGACAAACTAAACAATTTTCCAAGTCCCAGAATGCAATCTAAGATGCAATCTGATTAAATCTTGCAGAGTGAATTTCCCAGCCCCGTTCTGCAGTGAGCAGTTACCTGTGTGCAGAAGGAAAAGGGTTTTCTGCACGGCGGGCTGCAGTGCCGGACCTCGGCAGGTTTTGTCCGAAGAGGACACCCTCCTGCAAAAGAAAACACTGAGTGCCTTCAAGGGCATGTTTCAAAATGTTTTTGTCTTAGATCACCACAGTGTAAGAAGTGCTTGCCTGCTTATTTTATATAGTTAAATACTAGTCTATTAAGCACATTAACATAATATCTGTAGGCATCGCATTAATTAATTTGCCTTAACAAGGCAGGGAATTATTATCATACCCATCTTGTTAATGGAGAACAGAGATATACAGATTTAAGCAATTTGCCATTGGCCACATAGGAAGTTGGGGACAGAATCCAGAATTAGATGCAGATCTTCTGTGTC
Source organism: Ammospiza caudacuta (assembly GCF_027887145.1). Lineage (NCBI taxonomy): Eukaryota > Metazoa > Chordata > Aves > Passeriformes > Passerellidae > Ammospiza > Ammospiza caudacuta. The sequence goes on along the minus strand of NC_080600.1, from coordinate 38,379,145 downwards.
CTCATTAATGGCTTATCTACATAAAAAGACATAATCCACATAACGCCCTTGCCCATCCTCACTTGGGAAAGCCTGTGCTTCTATAGGAATAAAAACATGTTAATGAGTTCTTAAATACTTGGCAACCTTTGCACATAAGACTTTTTGTTATTATCCTAACTAGTCATTATAAATAGAACTAGACATGAACATCTGCGTTTTCCTTTCCACTCTCTCCTCTCATTTACCCTGTGCATATTGAAAGAGATCCCATGGACATGCAGCCCTACTGCCTTTGTCAATCTCACAGAGCTTCAAAGTTCTGACCATGAATTCCCCTTTTCATCCTTTACAGGCAGAATTTGTAGGTCACAGCAACAGCAGGAATCTCACAGTTTGAGTGATTTGGGACTCCTGTGTTTTGAAAAGAAGAGGAGGTATAGAGGATGGGGTCCCTACCAGGTGTGTGATGTTCTCTTCTGCTCTTCAAAGCCACAGGAAGGTTGAACTGAGGGCTGTGCAAGCCAGCCCAGGCAGCCCTTTAGAATGTGTGCACTCATTTCTTCCCATGACGAGCCAGACAGTAAGGGCAATTAGCCCAAATACTCCTATGCAATATGTGTGTGATGCTGAGCTGACAGCAAGGCTGGTGAGCTCCCACCCATCTTCCCTATACACAAAAACCCAAACTGAAATTCTGTAAGAGCGAAGAAGGATGCCCAACTTCCTCTGAGCAACAGATGCAGAAGCAGAAAAGCCTCTGTGGAGACATTTCGCTCACAAGTGTGCGAGGCCATGAGGGGACATACCTGTGACATTGATTCCATCCGAGCGCTGGCACCACACCGTGCGCACGTTGTCCCGCCAGGGGCTGCTCTGCCACAGGTAGTCGTAACACTTCCCTCCTGCAACACAAACACAGTTACTCCTCACCTTGCAGCCAGCCCAGGACAAACCCCTGGTGGGCAGGGAGCAGAGCTGTGGCCAGCTACCTGAGCAGGGCCGTGTCTCCACCTCCTGTCCCGAGCAGCTCTCCCGGCTCTCTGCAGCCTGCACCATGAAGGCTCTGGATCGAGACTGGCGCCCGGCGGGCTCAAAGCTCCTGCCACTGATGCAGGTGAGCTCACAGGAGCTCCACTCTGACCACTCTGTCAGGTGGCAGTCGCCTGCACATTGAAACAAGAAATCACAGGTTTTCAAAAAGAATTAGCCTTGAAGGGTAAGGATAAGCATAAGGCTAACCTAAGCATACATCAGCTTTAATATCCCTAGGATGTCTCTCTGAAGTAAACAATATTTGGATTTTCTGCTTCATGGCGTATCTCATTTTCTCAAAAAAACAAAGGAAGACTTTCTTAGATGGTCTAGAAACAGCAGACTGAGCATTTATCTGATCTGCTGAAGCACAGATTTGTGCTACAAGGCCTGACAGTACTCAGAACTATAGGAGCATGTCCACCTCAGACAGCAACCACAGGCAGAAAATTCACTGTGACCTTCCAAAGCCTTTACCTGGGCAAGGCACAGAGCAGGGTAACTGCAGCACACTTTCTTTCGATGGCAGCTCACCACATAATGCATTTTCTACTGGTTTGGATGTGGCAGAAACTGATGCATCATGCACTACACACGTGAGGCTGCGGACTTGCAATCCATCTCCACACTGTCCACCCTAGGGGATGGTGAAAGGGAACAGAGGCACACATCAGTGAAATTAGCAAATGACAGAAGAAACACAGTTGGTTCTAAATGAAAAGTCTTCAAAGATACAAATTTGGTCTGCAACAGTATCTCCAGTTATGAGAAGACAGATGGAGATCTCTGTACACCTCTCCACAGAAGGAGGCAGGAGCAGGACCACACATGAAAGTGTGTAATTATCAAAGGTGTGGAAGAGGATACATTCATAAAGGATTAATACTATCTTTGAGGTCTGCCCTTCATGCCTTTTACTCAAATTAATGAATTTACTGATGCTTAATTAGTGCCGAATTATATGAGCACAGACATTTTGGGCTTCTCTTAAGAAGCCAACAGCAGGGCCTGCCCATAAGGAACAGACATTTCTTCTACCCTCCTTTGATGATACAGCCCAAGAAGAGTACTCACATGATTTAAACCCAGCAAAAGTCCTTACTGCACTGTGGGCTGTTTGTGTCATGTTCTAAAGGCAGTGACCAGATCTGGAGCAGAGATCACCAATTCACATCACTACCAAAACACCAACCTGTCAGCACTAAACCCCATTTGAACCAGAAAAAGGAGGCTCCATCTGGGCCACTCCATGCTCATCATCCCAGTCCTGAAATACCCCAGCATACACCCAGCTACTGAAAAGAACATCCTTTAGTGGAAAATCAATATTTCTGGGCTAAAGTTATGATCAAGGGCTGAGGATGCTCTGAGAGATGAAGCACTGAGGCTATTTCTAGAGACTGAAATTGTTTCATTCCCATCAGATGAAGAGCTGTGGTGCTGTTGAGGTGCCTCATGTCTGCATGATGCCTTATGAACGCGCGCCTGAAGCCTCGTGGAAACAGCACTTGAGAAAAATTCAGTAAACAAAACTCAAGAAGAAGGAAGAAACATTGCCTTTATATAACCAAGGGAAATGCTCCTTTGGATTTCTTGGCTGTGGATTCTTTTAAAATAATGGACTTCATCTGCAGAACAGAATGGCTCCTACTGAGTGCATTCATCCAGCAGCAGGATTGCTAGCAGGAATGTCAAGAACGCCTCTCCTGCACACACCTGGCAGCTTTTGCATTCCCTCCTTCCTTTCTGCTGCAGATCCACAACAATAAAAAAAATAACTAGCTGGATTTAGAGCAGCTGCTAATCTAAAGCATCTTAAAGAAGTATTAGTGTAGATTTACTGTATGCAGCCAGATTCCAGGTTTTTAACAGTGTTTCACTTTAGTCAGTGTGTAACTTACTGTTCTAAATTACTGTTTCACTGCAGAAACTTCTGTTGTGGTCTGAGATTAATGGTGTGTGAAAAACTCATGCAGCTGTCCACTGGGTTAGAGTGCTTAGAAATGGCTGGTGGGAACAGAAGATGAAGGGAGGATATTCTTGGGGGAAATGGGCACTAATCAAACTGCAGTATCTCCAGTTTGAAGTGACTCATCAATATATAAATAATAACAATAATACTAAAAAATAAATAGGTCAAACAATAAATTTTTTTTCAGTGCAACAGTTTCCACTATGAAAGGCCACAGACAACACTCTCCATTTTTCTATCACACCATATTGGAGCTTCATTCATATTTTCTAATGTCTAGAATAAAAAAAAAATCCAAAACCCAAATCTCTGAATTCTCAAAACAATCCCAAAGAGAAAGATTTGCTTTTTAACAGTGGCTCCCACTTGTTTTTTTTCTTTCAAGACCAGCAATGGGTTTTTTACAATCAACCGAACACACTTAAAATGTCACCCTGTCACTTACAGTAGGAGATGCTTTTTGGTATATCTGAAAAGGTCTTAAGCAATGCAGGAGCACTTCACTGACTTCCTTATCATCTTGAAAATTATTCATGTCCCCAAAATTATACATTTGAAGATCTAATCAACAGATGTGGAACCAGAGGAAGTTTGTGCCAGCAATGGCACACTGAGGATGCAGGGAATGGCTGCTAATCAGAGGAGAGCTGCCAAGGAAACCATCACATATTCAATTCAGGGATCAATTCCCTGTTGTAAATGCTCTTCTCTGGAAGGTGTGATCCTCTGAGATTTGCCTAGGACCAGGATTTGCCTCTTGTGTCCTTGCTGGAAATATGTGGGAATTTGACTTCCACAAGGAATTCCTGCCATTTGCCTGCAAAAACTCCTATGCTGCCCCTACTGAAGATGCAGAACCCATGTTGGGTTTCCTAAAACCAGGATGTATGTGCCCCTCCACCAGCACCTGCATGGAGCCTCCACCTCTCACCCTGATGGGAAAATGAGGAGAAGGTTTACACCTCCTGTGTTGGACAGTCAGGAATCCCTGGAGTTCAGTAACACACTAATGTAAGGCAGCATCTCCACGAGCCTTCTCTCCATCACATCTGATGCTTCCCACATAGAACACCCTAACAAGACAGGAGGTAACAGCCCTAATGAGATGCTTCACCCAGATGTGCCTTGAAGAAAAGTTTTCCCTTTTTGGCTTTTACTGGGCTTCATGTGTTCACAATTATTTTAGGTAAAGAGTTGTTTGGGCAATGCTTTCACAGGTTGATGAGCATTTAATCAGGTAAAAGTCTCTCTAATGAGGGAGTGTTGTGTGATCACATTTAAGGGAGTGCTTTTAAAACCATTAGAAAGGAAAGGTTCTTAGTCTTTTTAGGAATGTCAGCCAGCTCGTGTTTGATAATGCCTGGCTATTCCAGTTATATTCCCTTAATGGAAAAAATAATGAACAGTGTCAGACACTGCTAATTTTTCCCCCTTTTTTTGAGCTAATCAGAGTAAACCACTTCAACTCTAGGAGGAAAATTATAAATGTCCTGTAACCCTTTAAAATTGGATGTACTGACCAGTTCCTAAGTTCTGCATCCCTCTGAATGCAGGGGAAATGCCCTATGCTGCCACAGGTGTGCCCGGGATGTGTGCAATTACACACTGTGTGTAATTTCCATACTGTGACAATCAGCAACACAGAACACTTAGCAGGCTCTATTCCTAACCACAAAGACACCTCTAATTATTCACATGAAGTCAATTTAGCATAAAATAGTCCTCCTACAACTAGGAATTGCAGTCTCAGTTATAATACAAGGAAAAAATATTTTAGCCTTATAATTAATTGTCCCATTTCTATTATTACAGGATGACACTTTCACATCATGCATTACAGCTTTACCATAGGATGCTTTACCTTATTTCACAAAGCATCCTTGAAAACAGCAATTCTGAAAGCTTTCTTTAGAGCACAGGCTTAAGCTTCTTTTTGGGTAAAGCACAGGAATAAATCACCCTGTATTTATGAAGTACATTTAATTCCTAAGCACCTCATTAAAGAGAAGTGAACATGAATAGAATGGCTTCTCTCCAAAACAAAGCAAAGGGGAGAGAAACTGCTCTGTGGTAATTGAAGGAGAGAAGCAGGCTCTAACTCACTGAATGCAGGGATGGTATCTGGGTTACAGAACGCTGTGATTACTGGCTCTGAGCTGGAATTTAGCTGGGTTTGGGATGGGCACAATTTAATCTGCACAATGTGTTATTTATCTGGAGTAAGCCACGGCCTTAATTCATCTTCCCTACTAATTTTTTTATCAGCTGTGCTAGCTCCTATGGTTGAAAGTCTCTTCCCTGATGCTTAACAGAATCTGCTTATGTTAGCTAGACAAAATACCAGCTGATGCTATCATTTTGTTGCATTTATGTTGTACATATGTTTTATACATTTTATACATGCTGAGTACAGCACATATAAGGACCACATTCACATCAGTATTTGCAATGAGTTGTTGATTAGAGAAAATATAACTATACTTCTGTTCTCTGATCTTGGACTGTCACAATCCAGATTTCATTTGTGAAACCCTGAAAAAATTCTGGGTATTTATTGTCCTACTCACATATTCACTTCACATCCCTCCACCACTGAGAAACCACGTGGGTATTCAAGGCACTGGCAGAGCAGAAATCACAAGGGATGTGTGCCTTTATGTGCATTATTGGCTTCAATCTCCTACACAATATAATGTGGAGAAGCAGCCACAGATCTGGCCCAGGTCCTGTCCCCTGGGACCAGACAGGGCTCGTTTCCACCACACTTCTCCTGCCTCCATCTCACCAAAGCCAGATTTAAGCGGGCTGATAAACCTCACTGAGGAAGATTCACCTCTGCTTAAACTGGGTTACCAGCTAATACGTTTTAATATTGGAAATGTGATCTAACAGATAAGGAGAGAAGAATAAGTCAATTCAAGCTTGATGGAAGTCATTGCCAGTGAAAAAATGATGACCCCAGTGCTGAGCAAAGGTGGCAGGCATAGGGACAGCACATGGAAACTGAATCCAGACATTTTTAGATCATTAAAAAGATAGCCAGGGTAAGGAAAAAGCAGAAACCAGCCCTTCACACAATAACTCACACTATTGTACTGGAGACCTAGGGGGGAAGACCTGCTGTACAGTCCTTCAAAAAAAAAAAAAAAAAGGAAATAAAAAAAGATAAAAAAAAGGCTAAGCTGTCTTGATATCTAGTGCATCTATTTTCTTGTTAGAGATATTTTATGTAATGAAATTATAGGTCACCATGACCATGCCCAGTCAAACACACTGACTCCATAAAATCCCCTACAGTAATTCCATAAGCTTACAGTACTTCAACCCATATCACCTCCCATGAATGGCTGCTGATGGTGGGAAGATGAGGGGCAGGGGTTCACCACTCCTGAACTCCCCCTCTTCCCTGCAGACCTCCACCAGCCACAGCCACACCTCGAGCCCACGACCAGCAATTAATCCCACAAAGTGAGGGTGGATTTTGCCATTGACCCCGGGCAGGGGGAAGCTCTGGAGAAATTCCTACCTGGACCGTGCAGGGAGACCAGGGCCCCAGCAGCCAGCTGTAGCAGGGCTTCACTGGGCAGCTCCTGTGCTGGGTGAGCTGCTCCGGGCAGGGCCTGCCCTCGCCCGCCGCCCGCAGCACCACCGAGCGCCCACGCACCATCTGGCCTAGGACAGACAGCACACAGCCAGGAGACACAGCCAGGGAGGGAAAGGAGGAAAGAAAGACAGATTTTGTAATTTATCAGCATTCCTGGTTCGTTTCCCAGCGCTAAAATCTGTTAAAAAAGCAATTAATTGGGAAGACTGTTTGGATAATAGGGATGTGATTGCTAAGTCTAAGAAATGCGGGCGCTGATATTTTCAAGCACACTTTTTAAATGTGGTTTTGTATGTTTTCCAAATATAGTATTTGTTTATGCAACACATTTAAATACTTGACTAGATCCTGATTATTAAATATGACAGGAAAATAATTCCTACGGCAACAGCATTTCTACCATTACACATTCAATATGTTTTCAGAGATTTTTAACAAATGAAATTTTCTTTTTATGAGCAATTATGTGGACCTAATTTGAAAACTGCAAACACTGTAGTGGCTATTACCGTCCATAACCACTTCTACCATTTCCATTAAAAAACCTATTTATTATTGGTGAAAACTTCTTCAGCCACTGAATGGAAAAAGCAATTATGGTACTACTTTTGAACTAATAAAACTGAATATATTCATTAAACTTACAGCAATTCCATTTCTGCCTCCTTTGCTGTCCATTTATGTCCAGGAATGTTTTCACTCAAAATGTTTCAATTAGAATTCCATCTCCAATTAAAAAGAAAGTGGAAAAGAAAAAGCCCTTATGCAGGGGGATGCAGAAGTTTGTGCTGGGGATAAAATTTCTGCCCTGTCTTTCAATATGTGTGGGTTTGAGTTAAAAAACTGAAAGGTCTGGGCAGTAAGGGCAGACGAATACAACAAGGCAGAGGCGAGTGGTAATTGCTAAGCCAGTGCAAAGGGAGAGATAAGGTGCTGTGGTGGAGCTCTCCCTTTTGCATCACAGCCCTTCAGCTGCTTTTGTGAGCAGAGGGGAGTCTGGAGGGGGAGCAAACACCCTGCAAAACAGGGAGGCAGCAATAACCAGCCAGATCCTTCTCCCAGCTATTTATGCACATGATTTTTAATTAAGGACACTGCAGGTGTAAGGCACATCTCTGATATCTGTCATCGTGACTATCCACAGAGCAAAACATTTTAGCAAATAAAAATGAAAAGCAGACACACCTGGAAAAGGCACTGATAGATACCTTAGTAAGCTCTCTTACCTTTATTCCCTTGCTCTGACCCATTGAATTTTGTTTTTAAACACATTAAAACCAATTTTAAGACATTTCCTTTTCCAGTTTTAATCCCCCAGACCTGGGGAGTTTGTAACAGAAGTGAGGATAAAAGCTGTTACCCACATGACTGTGCATTCAGCCATCACAGAATCAGATACATCAGGAGGTGGAAAAAATCCTACCAGCTGAGAGGAAAGGAAGGAGGAAAGGAAAAAGGAAAGGAGAAGGAGGAGGAGAAGGATGGGAGAGGAGAGGATAGGAAAAGCAGAAAAAGAAAAGGGGAAGGGAAAAGGGGAAAGGGAAAAGGGATGGGTCCTGTTGTTCACTGAAGAGATCAGAGCAAGGGAACAGGAATCTCCCAGCCTGGTGCTGGGTGAACACCCCAACAGCTCTCCCCAGCCTAACTGGCTAAAATTATCTGTTCCCTCCTCTTCAGGAGAGATAAAATTTGCCAAATTAGTCTAAATGCTGAATGCTGAGTGTTGGTGAGCAATGGAAAAGGCTCTTTGTGGGAAGAAGCCTGTGGCTGCAGGGCTCTGGGGCACCCTGCCAGGCACCAGCTCCCTGCATGGAGCTGAGGAAAAGGAGGTCTCCTCAGGTTAAAAGATCCAATTTCATTAGGAGGGACCTGAAAGCCTGAAGCATTCATCAAGCTATTTTAATTAACTAAATAATTTCCTTTCGTACACTCTGTTTAACATGTTTCTAGCAATATGTAAATGGGAAGATCATTGAACAGAAAGAGGAATTAACAATTTTTCCTTCCATTTTGGTTTCCTGCATTTGGTTATCCAAACTACTGAAACTCACTACAGTCCCAGAGGTCAGGCTTGACTCAGTCTATCACTTTCTTTTAACACTGTGAATGAATAACTGAAGAAAGAAATTTCATTGAAACCTTTTTTTGCACAATGATTGCAGTGAGTTTCTTAAGGCTCTATTTTTTTTTACTCCAAAAACATTATCTAGGCGCTCGATTACCACTCAAGTAGCAGAAAAACTCCATTTTTTAATTTTTAAATGCCTTATCTTTTGCTGCCTATTCAGAACAGAATCTCACTGCATCTGAAATTCATTTGTTTCCAATACAAGCTCTAGAAGAGTTGAAGCAATCCCAGTTATTTCTTTAATTTTCCTTTGACTTTTTCTCTAATTTTTGAATGAATTGGCCACATCTCTGATTCCTCTGCTCTGCACTGTTATGTGATATAAACGTGTGCTGAAATTGAAAATAAACATTTCTTCATATCCTCAAATTCGTTTTGAAAGGGAAAAAACAAAAGAGGCCAGTCTTGTTAATGCTGTTCACTCAAAATTCTGTTTTGTGTCAGCAGCAAGAACTGCATCTCAGGAATATGGGATTATATTTTCAAATCAGAAGATTTTTTTTTACCCCCCTAAAAAATTCTTGCCATTACTTGCACTTTATCTCCGCCAAGTGATGTGTCACAGCTGAAACCAAGAAGATTTAGATTCCTGCTGCATTTCATCCCAGTCCCAATGACCAACACGTTGTAAGCAGGGCAGTGAGTTTGAGCAGAGCACACAAAACACAGCTCTATCAAGGAACCACAAGATCAGAGCAGGCAAATAAGCCTTGAAGGTCAGATTAGGTCCAGTCACAAGCAAGTGGGGCAGGTGATAAAAAGGGCTTTTCATCCCCTTCCACTGCCAGGCCTCCAGCAGCACTGGGGCAACCCCAGCAACATCTCCCACTGCCAGACTGGAGCTTGCTGAGTTTGAGTAGCAGGGGAGAAAGCATCACAAGGAGTTCTTCTTCAGAAGGCAACACCAAAAAATATTTTCCCAAATTGGTGATGATCCAGGGAAGAATAAAACAAGCAAATTTTTCATTGTGTGCATCCTTCTGCCCCTTCACTTCAATCCCACAGGTCATGCTGGTGCTGGGATTCACATCTCTGCAGCCTCCTATAGTCCCTGGGGGTCTGAGGACTGAGTGAGGAACAGCAACATGGTAAATCCTGTAATTTATCAGATAAAGTCAGCTTTGTAAGTGGCAAAGCACAGCTGTAGGTGGTTTTATAGTTTAGCAGTCCTGTTGGAGACCTTGAGAGAAGCCATGTGGGGTTGGAAAACATTTATGTAGAAAAATTCAGCACCCTTATCTATTCATTTGCCTTAACAAAGGAAATTTAATTTGCTGAGGATTATCCTTACCAAACATCTTTCCAGTAACTTTGGTTCAGGCCAGGGAAGCATCATCCATTAAAGCAGTTCCATACATCGTTTCATAGCTGTACAGCAACTGATATAAGGAACCTTATATATAACCCAGTGTCAGCCTAAAGCCCTATCCAGCATCCTTAGCAGATGCTGCCCAGAACTACAGCTGCAACAGGCAAACATCAGTTACACATCTCCACAGGCTCAGCACAGGCAGGAAAGAGAGATCTGCTTTATTCATCATCATTCATAAAAATCAATATATTAGCCTTTGGCTGCTGTGCACCACAACTGTGTTAGATGTGAGCACCACATGCATAGCAGCACCACTTCATGCTTAAATGCATTATTCCATAAAATAACACCTGAGTAAAGATATCACCCATTAAAATATATCCCATCAAAATATTACTGGAAAAAACTAGAATAAAAATGTTAGCAACAATCCTTGAGTAAAAAACCAGGTGAAAATACACATCCAGCAACACTAAATTTTGACCTGAATTATATTTAAATCATGTTTCTCTTTGAAGTCCTTTATGGTGCTTCTGCACGCTCTCCAAAACAAGCCAGAAACAAAAAATATTGTTGTGAGCTGACCCAGCAATGCTGCACTCCACTTGCTGTGAGTTCTTTCTGCACACCCAGCATCTCAGCCCTGCATTTTAGCTGTACCAAACACTGGGCAATTACTGGCAAAGGGAAGCAGTTATGAGTGTTTACTACAGCCAATTCCCACAGCTCATTTGTTGTCATCCTTTGTTTTTTCCTATCTAATTTAAGGCTACATCCTACTCCCACAAATGCCCTTGAGAAATCCAGGGTGACTTCAAAGGCGTCACAGTCCATGACCCTTGTGGCTGGAAACCCTTGCTGTGCTCTTCTGAGTGCACAAGTAAAATCTTCTCTGTTATTGTTATCATCCAGAGTATTTACAGCCCAGTGGCACTCGGTGAAGCAGCTGGAGTGACACTGTCTGTGCTGTTGGAACCTCACAAGGGCCACTGCCACAGGACTGGTGCCACAGTCACTCCACCAGGGATGTTTTGTCCAGAGTAGCTCCACACTCCTGAGTTGATACAGCAAAAGTCAGATCAGGACTGAGGCTGCAGGAAAATAAAATGTGTGTTCTGAATAACCTGGATGCAGAGCACTTCCATTTCACTGATGCTCCTGCTTTGGCATGAGGTTCAGAAGACCCTTGGGTCCCTGCAAAGCTGTTCAAGTGGTAGAGAAGGACTGAGCAAAACTTGGCTTCTTCAGACAATTTGTAAGAGAGTTTTCCCGGCTGCTTAGCTGCAGCAGGTTCACAGAAGAGTATCTCCAGGTTTTAAATCCAAGCTGAACAACAGCAGTAGTACAGTGGCCTGTACAAGACAGCTCTCACCAGCAGCACGGCAGGGTTATGGTCTTTGAGGATCAGGGATGATCCATAAACCAGGCTGAGCTTGGGCTTGACTGTGTGGTTCAGGCAGCCTCAATGAGGTTTGGCACCCAAAGCCAGGACAACCACTGGAAAGTCTCTTTCAGCAAGGCACAAATGTTTCCAGCTTTCCTCTGATTTAGGACATGAAGTAACTCCTTGTACTCACTGGCACTCTTGAACCAGTCTTTGGAATTTACACAAGCATTTCAGGATCAGGGGCTGAATACAAGACACATCTTCTTCACTCGAGTACCTCCTTTTGCAAACTACGCAATATAAGAGCTCAGGATGAAAAAACCTTCAGGTACTATATAGGGTGAGCTGCTCCTTGAGCATGCTAAAAGCCAGAAAAACATTGCAACCTGCTTTTGTACTGTATTCTGTTTAACTTAGTAAGTGATAGAACACTCAAAAAATTAAATTAAGTTTATTCAGCAACACAAGCATTAACAATCCAAAATGGATTTTAAAGGAAAAAAAAATTGGAATTAATAGTACTCTCAGTGTGTTGTTGTTAAAACACTGTCCATGAATTATTCATTTCTGTTAAGAAAGCACTACTTCACAAACGGGCTAAAAGCTCAGCAAAGAAAGAACATCACTAATCCAAATATTAAGCTTTTTCTGTAACACGCTTTGATCTCTGGAATCCATCTGAAGGAATCATTTTATGGAAGTTAAGAGCTTTTTTCTTTTTGACCTTAAGTGAATTTGATTCAAATATACATTATGGCTTTTGAATCTTAAAGACCATTAGCTGTACATCTAATGCACATCAGAGGCCAGGGAAATAAAATCCCAAGCTTATTGAGAATAAAACCTTCAATGCATTTCCTCATGTCAATACTCAAAGGGTATTTTAAATCACATAAGTTGAAAAAGGTCCTAATCCTTTCACTTTTTGTATGCTGGTGAGCACTACTGGCTATAGAAAGTCTTGCTGAAGGTACTGGGGTCATGTAAGTGTTAAGGGACCTGTGGATGCAAGATGGAGACAGAGGCATACACTAAATGATGAAAAATAGTCTTTGTGTGTTTTCTTCAATAGATACAATTATGTTCCTAAAAATTACTTCACCAGAGAAATTGTATTTAGTTATTAATCTCTTCAGAATCTTTTAACACTCCCAAGCTCTTTGCTAGCTTTGCATACTCCCCATCTCTGCAGTTAACAGTTGCTGTGACTGAATTCTGAGAGTTTGAATTAATTAATAAATAATCCTCCAGACATCTGACTACTTTTTCCCTAAGGTGCATTTTTCACCTTAGAGTACTTTGAAAATAGCCTGCTTTGCCCTGAACACCCACCACCTCAGGACCCTGAGAGTTTTCCAAAGCCACCTCTGAAGGATTCGGGTGTGGCTCGAGGCTCTCCCTGAGCTCTGCACCCCTACTCAGGGTACCTGAGCCCACCTGGGCCTGTGGGTGCTGAGCTGTGGGGGGCAGGAGGGAGGCAGGGACTCACCGCCGGCGCCACACGTGTGGGAGCACTGCGACCAGGCTGACCACGGCGAGAGCTGGCAGTCCACGGCACACGGCACCACACACCGGCTGCTCGTGGGCACGGGCTTCTCCAGGTGCAGCTGTGACAGGAAACACAGGCATCAGCTTCCCCAGGCCCCAGCCACCTCCTGCCACTGCCAGGCACCCAAGCAAGAGCTGGCAGCAGCTCTGCAGGGCACCACCATGGTGTTTATGTGGAGCTTTGCCAAGGGTGAAGGTGGATTGTAGTTTCAGTGCTGAAAAGTTTCACATCTAAGCATCCCTCAGTGTTTGGGTCTCATTCCAAAAGGACAACCCTAGATTTCCAACAGCAGGACGCAATCCCCTCCCTGATCCCCAGCTTTGGGGTGGTGCAGGGTTGGCAGCCATGCCCCGTGTGTTGGACTCAAGGAGTGACACCACCCACTGACACCCCTCTGTTTCCCAAAGCCCCCAGCACCATACAAAACCTTTTCCCCATTCATGGGGAATATCTTAGCATGGATCAGGAACCCCAGGGAGCGTCCCAGGCTGCTCACCCTCTGGCACAGCTGCATGCTGACCGCGGCGCCGTCGCTGCGCCGGCAGCTCAGGAGGCGGCGGCGCTCGCCGTGACCGCAGGTGGCATTGGCACCCAGCTGGCACCCGCTCCAGCCTGCAGACACAAAGCAAAGGGTGCACTGCTGCAGCTCAGCTTTACACCCAGCACAGAGTCATACAATCACAGAATGGCCTGGAAGGGACCCTAAAGATTGTGTAGCTTCAATCCCCTGCCATGGCAGGGACACCTTCCCCTAGACCAGGCAGCTCAAAGCCCCATCCAGGCTGGCTCTGAAGCCCTGAACATGGGTGTTACCTCCACCCACAGCAGCACTTCTCCATGTCAGGGCATCCCACAGCCAAGAACAACCCCCCACACAAAAGGAAGTTGTTCTGAGAGCCAGGCAAGCCTCAGAGGAGACACGTTCTCTCCGCAGTCCCATACCGCATCCCGTGATGACACCGCTACATCAGAGTGCACATGCTGAGCACTGATAAAGGCTATCAGCTCAATCCACTTGGCACAGGTACAAGGCTCTATTGTCTGAAGTAAAATTCCACTGTGATAAAGCAGCTGGGGAAGTTTCTGAAGGGGAACTCTGGTTTAACCTGTTTTTGTCTCCAGGCAAAGCTATCCATTATTTAAAACTAAACTCTAATAGTCATGAAATAAAAGCAGTATTTCTCGTGGAAGGAAATTAATATCTTATTACGTGTCTGAAATTATGTTGGTCGGAATACAACTAAACTGAAATAAGCTTTAAAACACCATTTAAAATAAACAAAAAGCATAACAGAAGCCACTAAAATTTCCATACACCACCAATAAATAAGAAGGATGAGAAGAAAACCTATTACTTTGTGTCTTCCACCCCTGATAAACATGAACACATAAATGTTCTGCATTTCTGAAATGTGATGATAAAAAAGGCATCATCCTGCTGCCTGTGTTTCTAGGGCTTTTATTACAAACAGGCTGAGTTTATATTCATATATTTTATCTTGCTTTGTTCTCCCTTCCCACCAGCTCCCAAACTCCTCTTAGATCTCTCCTCTGTATGCCTTTCTCATTTATTTCAGCTGGTCAAAACAAAAGGAATTTTTTGGGTTTTTTTGTTCATTTGTTTGCAACAGAACCAACTGCTTCTAAGGTCCTAAATAATGCATTTTGCTCTGAATATCCTAGGCCCACCCACATAACTCATATTGCCTTCAAAGCAGATTTCTGTTGGTATTATTGGCTTCACCAGAACCACACAGATGACACTCTTTTAATTGGAATTTTGTAATTAATTATGTTGATAACCCATTGAACATCCCATTTTAGCATGCTTTATTTCCAATGTACTCGCAACAACTTAAATACAGAAATTGTGCATTTGTCCACTAATGTGTAAAAATGCAGGCGTGTAATTAACTTTATTGAAACTACCAATGTCAAGGCTTTAACTAACACCACAAGAAACAACTAAAAACACATACTAAGGGTATATTGAAAATTTGTACCTACCTGTTAGGTTGTAGTGGTATTGGAAGCAATTTTGATTAAGAATGCATGGCTTCATTTGAGAAACTTCAGGGCAGGGCTTTGAACTGACAGGAGACCTCAGCACTTGTCGGGTTCGGGTTTGCATAATATTGGGGTCACACACCTGGACAGAGAAGGGATGGACAGTACAGAGACCCCAGTAAATCACACAGACATCACTGACCCCAGGAAACCACACAGACACCACAGACCAGGGCTGCTCACGCACATCCATGGCCACATGGAGGCAGGATGCAACCCCACTCCTGTCCTAACTATACTTAAAAGCACATGAAAGAAAAGAAATGTGGTTCAGAGTTAAGAATCTAAGATTACTAAAAATCATCTTTTATCCACCCAGATCTTACTATTTTAGCCCTGCCACACTGTATTTTCCATGTTTTTTGATAAAGATCCTTGGGGACACTGGGACAAAGATTGCACCACTTTGCTGTGCCCTGCTTTGCACCTCCTTCAAAGACTTCCAGTAAAATGCCACAGTACTGAATAACAGGACAGGATTTTTGTCACAATTAATGCATTTTAAGTAGTATCTGATGTTACAGCAAAGCACTCATTTCAAGGAAGGACATTTGTAATTGCATATCAGTTATGATGCTGACAAGACGAGGTGACTTTTCAGAATATGTGATACCAAATACTGATGTCCAGCTGCCTATAAACCAGGATTTGCTTGTTTACATTTTCACAGGAATATGAACCAACTGAGGCAGGTTTTCATTTCTATTTGTGCATCACAGGCATGAAAACTGTTTGTTTTTAGCAGCCCTTGATCCTCACTCTCATAGAACTGCAGCACAGAGCGATTTTCCCACAATCCAGTAACAGGAATAGGTGAGTGGAGGTGGTCACAGCAAACCTAATGGAAATAAATCCCTTATTAAAAGTATTCACCACCATTTATCGAACAAGATGACCCATTTAACTCCTAACAGTTTCTCATTAGGATTGCTCAGGAACAGCAAAGAAAACAAAACAAAAAAGCCCCAGAACAATGCACATAGAACCACATTTTCATAAATGCTTGGGGATTTAAAACATGATTCTTCTATGAAGTACTATAATTACAAAAAATAACTAACAGTTTAAAACCATGGGCTTATTACCATGCAACAAACAGCCTGCAAACACTGAACACTGCACGGGTGGAAGTGTGGATAATTCCTGTATTGTGAATATTAAAGGGAAATGTAATGGCCTTGCAGCATAAATCTGGATCTCAGGCTGCTGTAAACTGGATTAGCTGCACAGATGACAGCAAAACTGAACAGAATAAACATCAGAACAAATGGGGAAAAAAGTCTGGTCTGGTCTTAAAATACATTGTCAGGGCCTATTTCCTTATGTTTACACTACATGAAGGAAAATCCATTACATTTTTATTGCTGACACACACCTTGTCAAATCATTTTAAATGGTAATCTTATTTGAATACCCTTGGTCAGCTAAAATACCCAATTGTTTCTAATTATCTGAAAATTAAACCTATGCTAAGTGTTTACCAATAGTTTACTGCCTTTTTCACCACTAATCTGATTGTTCATTCTCACAACTAACACTAATAACTTAAATGATTTGCCAATAAAGCAAAATGACTAAGGAAAAAAATCAAAGCATGTATCTCAGCAGCTACTCCTAATTAATGTTTCTCTGAATTATGTTACCAAGGGGAAAAAAAAAATCAATGGCTGCTGTGACAGAAGCTGTCTGTGCCAGCTCAGAAAGACCAGCTTTTGCTCCCTTTAAAATAAGAACCTGCAGACAGAAAATGTGCCTCATTTTTAGATAAGTAAATTCTTTTAATAAAATAGTATTTTCCCCCTGTCTAGCACAGCCCCCGTTGTGCTCTTTTATAGGACATTGCTGCAGCCCAGTGCTGTTACAGAGCCTCAGAGCTTTCCTGGCTGGCAGGACCATTCTCCCTCTCAGATTTCCTCCTGGTAGGCAGCAGACCAGTCTAACAGGTCAAAATCTCTCTGGTGTTTGCCAGGATCCAAACAAACAACTGGTTTACTGATGCTCTGAAGCCAGAATTCTCACTGTGCTGATGAGCCATGGGGCTCAGAAGCCAGAGCTGATGCAATAAGCCCCCCACTTTTACTAGTTTTGAATAATAAGGAATTTCTGTAGGAAAAGCATTCATTTAATCAAGCTGAGGAGATGGGAAACACAAAAATTCAAAGTTGGCAAACTGTAACTAATATCCTGTAATATTATTTGTTGAATTTCTCTTAACGTCAATTGAGAAGTCAATTTAGTTTTATAATTGATTTTCTGCCCTTGCTCTTTCAAGTTAACCATGTAAAAAACTGAGCCAAATATATATGGAACTGAGTAAGCAGCAGGAGGGAATGACTTGCAAAGAGAAAGATGAAAGCTGGAATTTTCAAAGGAGCAAGAGGGAGCTGAGTATCCAGCTACCCTGAAATCTCAATGGGCTTGGGTGCACAGTTCCTGCAGGACCCCCCCAAAAACACAGGCTGGAACAAAAAAATCAAATATTTATGGCATAGCAAAGGTTGAGGAATGGATTGGCAGACTTGATGTCATTAGGAGATGTGAACAGTGAAGTAAAGAAGAGGGATTGTTGCCAGTGGAGAGATGCTGAGGGTACTAACAAGCAATGCCAAGGGGCATGTCTAGTCCTGAATGTGGATCTTAGAAAATACTGAGAGCAAAACCAATCACTATCAATGGCAAATCACAGGCTTAGGAGGCAGGACAGAAATGGCAGCCATCAATTTAGAGAAAAGGCAGCAAAAGAAAGAAATATTTCTTGAGTACCCAAAGTAAGAAATTGCTGTGGGATTGAGATTTAAGCTGGATAACAGGTTGATTCTGAATAGTCTCACAAATGAAGAAAATGATAAAACTAATTTCACTGCTCAAGTAACCTTCCATACAAAACAGAAGGTACATGGATCCAGGCTGGATCTGCCCAAGGGATCCAAGTTTCTAATCACAAGCATGTATGAATGCTCAGTTTCTGGGGTTTTAAATAAATGAAACCCACTGTGATTCAGCAGTGTTTTACTGAGTATGTTCATTTACAACTCCTCTCTTCCCACTGAGTGGATGCTACACTTCCAAAGACATTATTTTACTTTCTACTACTCTATTAGTAACTAGTGCTTTCACTGATGACAGATGAAGCTTTTAACATTTTTTTTACATTAAGTTAGCCATTGCCTTCTGTAAGGCTACTGCAACTGGTTTGTGCTCAGCATCAGCCAACATTTCCTCAGTGGAAGCAGAAGGAAAGGCAGGTGCCAACAACAGATGTGTTCAGGAGTGGGAGTTTGACTTGTATTTCTAAGATCATCTCTTTATGCTCATGATACTTACTTTATGCCTGTGGTCAAAAATCCCTTAACTCTCCCACAGATGGGAGAATTTGGAATGTAACTATGAGACAGAAATGTGTGTAACAGAAAATGTTCCCTATTCTGGGAAACTGAAACCCACTTCTGACACCACCCAGACTAGGAATAAAGATCTATGGATCAAGGAAGGACAATGATCATGGGTGCCCACTGCCCATAAATAATAGGGGAGGAAACAAGTCCTAAGAAATGGAGGCAGCTGTGGTGCATGGAGGTGGAAGGTCAGAGGCCTGGAGACCTCTATGTACCTTCAAGATCAGGTGCAAATCAGTTTGGCTAATAATTTTTCCATACTATGTTGCTTGTTCAGATTCTTTGTTGATGACTGTAAGCAATGGGGTTGGTAATTCTGTCATATGCATCCTTTGGAACTGGTAACAGGAACAGAATTAATTTTTTGATGAAAATAATAATGGGGTGCCACCTCAGGGGCCACATCAATAGCCTACAGCAGTAGCATGTCATACACAGACAGTAGATTTCTTTATGGGTATAACTGTACTGCTCCAGCCTACTTTATAGTATTAAACCTCACCATTTCCATTATTCTTTTCCATATAGTACGAAAAAGTTGAGCTAGAGCCACAGATCCACAGGTGAGATTATATAAACCTCTACAGAAACAAAATATGCTGAAGCAATGAGAGGTCTATAAAATGTTAAGGCAGGAATAAATCAAGGTTTTTCTCAAAGGACCGTTTAGAAATTATAACAGCCATCTTGGTTCTATGGGGAAATTTCTGGCACTATTGACTACTGCATTTTAGAATATTTCTTCTAGCCAAAGCTATTTTTCCACCATGACCACTTGTCACTATTTAAAGCTAACATAAAAAGTGAGGGACAAAAACATACACAAAGGATGCACCCAGCCTTTGCTTCAGACAATCACAGAACTGACAAAGCACAGGAAGTTTGTTCTGGAAGAGAAGGGTATAAAATAAAATAAAGCTGCAAGGTTATGAAACTAAGTTCCAGTCTAAGAGCTGTTAACATATCACACATTAATACACACTACTAGACCCTCTTTGGGATGGAATTTAAGAGCTGTTCATTGATCCAGGCTTTCATATGCATCATAATTGTACAGCACAGAGGCTGTAACCCATTACAGGGCCCTTTAAGCTGTTTAATTTATCAGGCAGCTTGTATAATGCATCCTGCACTATAAATAGCTGGCTGCATTATTCTTAACTGGCTATTCATAAGCAAACATACAATCTTAAAATAAGGTAAATGCAAAGGCAGCAACCGTATTTGACTATTTTTAACAGAGCAATGAACCATTACATTGTTCATGCCAGTGTGGATGTTTTGTAACAATTTAACAAGCCATTTACAATAACACCAGCAGTCTTTTGAAATGAAAATGCATTTGCATAAATTTTCTTTCTCAGATGCATCCAGGTTCTGAAACCTTGCCTGCCTCCACACTTAAATAACTTAAAAAAGTGATTGTTAACAAAGATTAATAAAAATAAAATAATGAATATATAAAATGCAGCAGTTACCCACTTTTTTTGACAAAGACATACAAAAACATCCAAGTCACAGGTATGCAAAAGGAGAAGAGCATTTTCTTCCAAAAAAGCCTTGACCAGCAGAATCCTCATGCTTGTTTGAATAAATTATCTCTTGGGCTAGAAAGACAACTCTGTGCAAGCCTCACTCTTCAGTTCAGCCTTCACATTGCAGCTCCTCTGCCAAACTTACGTGCCAAACCCAGAGAAGTTGGGGAGCTTCCTCTGGAGATATCCAAAAGCTGTTTGAGGACACAGTTCTGAGGAATGTGTTCTGGGGAATCCTGCTTGAAAAGAAAGGACCAGATCACCTCCAGTGGTCCTTCCAACCTTGCCTGTCCTGTGTTCAGGCATCAGTTGTGACGGAGACTTTCATAATCCACACAGTGACTCTCAGAGTCTACAGGAGTCCACAATTTCCCTTCCAGTTGGCATTTCCAAAATGCAACAACTCCAGCAAGGAAAGTCACTGCAGAGCTGGGAGCTCTGTGTATCGCTTGGTGACACTTTTGATCCGGTCACTTGTGGGTGTCCCACTCCCCCCGTGGATTCCAGGGAATAATAACTCAATTGTCGCGAGTCCCGAGCGCGGCACATCGCCATCGATCCATGAGGAAAACGCTCGCTGAAATGGAGACAGCTGCTCTCACTCACCACACACACAACCTCCTATAATTAACTAATTTCAGACCTCTTGGAATTAGCTGCTAGAAATGCCAACAGCTGAGGCAAGCAAGGAGGCCACTCCAATCCACACCGGGGGCTGCGACAGCCATCCGCCGACAGAGAGCTAACGAAATAGATTTGAGGTAATTATTTCAGGGACTTGTAGCACCACTCGCATATTAACTCTTTTTAAGAATGCTTTGATGAATTCAATTGAAGTCAATTAATTACATTTCCAAGTCAGATGAATACAAAGTCGAGACGCCACAGGAAGTGTGTGTTATTCCATCACTGAATATGTAACAGAGATGACAGGATTTCAGTTCCCAGATTGTTTAGCTGGGTCTTTGAGCAATCAAGTGATGATGTCTGACTGAACAGGCTATTGTCCCTGGAACAAATATGAAATCTCTTAAGCAAAATGCAAGTCAACCTAATTTCCTTGTGGGTTTTTGTTGGTTTTTCTTTTCCTTGTTATTTTTGGCTTTTTTGTTGTTGTTTTTAACTAGCAAGCTTCAAACTGTTATGTTAAATGACTTTAAAGCTTGATATTTAAGTCACTTGGATGTTACTTAGTGACAAAGAACAAAACATTATAAGCCAAAAAAATAGTCTTCAACCACAGGGAAAACCATTTTGAATGGTTTTAATCTCTCAATAGAAAAAGTGAGAATAATAGGGAAGATTTAATTCAGTTACTATGCAATTCTTGGATCCAGTAGAGAGACAAAACCTCAAAGCAACCTTAAGGCATTGTATTTCTGACAGCTTCATTTCTGACCATTAGATGAAACATTAAAATTTACCTTTGTGTTGCAGTGTTAAATAGCACCATAATCAAGATGCAAAATACGTAATTCAGTTGAAAAACACACATAAAAGAATTGTGGGAGCATCTGAAATTATAAAAGACCACAAAAGTATTTAAAAGCAAAAGGAAAATGCAGCCAAAGAAGGTAGAACAAATACAATGTTTTAGCAGAAAAAAGTATTGAAGAAAATACTTTCCATTGACAAAGCAGTCGCCACCTTTATGACTCATTGATTTCAACACGATTGAAGACCATTTACCATCCTAAAAGTGGAAAACTCACATGGGAAGAATATTGCTACAAGATAAAACCAAGTAATACCCTAGAAAGTATCCAGAGTACAATGACATATTGACAAAGTACAACGGATAATCTAAAAGGCCTTTTTATATTCAGTTGATAAGAGTTAGTTATTCTGCTATCAGGATGAATTTATTATCAACACTGTAAAACATGAGCAGAACACCAAAGCGACTGGCAAAGAATTCTCACCTGACCAAAATCTTAGGTAAATATCTCAAATCAAAAAGCTCCTCAGGCAAAGATGAGGCTGAAATTGTGATCATTCACTTTTTACAAACTAGAATTTGTCAAGTTTCATAAATCCTCTTTATCTCCAGCAAGCCAAACATGACCAGAGCGACAGGAAGACTTCCTGGAATGGTCTTTGGCAGCTGCCTCATGAGTGCTATGACTAAAAGAGTGCCAACTATTGTGGTATGAAATGTAAATGTGCTTGAAATAGAGCAGCCAGGATGCACAGTTTTGTTTTTTCATTACAATACAATATCTTCCAAATGTTCATTGTAATATGAGTTTCTCGACTCACAGCTGTCCCAATTGACCACCTTTCCTGGTGGCTCAGGAGATGGAAGGTTCATTAATCACCCTGGTGTTGGCAGTGCCACACTCCAGCCACCACGATTCCCTCAATCCCTGCCCCACACCCGCCAAAGACACACCAGTGGAACAGCACAGCCATTCTGCACTAACAGCAAGCCCAGCACTCGCCTTGGAGATGCGGAGCATCTGGGAGGGACTGTGCTGTGTGGTTGCCTCTCAAAACCCACCACAAACAGCCAGAGTAGCTGTAAAAGGGAGACAGCACTGCAGTAAACTCATCAAAGGGAGGGTTTTATTTGCCCATAAAACTTCAAGCTGTTTATTTTCTTGTATCTGGACAGAACTATGGGAACACATGCTCCATCAGCACACAGGCATCTCAGTTTCACAACAAAGCATTGCAGAACAGCTTGTGAAAACATATTGTTCAGTTAATTGCATTGGCATGCAGATGCCCTCACATTTATGAATTAACATCCACCATGGCAAAGGGATGTACAAGGAGACACAGGGACTGTGGCATGTGGCCCTGTGCCTGCCAAGAGATGTGCTGTCTGATGGAGTGCAGCCCACGAGCTCTGGGCTTTCCTTTCCTGCTTCTGTGGGCTACAGAGGCTTCGCTATTGCCAAAGAAAAGGAGCCTTCAGGCAAAAATCCTGTGTGTCTTAAGGATATGAGGGTGCTTAAAGCTTCAAGCAGTCCTACATAACCAACTGACTGCCACCAAGGCACCTGATAGACACTCAAGAGCCTCAGGGATCTCTGCATCAGCTCACTGCGTACGAAAATGAAGAAAATCCATGCCTGGAAAAGTCAATGGCAAAGAAACAGCCCAACCACAGTGGGACTCTGAAAGGTATCCAAGCATTTGTATGGGTTGCAAGAGTGTTATACTTCATCAAACCACGCTGCTCAGGAGGAGGTGAACGCAGGAAATGAAACACAAGATTTTATTTGACATGTTCTTACCGAGTATATTGATACGCTACACAAAATATTATGGAAGGAAATTACCTGTGTCAGCACTGGTATAAATACCTGTCCAATAACCACTCAACTTTTGGTAATGGCCCTGTTAACATGGGGGCAATGAATATGTGTTTGTCACTTAAATACATCAAGCAAGTCTATTAAAAAACCCCTCTGAGATTAAACCTGGCACCTATTTCAACACTGATCAAGGAGAAACAATAGATCTGAAGTCACGTGGTTTGAGGCCAGAGGCTTTTCATAACACAGAATTTGCAACTTCTTTCCATCTTTGCATATTTAGGAAAACACAGAGCACTTCGCAGCGGCTTGAATTCCCTGCATAATTCACAAAGTTTTGAGTATTTCATGACACGACAAATTGTTCAGGCACCTTGCTGTCATACCCTTCTGCTGCTGCTGCCTCAAATCTTTCTCCAAGTGTTTGAGGAGGAGGAAACACTGGACAGAAACAATATGTGTTGGGAGGAGAGAGCTGTCATTCCTTGAGGACTAGAACCTGCGCAGAGGAGTGTCACCCCAAGAGTTTACCAGCAGGTTGCTATGGCAGTCATGCACCACTAACAGAGGTCTCCCCTGCAAACACTTCCTAAGGCACTCAGCAGCTGCAATACTGTCCCTTCAGCCACTCTGCTTGTGTGGGCCCTCTCCCGCAGCAGAACAAGGGGAAGGATGTGTTGAATCAACTGTCACAGTAATAACTATGTGTTTCACTAACCAACTTTCTATAGCTCTGTCTCTGTAGAGACATAAATATCTCCAGATTCAACCATGCTGGCAGGATCCATTAAGCCTGACATCCCTCAGAAAATAATTTACTTTCCTAGAAAATAACTAGGCCATGAAATAGTTGAAGGAGAAGCGAAGACTGCTGCGTGAGGAACAGTGCCAGGGACACGGGCAGGAGAGCCTACCTGTGGACATGGGCTCCACTGTCCCCAGTCAGACACTGCACACTCACTGGGACAGTACAAGGTACACTTCTGCACTGCCTCTGGGACCTCAGCCTGACTGCACAGAGCGTTGGGCACAGTCTCCACACCGTGGTCCTCAGCAGTGCTCACACACCTACACAGAAAGCACACATTTTAATTAGAGTATCACAGGCACGATGGGTATCAACAAGTTTTCTCCACCCCATACAGGACATAGACATGACAACAAATACAAGCAGCATGGCTGGTCAAACAAAAAACTAATATGTGAATGCAAATGGAAATCAGCTACGTGCACAACATGCTTTTGTTACTTCATACAGAGGGATTTTAACTGTGATCGGCTGACAAAGGAGCAAACAGAAAGTGACAACCAGCGAGAACAAATCTTAGTGCTCCTGCTAGTAACATCTGAACATTTGGAAATAACTCAGCATTTCCCCATGCCTGGGGAATGAATATTCAGTAATAATGAATGCCACTCTGGTGCATGCAGTGCTATTACTTGGGGAAAATGTTAGCAAATCAAAATATGGAGGCTTTGCACCTCAGGGAGCTTTATGTATACACGGCATTTAGGTTGAAGAATACTAATTTAAATATCATGCCGTGTTCCTGAAAAACCAAGACTGCATCTCTGAAATGCTTTTCCTGTAAACCATGGCACATAAACACACATTTCTTTTCATTTGCAATACACTGGACTCAGCAACACACTCACTGTCAGATGGCCAGATATTGCAGCTTTATGCAAGAACACACCAGCTCTTTTTGATCTGGAATACCTGAGCTTTTGTCTTCACGCACCTGACTTCCCTCGTTTGTATTCCTTCTCCACAGTGGAGGGAATTTTCTTCGCTGCTGATTTTGCATGGAGACCATGGTCCTACTTCCCAGGAATACTGATTGCACTCACTGTAGCATGGGACTGCCTCGTGTACCTGACAGGAGAAAGAACCAAACTCTTCAGCTGAACTGTCCAGGTTAGCATGTCTGCAGAACAAACCACAAAAAAGCACACAGAAAAGTATCCTGGCTTACACTCCCCATGCTAAGGCTGCTGTAATGGCTTTCAGTTCATTTATTCATTATTGACTTGCCAAGGGATTTTTAAGTATATAATGAACAGCAGTATGCATGCAGCATCTTCGGAAGCAGGATAAATAACAGCTATTTCCTGCAGCCAGAAGAGGAACTCCATTACAATTTCATTTGCTCTGCCTGCTCTCGGGATAATCTATCACATGTCATTCACCAAGATCGTATGTACCACATCCTTTTGTATTTCAGCAGGTACAAACTTAAAATCAGCACTCATTTACCTTTGCTTCTAATGCATTCTTATAAGCCATTTGCCCTAAAAGAATGAAATTTCATGCCTCCTACAAATTTCATTTTTATACACAAAAATGGTAAACGCTTTTTTGCCTGCAAATGACTTATCTCTAACATATCTCCTAATCAAACACGACAGCGTGTTCACCTGAACTATGGTATCTACATGGGGAGAAAAATACAGCCAAAAGCTTGGTAAAAGGTGCCAGATATTCAGGTTGTTAAAAGCAGTACACTGAGATATAGCACTTCAGCAGATTTTTAGGTTTAAATAAATGAATGCATCAACAGTTCTATTACAGTGATGAATAAAAGTTATTTATTTTGAATCTGGTTTGTCTGCAGAAGCTGATTTGAAGATACAGTATTCCCTGTTGCTTTGCATGAAGCATAATGTGCTGCCCTGGAAAAATACAACACACCTAAAATTCCTTCTTCCACATACCAAAACCTCCTCAGCCTTGCTGCTGCGAAGCCATTTCATTCTCACTTGTAGAATAAATCAATAGCCTTCCTCCCAATACCCCCCAAAAAGATTCAGACATATGCTTAATAATTTACAGGTTCATTTTAAAATAGCAGATTATGACTAGACATGTTGTGGACACAAGAAAAAAGAAATCCTCTTTATAATATTTGGATGTGGGAAGACAAGAAAATTCAGATACCAGTCTGAAAACAAAACTGGTGTCCCATCAGAAAATCACCTTCATTTCACCTTCCTTCATGGAAGGAAGACAACTTGAAAAGGAAAACTCCTTCAAAGCAGAAAATGTCTGAAACTAATTTTAACTGTGGGTCTGTCTGTACCTTGTGCATAGGTTTAGCAGAGAAGGAAGAATAACAGAGGATGAAAAGTGGAAAACATGTAAAGGTGAAAACACAGAAAAGAGGAAAATCAAAGTTTGAACTGGTGAGGGCAAGGACAATATGAACCAGTAAGAGAATCACATTTCACACAGAGGAGGGGAGAAGGAAGGAAACAAAAGGGGCAAAGGCAGCCATACCATTAGCACATTATTATTAAGCACATATTGTTAAGCACAAATTACAAACCTGGATGTGGCTTTGAGCAACCTGAACTAGCAGAAGGTGTCCCTGCCCATGATGGGGGAGCTGCAAACGAGATGATCTTTAAGGTCCATTTGAACTGAAGCCACTTTCTGGTTCTGTGTGGGCTGTGCACCAAGGCACTGGCACTTGGCCCAACTCCAGAGTGTACAGGTGTCTGTGCATTGTACAAAG
Organism: Ammospiza caudacuta; assembly: GCF_027887145.1. Taxonomy (NCBI): domain Eukaryota; kingdom Metazoa; phylum Chordata; class Aves; order Passeriformes; family Passerellidae; genus Ammospiza; species Ammospiza caudacuta. Next base: position 38,352,404 of record NC_080600.1, on the reverse strand, counting down.
TGCACTCAGAGCTGAGCAAGCAGCACCACAAGCAGTGCTAATTAGCTGAGCAGCCAGGCTCGTTATCATTAACTGTGTACACGGGAGCACAGAAAAGCAGCACTCACCAAGCCTGGGAGCCCATGGATGCTGGGACACAGCTGAAGCCACCATCCTGCCCCACCAGCCTGTCACCTCCACTGACTGCAGCAGCCACATCTCTGCATGTGCCAGGGACAACAGCAATCCCCCCTCTTCAGGCACTGCAAAGCCTTTGTGTTCCCCACAGACATCCATCCAGGAGATGGATGTAGAGTCAGGGAGTATTTATTAGTTTCCCTGCTCCACAGGGGGAAGGAAAAACTACAGCCTGCCTATGTTGCCTGATAAAACACCCTGTCATCCACAGGACATGATCAGTGAGGGAAACAGGTGCTTGAGGCATGATCAGTTTTTTCCTCATCAAAGAGGGAATGAGCAAAGAGCCAAGCTTGGACAAAACTGGCTGCCAGGGGCGAGCCCAGTGAGAAGGGCAGTGTCAAGGATGGTAAAGCTCAATAAGTAAGTTCTATTAAGAGCTGGGTGGTCTGTTCCTGCTTTTAGACTTCTGGGGAGGGTAGCCACAGCAGTCCAGCACAAACAGCAGCTTTGGGGATTAAAGATTCTTTTCCTTTCTCTAATGAATAACCCTTCCTCAGGGTTAGGGTATACCACTGTGAACCTGCAGGCTCCCAGCACTCATGCTGCTACTTGAAGCCAGGCTGAGGCCAAGAGCTTGGGAATCCCATCTCGTTGTCTCAGTGACCTCTGATTGCTCCACCTTAACATCTATTAAACCTCAGACCTCTCCTAACCAGCAAAACCCAGCAAAGGCTTAACATGAGGCATTTACCATAAATGTGTTTTAGTGGTCAAAACCTCCTGTGGCATGTACGTGCTGTAGTAACTGTGTAGGAAAACCAGACAGAGTTGGGCAGGCATGGGATGCCACTACAATCAATCTGAGGAATCCTGTGAGCCAAAACAGAAATCCCATAGGCACTGACACAAATAGACATAATGTGAAGTGATACTTCAAATGTGCTCTTTAAAGAGCAGGGAGGATCACAATAGCAAAGCCATTAATAGAGCACTCCTAGCCTGCTGTCTGACTGTGTCAAACCTGTTCAATTACGTGTGAAGTGCCATCAGCTCTCTTCCTCCTCCAACAGACAGACAGACAGACATCCCACTTTGTGCTGGAGGAGGGAGGGGACACAGCCCTGGCTGCTTGTCCCTGGGGTACCTCAGATCCCCAGTGATCTGCTGCTGACCTGTGCAGTATTTCCTCTTCAGTCAGGATCCCCAGCTTCCACTCACCATCAAAAACCTGAATTACAGCTGTCCCAAATAACCTGTTTTCCTAAAATATTGTGCTGACACCACAGCACATTGTTGTGAACAAGCTCTCTCCTCTGCCCTGTGCCAGTGCTGAGCAATGCCATCTCTGGCAGCACCTCTGGGACACTGGGGAGATGTAAATAACCACCTGCGTCACCGGGAGGGACAGATTTCTTCAGAACAAGTTACAACAGGCACCCCTGGACATCATTAAGCTCTTAAGTGGGAGTCTCAAGGAGATGCAAGATTTCCACGGGTGGAACTCAGTGGGAATGAGTTCAGGAAGCTGTGAATACAATTTCTAACTTCATCTTTGCATTTAAAAACCACAGTGATGCGGCATGTGGTTCTTTACTCCACAGGACAATGCTTTCCTCCTATTTTCTCTCCTGGCTTGCCATAATTTGTTTTCAATCACCTCCAATTCCTCCTTTTTCTTCTTTTCTTTTTTTTTAATTTGGAAAAAACCTACAGTAAACCTTGAAGCCTTCCATTTCTGTTTTTGCTAGGAGCTGTGCTACTTAAGGTGGTCAAACAGACATGCTCTTGATTCTTCATTTTCAAAAAGTTTTGACTAAGCATTGCTGTTCTGTGGGTCCCACAAAACAGAGGACCCTAGGTTCACTTCTCACCTCCTGGGTCCATGGGAGCACCCCTGTCCTGACCCTGAACAGAGGCTGGGATGGGATGTGGTGTTCTCATTCCCCACCAACCCGGGAACCCAAAGCACCCAATGCTGGAGGGGGTTGGGATGTGCTCCCATGGATCCCTGCCTGTTACAGAGGGCATCCAACCTTCAAATTACACATGGTCTCCTGGCCCCCACCAAGTTTGCCATCCACTAACTCTGCTGCAGATACAGAAGTCCCTTGTAAAGCTGGGACACTTCTCTTCCCAAGCACAAAGACAACAGTTCCTTTGAAAATCATCTGCTTAATGCTCACCCTTCCCCAAGCTTATGCAAACCTGCTACGACAGTGCATTTACAAACCCCTTCATACTGAGCCCCTGTATGGAACTGCAGTGCCACAATCCATGTCCTGAAGGACAAAAATAAAATGAATTCCATGCAATAGGCACAGGAATCCATTGTTCTGCATGGAGGGAGAATGATGCTGGAAGCTGCAGACACTTGACCTGTGAGGAGCTGCAGAGATCACCCAGGGCAACCAGCCTGGCTTCATCCCTCATTGCCTCAAGAAATAAACACAGTCTTCTGGAATTTTAGCAAATTAACTGCTTTCCTCAGTTTTTATTCATATTTACCTGCTGGGTTTTGGGCTCAGTGAACCAAGGGCTGTAATGATGCCTATCTGAAGCCAAGGGGAGTTTTGCTGCTGCCTTTGACTGGATCGCTGTATCCCTTTGTAGCCTGAATTAACCCAGAACACTGCTCTAACACCTGAGTCCCAAAATCGAGTTGATGGGAACAGATCTCAATAAATTAAAGGGAAGGACAAAAGCTACCTTTTAAGAGACAGACTGCTAAAGCTTACCCTAATAAAACAACCCAGTTCCCATTCACTCCAATGCAAATCCTGAGACCTTGCTAATGCATTATTGATGTGGACAGTTACTTTAACAAGATATACAAGTATTAATCTATTTATTTTCTCTTTTAATAGCTGATACTTGCATTTTAATGAAAAATCCAAATATCTAACCACCCAAGAGCTTTGGTGTGATTTATATTGTTCTCTAACTTACTTAGTTACATGTAGGCTTGCAAAGGACTTATAGAAATAAATGCACTTGCTCAAATGATGTTATTCATTATAACAAATTCCTACCTATACTTCAGGTAGCCTGTCTGATGAGCACCTGCAGAATAAACTAGAATGAGGTTCAACACTTCTGAAAATCATAGTGACTTCATATTTCAGTGAACATCAAGATTTATTGTCCCTCAAGGTAAATATTGACTCTGGTTTTCCCTCAGTCGATATTTTAGCTTTCATGACAGTAAATCTTGGTGTTCACTCCAACTAAGTCAATATCTGCTTATTATATTAGAACAACCAAACTGATCACTGTAGCAGTTGCCTGAGACCCTGAGGACTACCTCTGTGCTATTCATTTCTAATACAAATGGGCTAAATTCATTGCTAACATAAGTTCATTTCACATGGCCGCCCTTACATGAAGGTTACATTAGACCTAATACATTGAAACAGTCAGAACCAAAGAAATAACAACCCATTTTCAAACTGTGGAGACCACCATGAGTAACAGTAAAGGTAGAGAAGATATCATATGGCAAAGTGAGCTTGGTCTGGTTTGCAAAGACACTTGGTGGTAAGGGCTAAAACCACTGCTACTGACACTGGACAGCAATTTGCTCACTTGTAACACTTTTTGCATAACCACATGTATGTTGTCTGCATATCCAGGCTGCAAGAGGAGGCAGCAGAGGGATGTTCTCCTCCTTTTAGAGCTTATGGCCACCAGCTGGTGACACATGGGCCACAGCCAGCATTTCTCTTGCAACCTGCCTGACACAAATGGATTTACACTATGGTGGGAAATACATCTGAAAAAATGTCCATTCACTGTAATAATCTACAAACCTGACTTCTCTGTTGACTCCATCTCGTTCATCCAAATCTTTTCTTTGGTTGAAAGATGTCTATATATTAACTGAATAACTTTTATTATGTTCCAATGCTGCTTTCACATTCTGTTTAATAGCAACCAGATAATTTCTAACAATTAATTTCTTCTATTTAGTTCTTTTAAACTGAATTAAAAACTGAGTACTTGCTTTGTTAATTACTTAACTGCGTGTTTGATTTGGCAGATCTAAGCATGCACTTAAAAGCTTTACTGAATTAACTGAATATCTGAAGGACCAGCACTTGCACATTAACAAACACTACATCACAGAAATTATCTCATTAAAATTTCAACATTAAATAGTTCTCTTTAAAATAAAATTGATTTTATTTCATGCTAGTTTATATATTGATCATGATTGCCAGAAATATGCTAACCACTCACCAGTATTAAACCTGGTTGAACAGTTAATTTTCAAGCAAATTAGATTTTGCAAAGCAGCAGCTTCACTGATGAATATTTGTCTTTAGGTATTTGGATGCTGCAGCAAACAGTCACCAAAACTAAAAAAGAATTGCTCAAAATGACTTAGAGCACAGAAGTTTGAACAGATCTGTGGTAAGACTTCTAAATTATCAGAATTCCTGAATTTTGTATGCCTCTAGCACATCCCTGCACAAATACTTGTGAAACAAATTCAGCAGTTTTAGTTTTTATTTACACCCAAATCAAAGGAGTTTGTGTTTCTTACCTCCTTTGTGGTGTGGAGAAAAGAAAATCAATTAGAGCTCTGTGAGGTTCTGAAAAGCCTTCACTGGTGTTGAACCAAAAAAACCTCAAACTGCCTAAAACTTTTTATCCAGCAAAAGGATGAGACCTGTTTTATTCTAAATTCAGAGCCAGGGCAGCAATTCCAACAGCACAGACACAGAGTTGCTCCAGTTCCCAGGATCTGTCCTGTGGGCAGAATGGAAACCCCTGCACAAACACACCCCTCACCCTTCCACCACTACTTCAAAAACTGCCGGAAAATTATTTTCTCTGAAAAGAGTGAAAACACTTATCAAGCCTCTGAAGTTTCCCCTGCTCTTGATTATCTCTTTATAGCCCAATCCTCAAAACTGCTCAACTTTAATCCGAATTTACACATGAGACAACTGAGGATGAAGAGTTGAGTGATTTACTAGAGGGTGGCCAGGAAGCCCTCAGGGAGTGGAGGACTGAGTCTGGAAATGCCCAGTTCCTTGCACTAACTGGATGATATCTCAGCTTAAATCAGATCCTGCAAAGTTCAGATACAGACATTTCAGGATGAAGCCATCAAAAAAGGCAGCACTGTAAAATTCTGGCTGCAAAATGAGGAAAAGAGGAGAAATTAGGAAAGCAGCAGGGTATTCTTCCTATAAAGACATCTGGATGCTGCATTTTCCCTCACCATGGCCTTTAGATGCTTTTACTTCATCTATTTTTTTTTGCTGGACTTTACAAAATGCTCCTAGTAAATCCCTTACTTTCTTCTAATGGATAATTAAATATTCCAAGTCAGACACTGATTTATTTCAAATTCTTAAGTGCAATGAGTGGAAAATGTCTTGTTTAGAAAGTTAATTGAGGCGAGCTCTGTCGAACCCCAGCCATTACATCTCACTCTGATAGAACTACCATGTTGCTCAGCAAGGCTTATTAATTCATATTTACAAGTGGTAAGTGGTTTTATTTGCTGTGAGATTGGTGTAGGCACTAGAACCACCAAGTGGTAACAGGGTAAAGCATGAGTGCTCTTTCTCAGAGATTAAAATACAAAATTGACATCATTCAACATGAGCAAATCAGGAAAAAACATGCAGCTCCTGGCCCCAAACCTGCCTGTCTGGTTTTACTCATGATTTTACTGTCAGTAGAACCTCTGAGGAGCAGGACATAGCACAAAGTATAACCTTGCACATATTGAGTATTTATTTCTACCAGAAATACTCAGGCAAGACAATTTAGTCTCAGAGTTTTCCAAAAAACTTGAGGAGTTAAAGTGGGAAGTGGGGAGCTTATGAGAATACAGTCACAAAGGGCCAGTTCCTGTGCCTCTGCTTTTTATTTTACATTTTAATTATGTTTCATTCCTACCAAGAAAATACTAAATCCAGGTAAGATACTAACAAATGCCATCTTACAATGATGTCAGATACAGGGGTTTAAGACAAGGCAGAAACTCATTAGTGAGAGTTTCAGTGCATTTTTGCAGATTTCAGAACTTGTAGGTGCTGCTGCCTCCCTGTCACAAAGCCAGACAAGCATAGAAAATTTAAGTAGATAGAAATAAATCAATATCCCTTGTTTCTGAACCAACACACTTTGCTGCAGCTGGAGTTTCAGGGGTAACAAACAAATGTGGCACCTCTCTGGATGAATCTGTAATGTTATAATAATGTTGGATCCAGTTTTAAAGAGAGGAAGAGAAAAAAAAGGTGATTGATGAAGAAAACATCGAAGCCCTTTTTTACTAGATGAGAACAACAAGATGAAGACAGATTGCAACACCAACCTGAGCCTTTGTAGATGTCCATGTTAGCAGGGCATGACAAGCAGAAAGGAAAGAAAATTATACATGCATTAGTTTGGCTGCTGCATGATAATATTGCAAAAAAAAAAAAAGTAAAAAAAGGCAGAAAATCTGCTTAAAATAAAATTGCCACAATGTAATGTTGCATTCAATGCTTTGATTACCGTGTCTTAAAAAAAAAAAATTACCTCAAGCAGAAATCAAGCATTTCTTTGTGAGTGAATGAAAAGCTCTACTATGCTGAAGAATAAAGCAGAGTTCATTCAGCTCCATCCAGCAATCCTCAGGAGCTCATCACTGTGTCTCACAATCAAAGTTTAGGATAATAAAAAAATTTTTTTTGAAAATCTAAGAAAATCTATGATCATGAAATCTGGTGAGACACCCCACAATTATGGACTATCAGTCATAAGGGACCAGAAAGGCTTTCAGGTATTTAGATATTAACTGGGTGGCTCTGTCATTAGTGAAGCCTGCAGCAGCCACGTCCCTCTCCTCTCCTCTGACTGAAACACCCAAGAATTCCCCACAGAGGAGTGGCAGAGCCACCCCAGCCTGGGGACATGGGACTCTGGAGCCTGTCACCACCACCCCAGCCTGGGGACACGGGGCTCTGGAGCCTGTCACCGCCACCCCAGCCTGGGGACACGGCTCTGGAGCCTGTCACCACCACCCCAGCCTGGGGACACGGAGCTCTGGAGCCTGTCACCGCCACCCCAGCCTGGGGACACGGGGCTCTGGAGCCTGTCACCACCACCCCAGCCTGGGGACACGGGGCTCTGGAGCCTGTCACTGCCACCCCAGCCTGGGGACACGGGGCTCTGGAGCCTGTCACCACCACCCCAGCCTGGGGACACGGGGCTCTGGAGCCTGTCACTGCCACCCCAGCCTGGGGACACGGAGCTCTGGAGCCTGTCACCGCCACCCCAGCCTGGGGACACGGGGCTCTGGAGCCTGTCACTGCCACCCCAGCCTGGGGACACGGCTCTGGAGCCTGTCACCGCCACCCCAGCCTGGGGACACGGGGCTCTGGAGCCTGTCACCGCCACCCCAGCCTGGGGACACGGGGCTCTGGAGCCTGTCACCACCACCCCAGCCTGGGGACACGGGGCTCTGGCACCTGTCACTGCCACCCCAGCCTGGGGACACGGGGCTCTGGAGCCTGTCCTTGCCACCCCAGCCTGGGGACACGGCTCTGGAGCCTGTCACCGCCACCCCAGCCTGGGGACACGGGGCTCTGGAGCCTGTCACCACCACCCCAGCCTGGGGACACGGGGCTCTGGCACCTGTCACTGCCACCACAGCAGCTCCCTGCCCAGCCAGCCAGCACTCCGAGAGCCAATCACTGCTCCAGCAGGTCAGAAACCTGCCCCAGCAGGATGTGAGCAAGTAATTACTCGATCCAGAAGCCAAGTCATCTGTCACACGAGATGAAATAAACGCCGTCACTAAACACAAACAGTCCCACAGAAGCACTTTCTTTGTAGGCTTCTGGACAATAGGCAATTTAAAGGAAAGACCATCAGAGTTTCCTGCTAAGTTAAAAATGATGCCTTGGAGACACAGCTCAGCCCTAGCCTTTCTTTTAGGAGATTTTAAATCATTTCAAGGTCTAAGACGTTCAAATTGATATTCTATCAGTTTATTTTCACATCTTTAAGCAAGAATGAATTAACGCAATCAGAGCAGTCACATCTGTCCTTACTGTAGCATAATCTTGAACTGACAATTTCTTCCACACGAGATTTAAAACCAGTTAACTGACAAGAACAATTTGATTGATAGCACTATAGACAAGAGATAGAAGAGACTGGGGAGTGTCAGGCAGTTGAAAGTTACGTTTTTTGAAACACTCTTCTATGAGGCTACACCAAATGCTGGAAGCAGGAGCAAGCTGCTCCTGAGGCTTCCCACAGTCACAGCAGAAACAGTCCAGTTTATGTTCCTGCAAAAGCAGGAATAGAAATGCAAACCAGCCCATAACCTGATTGTTTTGTCAGGATGAGACTGTGGCTCTCCCCCAGCCCACTCAGCAGCAGGTCTCATTCCTCCTCAGCAGCAGCCAGGCAGAAACGGATGCTTGCAGGGAGAGCGGGACAGGCGCTGATGGATGAGTGATAGATCCCATTGCTTCAGAGCCCAGAGAGATCACCCACAGCCTGATTAGCAACTGGAGCTGAAAAAATTTCCCTAGAAGAGCAAGATAATGCTGAAGGCAGGGGATGTGACAGCCTGTTGCTGGCCTGTTTGTGGGAGCTGTCTCACTGCCAGACGTTAGCGCTGCGTTTAGGCGTGGCAATAACTCCAGTGATCTTCTCTCTGTAATTACAGGTGAGGCAAAGGCAGGTCCCCCAGCAGTGCTGTACTGAGCCCAGCCTCGGGACCAGCCACACAATTCCACAGATGTGAAGGCAGCTAAGGCCACACCACTGCACACTTAAAAATCCTGCAATTGTTACAATCTGACAGTTTTTATTGCTATTTCTTGCAGGTGGATCCAGACAGAAAAGATTTAGGTACAGAAGAGCTGAGTTTTCTTCCCCAAATGCATATGTTCAAGGAAAGTGATGTGCTGCAGAGAGAAACCATGTTTCTACCTGAAAGAACATCCATATTTAATAAACTAAAGGCTCCCTTGAGCCAGAAGTTAAATTCTACCCAACCTACTTCAAACATCAGAGAGCATACACACTGTCCCCAAGCCAAAAGATAAGAGGGAATTGCTTGCAAGCCACTACCTCGTGGGGTAGCTGACATCATCTCTGTTTCCAGTCCTTCCTTTCTTCTCTGTTTCCATTCCTTTCTTTCAGGGCAATGAATTGTATTATTCAGGAATATGTATTTTTAGATTCCTGCATTTCTATCACTGACCTGTAGTTTGAGGTTAAATGCTTTACAGGGACCTGCACAAACCTACACAAATCAATGCAGATTTCTACTGAAATCCACTGGGATGTGTTGCAGCAAGCAAGAAACATCTGAACATTTATAGGTGCTTCACTAAAATTTAGGGGAAAAAAAAGTATTGATCATGGTGAATTTTTGCTGCAGTATGTATTTATTTAAATGGACATCAATACTGCCTATATATTGCTGATTAATGAGAAGCTATATAAGAAGTAAATAGATGGGTTTTTGAATAAATCTGGCAAGGAACACATCCCTGTGGGTGTGCAGTGAGGGTTGGACTAGATAATATTTAAGGTCCCTTCTAACCCAAACCATTCCAGGATTCTGTGAAGGAACAACAGAATAATTCTCATGCACATGTGCCCATGCTCTGCATCTAGCACATAGCTATATTTTCTTGGTTTTAAGGAATTTATGAGTGTCTGACTGCAGGAACCCTACCAGAACACTGAACTCCTGATTTGTTCATGTACCAGAAGGCCCTGTACCCTCTAATAAGCACCACCAGTGTGCTGAGTCCTGCTCTGTACCACCATTCAGGATGGGGATGTCAGGGCACAAGTGATTCAGCAGTTCTCACACCTCTGCCATTCCCTGGAGCACCACCTTCATGCATCCATGACTCTGGAAATAATGGAGTGAAAAAGGCTGTTTCCCAAAACAGCAAGTAAAAGGAGAAAATAGAAAGCAAATGCACATGGAGACTACACAACCCAGCTGTGCTTTGCAGTGTGTTGTACTTGTGAACCACTCTACCTGAAACAAACCTTTTAGAGAATTAAATAATGCAACAAAGCAAATAGCATGTGGTATAAATTAGAGGATCCAGTAATTTAAAGATCATGCAAATGGTCTAAAGGAAAGTATTCACTCAGCCCATTGCAGATGAGAAAGTAAGGAAAATTAACAAGGCAGAGACAAGAAACTGATGTTGAACAGCAGATCTGAAAGGAACTGAAGAGTTAAAAAATAAGGGGAAACACCATTATCTATCACAGGAGCCACACAGAGAAAGCCCAACACTAAAAGCAAGTCAATTTACAATAGAGGGAATGGCAGAAAATGGAAAATCAACAGGGTGAAGGCAAAGAAAGGTGAGATAAACTTTTTATGATAGGCACTGATTCAGAAAGTTTGCCAACAAGGAGGGCAAACTTGAAGAGACACTTGAAATAACTCCTGTGTCGATGGGGTTATTTAGGAATGACAGGGACAAGATGCCCAGAATCTTCAGAAGATGCAAGAGAGCTGGAGGAAGAAATGAGGAAAACAGTGAATTGCACAGCAGTCATATAAACCTTTATTCTTCAGAAAATATTTTTCTACAGACATCATCTATAAGCAGCAGAAAATAACAAGGAGATGAGTAGCAGGCAGCATGGGTTTGTCAAGAAAAAACTGTGTGAAATCATTGTAATGTTCTTCAGTAACAGGATAAGAGATGCTGCGGATAGGGATGAAATGGCAGGTATTATGTTGACCTTAGTAAGCCTTTCACAAACCTTCAGGCTAAGGAAATATGGTTTGGATTAATCTAATACTCTGCAGTACAATGCTGGAAAATCACATTCAGAATAGCAAAGTGTAAAACTGGCAAGAAACCACACACATGGCTCTGCAGAGCTTTATGTTCTGTATCCAGTCATAGCCCTTCTTTTCATTAATGTAAGGCTGATGGACTGAAAATGATTCTTACTGACTGTGGATGCTGCCAAGGTGACAGGGACAGCAAGGCTACTGGAGAACAGGAATTCAAGAATTCAAGATGCACTTTATGAATTAGTGACATGGAATGAAAAAATAAGTTGAAAGAGAAGTAGAGAACTACAGTGACCAGAGACTGACCAGACAACAGTGAGAACACAGGATGAGAAACAAACAGCCACTCACTGTCCTGGATCCAGGAATTGCAGAGAGCCATAAAGAGAATGTGATCCAATAGTATAGTAAAATGATGAGACAAATGCAGAGTTTGTAAAACACAGAGGTACCACTTCAGCTGTGGCACAGATTCAGCTCAGGAAGCACAGCCAGGCTTAGGTATCCAAGTTGATAAGAAATCTGAAGGATTTGAACCAACTGGGGAACAACTGATGGCAGTAACACTAAAAAGACCAGAATCAAATTGCCAAGGTGAGTGGTGGCATTTCCTCTGTTGCTTTACAGGCAAACATTTAAAACACCAATATAATTAGTTACCATCTATATGATGGCAGGTCTGTCAACAAAGCATGGTACCACTGTCAGATAAAATAGCAATGCTTAGCCATAAAAAGAAATAACTCTGCTGTATCACACCAGATGCAGAGTAGCAAAAAGACACCTGAGAGAGCTTTAAAGAGGTCTTCCAGCAGCTTGAAACCATCTATCTGCAGCATCACTGAGCTCTATGCTGGCTTATTCACTGCTGCCTTGAATAAATCACAGATTGCCAGACCCTATTTTGGAAACCTGGGGCTATCTTATACCTCATAGAGGAATAGGGGGGAAGAATTTCCATTATATTAAATATTAACAAAATGGTTGTTGTAACACTGCCTACAGTCCTCGCTCCTCATTGTAAAAGCATTGATAATGACAGAGCAGTTAAAGGAAACCCAGGAAAATAATTCAAAGTCTGGAACACTTGTCTAAAAGTAGGAAAATGAAGGAACCTACTTTGGTTCAGATGAGAGGTGGGGAAAAGGAGATTCAATTATTTTTGAGAATATACAGAGAGAATTTCTCTTAGAAGACCTCTTTTTTAAGCTAGCAGATAAAGATGCATGTTCCCAAGGCTGAGAGCTTCAGTTAGACAAATTCAACCTAAAATGATAAACAAAGAGGTAACTTTTTAAGTATGAAAGAAATTAACTACTGGATCAGTTTATCCAGGGTTATTCCTGCTCCAGCCAAAGAGTGTGCCTTTCCACAAACCTCCCCAGCCAGGCAGAGATTTGACTGCAGACAAAGAGCTTATCCTGCACAAGGGGCCAAAGCAGACCTTCATCATCATTATCATCATCATCATCATGACATACCCCTGGTTTTAGGATCTTTGAAAGAGAAACTCCACAGAAGACTTCTAAATCATGTATCAATTATCCAGTGAGGACCACATTTATTAAGCCACACTAGATACTTTAAATACAAAGTGCACATTGAAGTTGAGGGGATTCTTGTGTGGATTTCACGTACATTTTGAGAGGCTCTCAAAAAACCACAGTTCTACATTATAGATCAGAGGCACACTGGAGTTCAGCCAGTTCATGTTCCAGCCCATAAATGTGGATCCCCCAAAGATGACAATATTTTATTTACTGCATCAGCTCTAGCTACTAAATTTTAAGCAAGACAGGAGCTGGAATTCAGAAGGAGAATACAGTTCTTAGCTAAGTCACAATGGCACCAACACCATCAGGATTAAGCAGGAAAACAAAAAAAGTAATTATTTAAATAAAGAAAACACTCCCTTGCTTGCATTTATTCATCAATGAATTTTGCCATTTCTCAACTGTAACTCTGGGGTAGGTAAAATACATAGAATATTTGGAAATGCAAATTGGAGTCTCCTGTCTCTGGATAGAGGCTTCCAGATCTTTGTTTCGTTTCTGAGACAGCTGCTCCTGCTGGTTTTTATTACTAAGACCCCTTACTCTGCAGTGCACCTCTGACCTTCCTGCAGGTCAGTGCATAGTACCTGGCACATGGACAAATATATGCATGTATGCATGGATATCACTAGGAATAAACAGGAGCTGATTGACAGGAAAGTGAAAAGAAAGAATAACTGGCAAAGAAGGGCAAATATTCACTGTGCAGAAGTGCATTTCAGGGGAAGCAAGAAAAAGAGGAGAAATATGGTAACAAGGAATACTGGCAGTGACACTGTGAAGGATGAAGGCAAAGAAAAGACAAAGGAAAACACTAAAGGAAGAGGCTCACTGTGTTTTACAAAGGCTTGACAAAATATAACACAAAGCAAAATATGTCTGAGGCAGGACAGAGGTGCATGGAGAAGCAATGACAAAGTTATTTGCAACAGGGAATCCATGGAACTCTGCTGGGCTAGACTTGGGCCATCTCTGTGGTTTGGCCAGTCCTGTAACAGCCTCTGATCGTGTGAGACACATGCAATAAACAGACAAGCTGGAAAAGGAGCAACACTTAAAAGGCTAATGCCTGTACATCTACTGACAGCTTGACAGTGACCTTAGTACCATCATTTGCTGTATTGGCAACACTTGTGTGGTTATTTTCAGCTTATTTCACAAAGCCAGCTTTGGAAATCTTTGCTTTCAGCAAGCAGCGCAGGTGTAAGAGCCAAGCTCCATTCGGCTTGTACCAAACCTCTCCCACAGAGCAGCTGCACACCAGTGTGTGTGTCCAGACACACAAATTTCAGAGAATCACAGAATCAGAGGATACAAGGTTGGATGGGACCTCAGGGATCATCTGGCCCAACTTTTCATGGCAAAAGCACAGTCTAGACAAGGTAGCCCAGCACCCTGCCCAGCATCACAGAAGTGTCCAACACTGGGGAAACAACCACCTCCCTGGGGAGATTATTCCAATGCATTATTCTCACTGTGAAAATGTTATCTTGTGTCCAGCTGGAAGGAAAAACCTTTTTTTCCTACCTGTTGCCTTTTCCATACAACTCCTCCTTCTTTGTAGCCTCCACCTTTTTTGTAGCCACCTTTTAAATAATGGGTCATGGAACAAGCCACATTTCACTGCCTTTTCATTTAGACTTAGACACAAACACTCCACAGCAAGGAAAGTAACTACTCACTCAGAAAGCCATTCAAACCTACTTGAGCATGGCAGTAAACTCCTCTCAGTGTTTGCTATAGGGACATCAGACAGTTTCCAAATGGCATTTTTAATTGCCAAATGTTGGCAAGTCTAGGCTATGAAGGACCAGCATAGAGCACATTGCTTCAGATGGGTATAGATAAATACAGCCTGCTAGAAATCCCTGAAAAATTCACTGCATTTGGAATAAATAATAGTTTAGGTTGAATTCTTGGTTGTTTTGGGGTTTTTTTTTTCAGATTATGTAATAAAAAAATTAAGCTGCCTTCTGTTACCTTCTATTATATCAACAAAAACTATCAGACAAGGAAAAGCACCAAATAAATTCCTTCTTTTGCACCATGGAAATGGAAAAAGAAGTAACCAACTTGTACTTGTGCTCGTGCATGTTTAGACATGGAAATATTTTTCTTAATAAAAACAAAAGACATTGCAATTTTGAGGAAAACAGAAACCTGAGGCAGCATTTTCCCCTTCTAAACACAGTGGAAGATGCTTCTCAAGTACAGTGCCTGACTTTCTAACTCAGGCAACTGCTGGACACCAACAAAAATCATATTTCTCACTGTGATGGTCAGCAAAACAGGATGTTCAAAATAAACAACCCAAACCACACAATGTATGCCTCTCTGTTCCTGCCTGGCTTCCTCAAGCACTGGACAGAGGTCTCTGGGGCAGAATGTGCTCCTGTTGAACACAAGGGATGTGAGCAGGTAGCTGTGGAGCACTGCCAGCCAGAGGACTCTTTCTAAATATCTCTGACATGAGATTCCCCACACAAAAAGAAAAAGGATTTATTTTCCTCACTTATCCAGACAAAGAAATCATGGCTGCACCTGAGCACTGCAGAGTGAAACCAAAGCAGCTAAAGGAAAAAGCCTAAAGGCACACAAGCAGAAGACATCAGGGATATCCCTCCTGCTGGCACTTGGGGTTTCCACCTATAATCAGGAACACATAAATCCCATCTGTCCAGTGGGGAATGCCATCAAAGCCACCCAGCACTGTTTGAGCCCCCTACAGCAGCAACCCAGAGGTGCTGGCAGGTGCAGAAGAGCATGGGGGACTACAGTATTCACCTGAAAGAAAGTCACCTCAACACTCCTCTCTGCCTGCTGGAAAACTCCCTTGGATGTTTTCCAAAGATTACAGTCATGATGCTTTTTGCATTCCTGGAATCAACAAAACACATCACCAGCATGGAGGGCTGGGGCAGAAGAAAAGCTGATGACAGACACTATTGTAATGGCTGTGCTTTTAGGACCTCCTGGGGATGAGGTGAGATGCCATAGTGGGTAAAATACACCTTTCCTTGGGGAACAATTATGGGAGGCTTAAAGAAAATTAGGTGAAGTAGAGAAGGAAGCCCCTGATGGAGAATACAAGGGAAGCTCTAAAACAGAGAACAGAGCAGGGTACAGTGAGGCAAGATTATCTTTGCTTGGTACAGTAACATGTGCAGACTCCTTCAGAGCACATCTACTTACAGCAAATGACAATTTCATCAATTCTAATGGTAACAACACATTCCCAACTTTTGTTGGGTATTACTCTCCTCAGACTGACTGCTTCCAGAAGCCTATCTTGTTTTGTCCCAAAGCAACGTGAGACTAAGCATTCAGACTTTTTTCTGCTACATTGTCTCTTTGGGATTGTTTTCTTTGTTTCCTTTGCACCACAAGCACACCAGAAGTGCAGACACAGCAGCAGCAGACAGGGGATGTGAGCACATCTCCAGTGAGGTCACATTCTCCATCAGGCTGGCACAGCAGCAGAAGCAAGTGCTGCTCTGACACAGCACAAATAACAGGACCACGAACGTGGTTATTCATCTTCTCCATAGCTCACTCCATCAACAGAATTACACACAGCAGTAATCCATGCCCAGGCCTCTGGTAGGATCTAATGAACTTGAGAAATTCCTATAGGAAGAGTTAGTTTGGTCCTGTTTTAACAGCTCTTTCCCTCTGGAAAGGGCACTGTGGCAGTGGTTGATTAGCTAGGAAAACTCTTCCTTACAGTCAGCCTCTATCTCCACTCTTAATTCCAGCCTATCACCATTACACCCCCAGACACCATGTTGTGTAACCAGTGTGTCTTTCTTTGATATTTATGTCTTTGGGAACTGCTAGGAGCCCCCACAGACACTGCTCAGCCCCAGATGCCTTTTCACACCAATATTTGGCTCTTCCCCTCCCCCTGCAATGGGATGACACAGCTGAGTTACCTGCAGCCCAAACTCCCATTCAGAAGCAGCCTGGGCAGCACAGGGGTGCTAGAAAACACAAGCCCTAGAAATCTTTAGCTTAAGCACACATGGGTTGAATCCAGACTTTGATGTAAAAGGGGAACATACCATTCAAACACCACACTGCTTGCTCTCCCCTGGCTCCTTGGCCCACTTGCTGTGCTCTTCCCAGGCATTAAAAGGGCAGAAAAGCTCTCTATCAGTGTTTATTATGCAGTTCAGTTTTATATCAGCATATTTAACTTGTTTATGCTGAACTCTGCTGCCTGAGAAAAGAACCATTGAGAGGAGTCTTAGGGGATTACGTTCAGTATTTTCTCTTAATTAGGCTGTGCTGGCTCCTAAGATGCTCTGTACTGCTTTTATCTGCATCCTCCCACCAACTGGAACTGGGTATCTCAATATTGCATAAATGTTTTTACTCTTCTCTGAGATAAACCTAAGGAGGTTAGACTGGTCAGCTTCTCTCAGGTTCTTGCCAATTATTACCCATGACCTCACTGCCCTCATGTACATGTTCCTTATCTCCCTCCAACACTTCCTGCTTTTGAATGCTCCTGATTATGTGACAGAGCCTGAAAAATGGCCAGAGGCTCCCTCTGTGATTTGCTCTTTCAGAAAATGCTCTCATTTGCTCACTCTTGCCTTCAACTGTTCCTTTTTCAAAAGAGCATTTGGGACAATAATCTGAAAGCATTTATTGCAATTGGGCCGGTTTTCCAGAATCATTTGGTCTGCCAACTATTGAGATTCATCACAGCACTGGATTTCAGAAACCTGGGGGCAAGACAATGTCCAAGATTTCCTAGAAATCATGAGAAACCCAAGGACTAACCTCTACTGCCTGACCTAGCTCTCCTCAGGCTGCAGCACATTTCCCTGCAGAGATTGTGGCTATTTAATATGAGCATCAAGAACAGTGTGAGGCTATAACTCACCTCAGAATCTTTAATCATACTTTCAGACCAAGCACTGAGAACCTAAGTGGCCATGGGACTTCACCCTGCAGGCACCTTTAAGCCCAAAACACCATCATCCTGCCTGGGCTCCCACATCAGGCAGGTCAGCTGGCTGATGGGTATTTTATTCATGTTAAATCTTTATTTAAAACATTCAGCCTGGTATATGTAGGGCATGGAAGTTCCTGCAGGAGAAGTAGGTCGGTGAGCTGGCCCTTAGTTCAGTGGGAGGTAATTTCTGAGAGCAGACATCATGATGCAAGGCAGGGAAATTATGGCTGTTTCAGGGCAGCAGAAGCCACTGGCAGAGCCTGCCAGGATCAGCTGGGGGAGATCCCAGCCTCTGGCACAGTGCAGTGGAGCTGTCTGGTACTGATTCATAACAGCAGGCAAGGACTGGGAGAGCTCAGTTTCCAATTCAGCCCAGGGTCCCTGGGCATCAAGGGTTTTCCTGAATTATTTATTTGGTTCAACAGGTGATCTTTGGTCTTTAGATTATCTTATTCCACTCAGCCACCTCTCTAATGTATTTTTTTTTTCATCTTCTGCCCAACTTTCCCTATGAAAATTAATTTTCTCTCTGCTTCCTTTGCTCAGCCATGTGCTGAATCCCGGATGACTGTCCTTTCTTAGAAGAATATATAATAGGTGTCCATTTTCCCAATAGCAACATCCAATAAATGCACGGCTTAGAATCACAAGTACTAGAGATAAAACATTCTTGAATAGTGTCAATATAACTTTCCAACTAGTTCAATAGCAGTATTAGTTCCAGTATGACAAGATCTTCTTTTCAAACAGTTATTTAGAAGGCTTTCATCAAGTTACCTGGGATTTTTCCTTTTTTTTTTTTTTTTTTTTTTTTTTACTGTGCATAGCTCCTTTCTCCTTAATATTCAGCATAAAAGATCTCTGAAATCAGAGCTGAAAAACCTCCTGGCTAATTTGATGTTTCAAGTGTCAGTACAATTTTCAGAAAGTACATGGATTACCAAGGTCAAAAGAATCATTTCAACTTTCACCTCAATGTTCATTCAGCATGAGCTTTGAGATACCCTTTGGGGACAAGATGTTCTAGCCCCAGTTTCAATAAATGTAGCTTTGAATTTGGGTGACCACTCAGGATTACTTGAGCTCCTGCTTTAACACCATATGTGACCATCACCACATCACTGGATTCTGTTCATTATTTTGCTCCTTGTTGTGGTTTACATCCCCTTTCCCATTCTGCCTGTGAACAGGGGCAAACACACCACCAGCAACACAGCTCACAGCTGAAGGAGAACACAGCTCACAGCTGAAGGCTGGTGGGTCCATAAACCGTCCCCAGATACACACAGCACATCACCAATACACTCTGAGCGTTCCAACTTCATAGGCTGAAGGGAGCAGTTCCAAAACTGGCAAAAGGGCTAAAACCCATTTTTATCTCTATTTTCACCATAGGAACTGAAGGAGCCAGTAATTACCAACTCATGTGAGGCATCATTTGTTTTGTAAGTGCTAACTTCTCATCCTGAGTGGGCTCCTGCCTGTGCAGCCATCCAGGGACAGCCGCCGGACGCGCCGCTAATTGGTCGGGCGGCAGAACGGAATGTGCTCCGTCAGTGCTTCCTTTACAAATCCATCAGCATGTCAGCCAGGAGTTAGCCCTCAGAGAGGAAAAGCAATGGGAAAGGCGTTTATGAGCTTGACAGGATTTTAGAGTAAAAGTTAAGGGAAGAGATGATGGTTTGGGGGAGACACACCAGAGGACAACTGACTGCTGCAGGTCCTGGACAATCATATTGGGGTCAGCCACCAGCGGGGCACCTGTCTGAGGTGCAGCGCTGCACTAATGGAAGGCACTCACTTTCCAGACATCACTGTGACATATCTGAACACAGCAGAAATTGGTCGAGCTGTATTTGGATGCTTCTGTGAGGATTTTTCTATTTCCTGCAGACTTTCTGTGAAAAACGAATTCAGACATATTAAACACTTAACACATTGGCGAAGTTTTTTAAGTTGCCAATAAATGAGGGCTGTGTTTGGGTGTGCAAATTTTTCTTCCAGGTGTATCTCCCTGCCAAAATACCAGAGGCTCAGTAATGCAAGAACACAAGAAAAAGCAGCACGTCTTACTAAAATTAGGATATGTGGCCAGTAAAGGCAGCTTCTTAAACAAATCAGAATTAAACAGCCCAAAAAATGGTTTTGGCCACAGCTATGGACAAAGACTTTAAAGTAGTAATCTACACTTGAGGACACATCTTTAACAAGCAATAAACTTACATAAAAAGGTTCATGCATTTATGCAAGAAACTGCATACAGAGATCAAGCCACCTCTGCAAGAGAAGGAGCACACCATCAAATTTATTTTCAAAATGAGTTTCATGCTAAGCTACAATCTCATTTACCTAAAAATAATGGAAGAGGAAAGTAAAAAACACCCAAAATTATTATTAAAATGAACAGAACAGAACATTTACCAGATGTTCAGGCTCTCCACCTACCCCTTATCCTTCTTGATGCCTGACACTTCTTTTCATTTTAAAAGTGTGCTAATAAGATCATGAATCACAACAATAAAACAGGTGGCATTAAACCCCTCAATTTAGGCTGCTAGTTAAGGCATGTTATAGGCACTCACCTCCTTCCATTGACTATGTAAGGATGTCAGCCTCCCAGCTTAAAAGATTAATGGGAATACCTCTACAGTGTCTTTTTTCCCCCCCAATTTTTCTTTAACGTCCAACTTATCCTACTCTAGAAGCCAAACCATTCCCATTTCTCCTTTCCCTGTCACATTTAGTGTTCCAGTCCCTACTTTAGCCAGTCCTACACATTTCTGCTGTCAGTGATGAATTCAGTGAGGTTATTGCTTCTATCAGAGCTGGAAGGTGCACAGAGAAACTCACATGAGAGACAAAACACTCAGCTACCTCCCCTTTCTCCACATCATCCTTACCTGACCAACACACAAAGTCAGAAGATGCTGAACTGCCCCACCATGGGTAATTTCTCACTTGTATATACAAAACTGCTGCCAGCCCTTTCCAACCCTTCCTTGTGTATTCCGACAGGAATAAGCAGCCAGCCCAATGCCAGTGGGTACTTTGTTTAACTACATATGACATTCCTGGATTCATCCTGAAAAAGTAGGAAATGCCACACCAAGTAACCAATGAGGGTCATCAATCGTCCATATTCAGCTTTATGGCAAACAAAGGAAGAAAGGCAGCAGAAAGAGGAACAAACAGCTGAAGAAACACACATGGAGGGGAAGAAAGGACCATGTACTTGTGGTACTTCAACACATGGACGAGACCAGCCAAGCCATCAGTGAAAACAGCACCGGAATAAAGAACTATTAGCATTTTTTCAGGAAGAATGGTGAGATCACGGCAGCCTTTGACAGGTGAGAAACAGGCAAAGAGAAGACATGGGGAAGAGGACATCACGGAAAGAACTCAATAAAACCAGAAAGGATATCACCTTAAAATGGCAAATGGAAGAAGGTAAGGTCAGGCTTTAAGGAACAAGAGAGAAGGTTTTTCCATGCATTGAAACAGTGTGGGACATCACCCAAGGTGTACAGGGGCACCAAAGGGGTGGCTGAGGCTGCAGTGGGAGGCAGCACAACCCCACAGTGCATCCAGAGACACATGCAGAGACACTCCCTGGAGGGAGACAGAGGCAAGGACAAGCTCAGTGGGCTGGTGCAGAGCTTGTGGGGCTGTGTGGGAGCACTGTGATTCCTGCAAGACACAGTTGTACATAAAATATTCCCTCAGACAAACTGGCAGCCCCAGAGCACTCCCAGCTCCAAATGCTGAGATGCTGCTCTGAGCCTTGTGGGAGTCCTGCTCAGGCACTGGGGGATTCTTCTTTTCAAGGGAAGGTTTGAGTTCATACTCCTTCCACTCTTAACATGGTTTACAAAGCCACAGAGGAGAACCCAAAGCAACAGAATTACAAGCTGGGTGAGGCAAAAATGAACTGCTGCATGCAAGATAGCACCTCTGAGGCAGGAGAGGGGAAATGTATGCAAATATTTCTTGCTTCTTCCAAGGATCAGCCAGACTAGCAGAGTTGGAGTCTGTTCTTATTCTTATTGGGGTTTTTTTGCAATTCTATTAGAAAAATCACTCCTGACTTCCAGTGGTGTGAGATATTGCAGAATCAGATCTAAACCACGTTAATGTCACGAGAATAATGACTGCAAATCTTGGAGGCACTTTGTATGCTATACAGGTACATCTCAGATTACAGCCACCCTGAATCTGAATTTGTTTTCTGATTGTAAAGCTTTTACTTGTGCTTCCTGCTATATATTCCACTATATTTTTACTACAATATTTCAGTTACTCCTTTTAACAAATTATCTTTTTTTTTTTTTAATTTATGGAAGACTTCTTTTTTAATTAAAGTTCTTAAAACTTACTGCCAAGGACTTTGAAATTCGAGGATTTGATTTAAGCTACCAGAAAAAGGCATTCACGATTACATTGGGATCCCGGTTTCTTCTTTTCAACACCAAAGCACAGTTATATCTCTGTAATAGTTATGCTGAGTATTAAAGGGAGCAATTATTATGGGACATTTTAACTATCTGAACATTAAAAACCTAAGAGCACTAATCATAATTCTTTTGCCATATTAAAACATCATGAGTAAAGCAGGAGCTGCACTAAAGCAATAGTCATTAATCAGTATTTAAAATAAGCCTGTTGCCAAATTATCTCTTAGGCTTAATTTCCTTGAGCAGTATCATCCCACAGAGAGAAGCCTGGAGTATAAACTGTTATATTACTGTTCTTCACGAGACTAGGCCACCACTGGCAATTACTCACCTGCATTAGCTGGCCCCCATGACACTGCCAGAACACTACAGAAGTGCAAATGTCACATTAAATACCCACCTGCCCTCTGAGGCAGCCCATGGCTGATCAGTAATGGAGGCAAAATTGAATGAGTAATTCTGCCCTAACTCTGCAGGCTGAAAATCTGAATTTGGTGGCAGCAGCAGAGCTGGATGCAAGGGAAGGCACAGAGGGCTGACAGAGCCAGCAAGAGTTCTGGGAGGCAAGGCTGAGGGGAGGGGAACAATTGTATTTTAGAGGCTGCAGAAGGAAGGGAGCATCCATTCCTCAGGCACCAGGGAATGCCAGTTCTGGCTCCTTGCAGGGACTCTGCTGCCTGACCTTCATGCAACAGCAGCCTTGTCCCCCATGCTCCCAGCTGGTCCCTGCTCCCACAGGCACAGGGAAAGCCCCAGAGACTGGGGAACAACCCCTCACCTATGTCTGCAGCTTACCCATCAGTCTCACATTCCCATTTTCCTCCACCCTCCATACTAATGAAAAACCTGGTGAGAAAATACTTAATAAAACACAATTTATCTAACCATTTAAATTAAAAAAGCTTTTCTGAGACTTAGAGAGGGCAGTGTTAAAAGGCAGAGCATATGGTCATGAAACAGGTCTGTGCCAGGCTGGGCCAAACTTCCTGAAGTTATGAGCTAAGTGCCAGTAGCAAAATTTCCCACCTGCTGGCGATGATGAACTTCTCCCCTCCCTGCTCCTCCTAGCTGGAAACATTCCCTGCAGAGGAACTTCCATCTGCAAAGGCAAAAGCCTTGCATCCCTGCCTGCTGGAGAACACTCCAGAGTGGCAGTACCACCAGCAGACACAAAGTGCCAGCCAAAACTGCCCTCCCAGGCTGAGCAGACAGGCAAGAGCACGTGCCCTACTCACCACCCAGATGCAGAGCTCCTGCCAGAGCACCTCACTGCTGATTTGTGTTTGTGAGGCGTTAAAAGCCTCAGCTTCAAACAAGGAACAAAAAAAGCTGGTCTCTAATGCAAAGATGTAACATCCCATTTTATATATACTGCACCAAGGAATAACTGTATTGAGAGCAGGAGTTAGCTGTCTCTTTGCTATGCCTTTCATAAGTTTGCTCCTTCCACTTATCCTCCTTTTTATTGGGCACAGGGGAGCTATCCCTCAGCTTGCCTGCTCTTCTTTCTCCCTCCCTTGTCCACAGCTAATTTTATCTCCCCCATGGCTTCAACTTTCATTTTCAACCAGCACTTAGGCTGTCATAGCTGAAGTGTTCCTCTCGAGTCAACACATTATTTTAGCTCATCTCTCTCTCACTTCAGTTGTCCCCACTTCGCTCCATCAACGACACCACTGAGGGGCACTCAGGGCTGAAGTTCTGTTATACCTTTCTTTATGCCACCCCCCTGCAATACTTAACTGGAATTAATATGAAATATCATTTCTTTCCCCAGCTCTCAGTACTTTCTTGAGATCCATTCCTGCTGCAAGCCTCACTTCCCTCCCAAAACCACTCAGACACATCTTGGTTGCACAACTCTTGGTAATACTGGTTGCTACTTACTGTACTTTTTCTTTCAAAAACAACCTGGTAAAAATAGCATCAACATCCCATTGTGTCTGCTATTAACCTGAATGACCAAACAATCTCTGCACTACCACTCTTTTCACTGCTCTTTGATCCTTTCCCATTGTTTTATGTTTTTTTACATTTGGTTTAATACTGAAAGGGTTTCCCACTTTTGGGAAAGAAAGTTGCCTTCTATGTGCATACAGCAACTACATCAGTGAAGATATTACCATAAAAGTGATAAGAAATAATGCTAAGAGCTAGTTCCACTTTAATCCATTTATCCCACTGTGCCTTCCAGTAGTCAGAATGAAGATATGTCCATGGGACCTGGCAAAGAATCAAATTTACATACCACAATAAAACATGAAATAGTTACAACTGCAATTGCTTAAGGATAATTCAGCCTATTATCCCCTTCTGTGTTACGGTGAAGTGTCTGGGCTGTGGGTAAGAGCTGATGCACATTAATAAAAAGTGGATTTTATGTGACTAACAGAAGAATACTTCACTAATTTTGAAGACTAAAAGGACTTTCAAATTAAAAATAAAACCAAAAGGCAGTTGTCCAGGGAATTTGGATATTTGTACTGGGACCAAAACAATGCTACTTTTAATAAAGTTGCCATCATTGCAGATCATAAACAGCCCCTTTTTAGCCCAAAGCAGCAGACACACAATGATCCCAACCTGGCAGTCATTACTTAGGCTTCATGCTCATTAGTTTTTTATCTAAACCATTCTGAGCTGATCAGATTTTCTCATGTGCTGTTTGGGTAAGGATCTGAGTGCATTTTATCAGGGTATATCCATTAGCTTTGCAAAACAGTTTAATGTTTCTCTAATAGTCAATATAAACAACACTGCAATACACAGGTTCTCTCTTCTAAAGGACAGAATATTCCTCTGAAAATGGCTTTTACCAGCTGATTAAAGAAGAAATAAGTCCTACAAAGCACCTTTAAAGCGAGGAATAAAAGAAGTGTAACTCTTAGGTTGCACATTGATGATTTAGAAAGCACTTTCATAATCATGGCCTCTCCTATTTCAAACTTGTTACCCAATCTGGAGCACTCACTTCAGGAATGTCACAGCTATTTAGCAGTGAAGCCCTGCCTGTTGCAGCTAGAATTTAATGTATGAGTGTCTTTATTGAAACCCATCACTCTACCAAGTGACTGGGCTGGCTAATGACAGTCTGAGGTAGAAGACCAGAGGTGAAATGAATATGCAGCCAGGATCAGCATTCCAGCTGCACACAATTTGTTATTTAACTGTATTTGGGACAGACAGACAGGTGAGACAGAACAGAGACACCTCCACTGCCAATATCCATTTTGTTCTACTCTGACACCACATATTCCCAAATGAGTCCATCAAACCTGACCTTTCAACATTCTACAACCTGGGGATTAAGTGAGAAAAAAATGACAGTGGTATTTTCCAACAGGAAAAAAGTTCTTCTCCCTAGATTTGCACTATTGAGAACCGAAAGACCTTTTTGAAATCTTCATGAGGATCTGTCTTTATTATCTTTGAATTCAGAGCTACTATCCCCAAAAGTGAATGCTCCCAGCAAACAGGATAAACTAATGATTGAACGTTCTTAAACTTTTCTACATTCTCTCTTATAAATTTATATATATTTATATTTGCTTGCTGTATTCAGTAATTGCATCCAGGACACTAACACGTGCAGTTAATTTTTCTACAGCACCTCTGAGAAAAATTTTCTCATCATTAATTTTCTCAATGACCTGCTGGCCAACATCATAAATTCCTATTTATTTTTCATGTGAACAAATATTCACAGATAACATTTAACTACAAGGTGAAAAACATCAATCACTCATTAAACATCTCTGCATCTCCCATGTGGCACTTGCAGTTGCATACTCACTTGTGTTTAAGGCTGAAGAGTGGCAAGATTGAGCACAGAATCGGTGAATGCACGACCAAATGCCTGACTAAAGGGAGGAGAGAAACTTCAGCTTCAGCAAAGCTGATGCAACAAAACCAAAGTGCTCTATTGATTTCTGCACATCTCAGCAGGATTTAACTCATCTCAGTATCTTATATGGGTATTTCCTTCCAACTGACCACTGGAAGTTCTCACTGAATTTATGCCATAATTGAGTGTTTAGGTCAATCAAAACAAGTACACAGTGTATGTTCAACTCAGCTCATAATTTCATTTGTTTTCTCCAGTATCTTCTCTGTGTATATCTGTGGACATACTAATACATACATATTGTAAGTCAAAATTCATACTGAAATACTTCTTCAGTTGTTCTACTGAACAATCTAAACTCTTCCTAGAACGTTACAATTCCCACAGCAGGAAGCAAATCCAAATGTTTGTGTTTCCTGCTATGCAGCACAGTGCAGCTCTGCAAGGCTTCAAATAAAGATTATATGTAGCTACCTCAAGTTTCTTTTTACAGACAAATAAATCAGAAGGGACTTACCTGATATTATGGAGATTCACCAGTGAGAAGCAAATGAGACTCAGTGAATTAAATTATTGAAGAAGTTTATCAAAACCAGGCTGAAATTGTCATGGGACCAGAAGGTAACACTGGGACGGTTTCACTGTGATAATACTGTTGAGCAACACACCACAGACCTCCAGAGAGAGATTTTCATATGAAAACAGTGTTATTGGACCACTATTTTCTAAAAAAGACTTCTAATTTATTGCAGAACAAATGCTGCTAATAAAAATACTAGAATCAGATGTTCCCAAAAGCAGTCACTGACAGTTTCATTCAGCCACTGAAACAAGGTGCTATTTCAGAATTTTTTTTCCTCCTAGGAAAGAGGAATGAAAGAGCTGGTTATAAAAATAAATTTGAAGCACGTGATTATATGACAATTCCAAATTAAAGTATTCACCAGCATTCACAGAACCCTTAGAAAAGACAGGCTGGCATTTTCAGCTCTTGGCTTCAAAAGGGCAACTTGTGCACAGTGAGGGACCCAGCTGGGAAGTCATTGCTCACGAGGATGGAGGATCTGCCAGGGGAAGGAGACTGGAGGTTTTCAGTCAGAGAAGTTGGGACTTGCAGGGATCCACACCTCAGAAACAAAAACTCACAGGCAGCGTGCCCAGAGCTCTCCTGCTGAGGAGATCAGAACAAGCCCTGCAGGGATGAGGGAGAGGAGGTGAAGAAAGCACCAAAGGGAAGCCCATCCTCAGGGTTTGGAAATGGCAGAGGAGGAGAGCAGGGGAGGCAGCGAGGGGCAGCTGCCACAGCCAGGACAAGGGAGCTGCTCTGAAGGTATTAAAAGAAGTGATGACAAGTGAAGAGATAATCTGCTCAGGAGCAGAGCTGCTAAACTGGAGTGCAGACCAAAGGCAGCACGTAACTCCAAATTAAATGAATATATGCTTCAATTCTCATTGATACCAATGACTATAATCAAACAGAAAGTATCAAGGTTGAGATGAACACAAAGCTCAAGGGAAAAAAAAGTCCAGAAATTAAGTAATTACCATTCAAACTAGTGAATGAACTGGCATACAAAATTTCATGTGGGGTAGCAAGTTTAATAAATCTAACAAGACACAAACAATATCATACAATCAGAAATAATAAATGTCACATCTATATTTAATAAGGAAAAAGAGTTATCAGAGCAACTAAAAGCCCTTTCTTCTATGCTTAGCAGCAGCAAAGCATTAGAACAATTATTAAGGAAAGAATAATCCAAGCCAGTGAAGTTAAAAGAACTTGGGGAGGAATACCACATGGATTTAATACAGGTAAGGCACACTGATCTGACATCTTTCTCAGAGAAAAAAACCTCTCAATTTCCAGAGAAAGGAAATTAAATTGATCTTGGCAGTCTGATTTTTGGGAAAGCTTTAATGTTGTGTCACCTGGGAAGTTTTTTAGTTAAATTGAAGAAGATGGGGGATTAGTACAGAAATTTTAAATTGGCCTGAAATGGCTAGAGGTAGGACAGCAACAGCAGCATGAAATGGGGAACGTCAGGCTGGAGGGAAGTTATTAGCATCACTGCTGAGGGAATGCTCTGACAGCCAGCCTTGGATAATATTTCACCAATTATACTGGCACACAAATAGCTATGGCCCTGTTTAAATTTTACTGAAGAGAGAAGCTAAATGACATTTTTATACAAGAGGAGTGGGACAGTGTGGAGCAAGATCCACATGGAGCTGGACAGAGTGTGGGAGAGAGGCTGCAGTTCAGGAGAATAGAGCATGGATTGATTACATATCTGGAGACTAAAAATATCCCAAAAATCAGTCTTGGGATACTACAGGGGGGGATCACAAGATGAAACATTATGTGATGTGAAATAAACCAGGCAAAAATGCAATTGCAGAAGGTTTTAGCTCAGAATTTCCCTAGAAGGTGGGATGCAATTACCAGTGTTTTACAAAGCCCTGCTAAGACCCTCTCTGGTGTGCTGTGTACAAATCTGGACACTTAATCTCCCAAATTCAAACACAAAGAAATGCAGAAGAAAAACAACACAACAATTTTGAGAACGAAGCTCACATTTTGCAAGGAGTGGCTAAAAGGTTTCAATATGTCCAGAGACAGGAAGCTGCAAGGGATCCCTCTCTTATCATTAGAGAATAGAGATGGTTTTTTCCTATAAAGAAAACACCAGACAGCAGAGCTTTTAGCACTAATGGAAACTTCAGCAAAGATGAGACAGAAGAAAATACCCATCCACTCAGCCTGGGAATGATTTTCAACAGCAGAGGATGGGCCAGGCTTTCAGGAGTAATGCAGATCATCTGCCCAATGCCAAGGCAAAACTTTATAATGTTTT
The DNA here is from genome assembly GCF_027887145.1 of Ammospiza caudacuta. NCBI lineage: Eukaryota > Metazoa > Chordata > Aves > Passeriformes > Passerellidae > Ammospiza > Ammospiza caudacuta. The sequence goes on along the minus strand of NC_080600.1, from coordinate 38,323,814 downwards.
CAACTGGAAAATGCAGTTGCCTGCAGCTTCTGTGACTGTGGTAAGTCCTGTGTCCTGTGAAAACACCACCAGTGTTTCATGTGTGACCCTGGAACAGGCAGTGTGACACCTCTCCTCTCCCTCAGCTGATGTGACACATTAATTTTCCTACAAACCTTCAATTACAGAAGTGAACCAATAGACAATTATCCTAATGAAACCTCGAATTAAAGGCAAATTAAATTCAAGACCACTGAGAAACTGATCTTTGATTGCAAGTAGGTAATGAATTGGGTTTTGTCTTTAGCAGCTCTTAATAGGTTTTCTGGGGTATCAGAGAAAAGATAAATTGGCTTAAGCAATGACTCATGTAAAGCTACTAAGATAAACACTCATTTTTTTACAGTTTGTTACAAAATATAATTTAAAAAACCTACATTGAATCAACATATTTGCTCTTAGTAACTGCCTTTAGATGAAAAATGCTTATTTTATTTTCCAATCCAAGCTGTTTGCAACAGCTTCAATTTTGGAACCAAGCAAGGCTGTGTGGAATTATCACAAAAGTGGCCCATTTTGGTTTCCATGCAAGCCATTAGGACATCTAATAAATTGAATTTAATGGAAATAGGAAAAGGCCTATTATTTAAGGGAAGAATTAACCTCCCAGCAAATTAGGAAGGATGTGTTAAGTTCCATGATTTAGTTATCCTTATACACATCAAACATAATAACAAAACCAACCAGTAGCAGTTTCATATAGTAAAACTGAAAAGTGGGCGTCTTCTCTAAATAAAATCTATTTATACACTGCAAGTAACACAACATAAGTAAAAACAACTGAAAAGAAACAAGTCTTTTTCCCCCAAAGCACAATGGAGGGAAAGAGCTCTAACAGCAGGAATTTAAACTAAGGAAACAGAAAGCACAGACCTCTGACAATACTTTTATTTTACTTTAAATATAATTACATTATCTCAGGTTTTTCTGGCCTCACCTGGCTCTGCTGTAATCAATTTTTATGAAGAGTACTCCTTTCCCTTGGATGCTTGCAATACAATCCTGAGAGCATCTCATATTTGTGTGACTCAGACATGCTCCAAACATTTGTTTTTTTCCCATTTGCAACACATGAACCCTTTAAAAAAAAAAAAAAAAACCCAAATGCTCCTCATTTCACCATTTAAATGATACTCCAACAGTGTTCCAAATACTATTGGACACATTTCAGGGAAGCATGTGGAGACTGATTGTTTCTTTCATTATTAACTCCATTGACAAACATTAGCTCATGCCAAAAAAATTATCTTTTGGTTGTTTAAATCAAATGTCATCTGTTGCCCATTCTGCAGAGTGGATCACAATCCAGCAAAACCATGGAAATTCCTGGTACATGAAATGATTGACTATTCTATAGGGAGGCCATGTTTTAGGGCTTTACATCTAACTTGGATCTAAGGTCTCACCTTCACTGAGTAGACCAGAAAAAGGGAAAATCTGTTTAATTTAATACTGCTTTATAAAACAATGCTGAGCCAATTCCAGGTGTCTTAAAAGTTAATTGAAATTTGCCTTTATTTAATTAAATGCTGAGAGTTGGGCCGGACACATTTGGTTGGAACAGCACAGTAGTTAGAAACACACTGGGTGGAAAACAGGACATAAAGCTGGTGTTTGCATCTGCTGCCACACCAAATGCCAGGGATTCCTGGGAATGTTCCAGGAGTGAGGAGCTGCCACAAAGTGCCAGCACACCCAGCAGGCACGTGGAGCAGCTGGAGCACACGTCCCACCACCTACCAAGAGCTGATCACTGGCTTGGGCACACATGGGGAGTACAAATGGAGGTGGAAAATGAGCCATGCAGAGCCTGGATCCACACCCAAACTTCTCACAGTTGGTTTTCAAACACAGCCTTTTGGTACAGGATGGTGTGGGAAGAACTGCTCTCTGATGCTGCTCTGAATGGAGAGGAAATAACTCCCTTAACATCATTAAAAGCAGTGTCTCATCCTCAGTTTTAAACCAATGCCTGACAGGCACTGATTATTCTTGGGATTTAATCACAAATTAATTTTCATTCAGGTGCATAGAATCAGCATCACTAGACTAAGAGAAATGCCTAGAATAAATGTTTTACTCCAAAACAAATAAATATTTTAATGTTATCAGAAGGACTTCAGAAATCATCTGTGTTCCCGTCCCTTGCCAAGTTCCCAGATACCCTGATATGCTACATTATTATGACAGGGTGAAAACATAGAAGTAAGGTTAAAAAGATATTTATTCTAACTCTAGCTGGGATTAATTTCTGAGGTTAGCATGCAGATATGACCCAAATACAACTTGTACTTTGAATTTGCTGTGTGATAAGTAACTAGGCTGAAATGTTGCTGTTTGCATACAACTCCTGTGAGGATTCTTATTATGCAAAAGCCAAGACGTGAGAACGCTGATGAAAATCTGCGAGTCATTTATCAAACACTGACCTGAAATGAATATTAAGAAAAACCTCTTTTATATGCAAATGTTTAATCCAACTGAGTTTAATCATGACTTTCCTTTCTCAGGCCCAATGAGTTGTGCATGTTCTGTGCACTGTAAGATAGAATCTTACACATCTCACTCTCAAAAAAGGTGTTGTTTTGTCAGTGGTTGCTCTGGGACCATGCAGAATAGAAAATTAATCTTTTCTCACTGTTTCACTCACCTGTGAGACTCTCCATAAAGCCTGTTTTGTCTGCCCACCTGCTGATCACTGGAGTAGTATCTCCTTTGAAAGGACCAAGTACTTCTATTTTCTCAACAAGACAAACTCAAAGCATAATTGATTACTCCAATGGATTTTCTAGTGAATATCTGTTGCTACTCCAGTTGCTAAAGTACCCACTGGTTTGTGCTCCAACAATCACAGATCTGTTTATTTATTGCCCAACTTCACAACCAAGCTACAAACTAGGGAAAAGCAACATGAAAAAAAACAAACAAACAAACACACTGGTCCCCCAGAATCTGAAATGCTGGCTGCAAAGTGGCAGAAAGAGAAACTTATGTTCCACATGGCCACTTGAGAGTACACAGAATTGAAATTAAAGAAAAAGACTGGCTTTATTTTAAGAAATGTTGAAAAGCTGCCCATTGATAAAAAGCCATATGATGGACATAGTAGCCACTAAGCATTCCCAGTAAAATCAAAACCAGGTGAGGGAATGTCCAACCTCAGGACAATCCTCAGGATTGTCCAACCACTGCAGCTGCAGGACCTGGAAGCATGGACTGAGGAGCAAAGATCTTCTAATATTGAAGGAAAAACATGAGCTCCGTGTATTAAATGTAACACTGAATAACAGCATCAAAAAACAGACACTAATTCTTTTCACCACTTAAATATTTATACAATAAGACACTACAAAAGCAGCATACGACCAGATCTTCATTCCTTTTCAAAGTCTTGCTTTGAAGAGGCTGCTAAACCTTTTCCACCTTATTCTTTTTGCTCAGACAAGAATGAAATATCTTTATGCCTGGTAGTTAATTAGAAAGTTATGAACCTCATAATATCACTTAGAGAAGGAAAAATTCTCACTCTTACTTAGTTAAGTAATAATTTAAAATTCAAAGTAATAATTTAAATCTAACTTATAAGAGCATAAAGGACATTTAAACTTAACAGATACTGGAATTTGAATGGAGACTGGCCAGCAAAGCTGACAGATATTATTTGGTTTGGCATTTCAAATGGCCAAAGTTCATTCTAACTTATATTTGTCCAGTTCTCAAAGTGCTAAAGAATAGCCTGGATAAAAATCTTCCTGACTACCCAAAAAGTGTCTTCAGTTTTTATCTAATGTGATATATGACTTTTTCTACCTGATTTTATAGCAAACCACTTCAATGATTTTTATTAATGATTCTAAAATATTATTTTAGAAATCATAGGGTTTAAAAAAAAAACAAGTTGAGAAACAAATTTTTTGTTTAAGAAACAATGAAGCCCATTCAGCGACACCACTGCAATTACACATGAAGTTATGTAGGAAAAAACTTAAAAGTGACATTAAGAGCAGTTGAGAGTTTGGTTACAGCTCATAAGGAGGAGAGAGGGGTCCTGGAAGGATCCCACTGGTCTCAAACAGCACCAACAGCTGGGACTCAGGGAAGGCTCTTCCCATCCATCCCACCAGAAGTCACACAGATCAGAAATGAAACCAGAGCCAAGCTGAGCCAACCAACAGAGGGCAGCTGCCTCACAGCTAAAGGGAGCCCTTATTCCTGCCAAAACCTGTGCCATCAGTGAAATCCAAGCTGACCTCAAAACATTCTAACTGAAAACTATAATGCCAGGACTGGACAAAGCTTTGCTAGAGAAACTAGCATGTCTTTTCAAATAATAAAGATGTTTGAGAAAGAGGGAGACAAACCTACTGAAGTTTAAAGCAGATGAGTGCTCTCTCTCAAGCCAGCCAACCCTGCCATCATTACAAAAATTGAATTTTTAATAGCATTTTTATTCTTCAATAGAAATTCATACATTAAAAAAAGGTCTGTTTTTAAATTGTACGCTATTCTAACTTTAATTATGGAAAAAAATTAATACAAAAAAATAAATACGGAAAAATTAATAATTACAGCAGCAATCTACCAACAAAAAAAAAAAAAATCCCCCAACAACCAAACTGAAACAAAACACAAAAACTTTTGTTTTGACAACAACATGTGGTCCAGCACTAGAACCAAATTAATCCCCCATTAAAATCTACATAACCATTTTAAGCCTGCTTTTAAAATTATTAATGTGTAGCAAACATCTGTTCATTGTGAAATCACACATGAGTTGCATCCCTTTTAAAATTAATCTGTAACTCTAAAAAACATGTTGACTACATTTGCCATCAAACTGTAATTGATGCTGGAGAAACTTTATTAAGTGCACTAATATTTAATTATCTTTGGCTCTGAGTTTAAGCTCCAAAGTCAATCTGGCACCACTATGGGCCACACCTATTAATGAATCCAAGGGCTCACAAAATGCTTCCTTCATAAAAGGATGCAAGTTTCCTGGTTGCTACAATATGGGAAACAGCTGACTCAAAAATAATATAAATTATAGACAGATTAAAAACCTTCATAACTTTTAATTAAGCAATAAATCACAACAAACTGCACAGGACTGCTGATTTATGCAATCCTCTAGTGAGAAGCAGTAAATAAAATTAGAATGGACAGAATATACATCTTATTGGAGAAGAAGAATCTATCCTTTGGCATTTCATTCATACATAAAAATCCGCTCACCTTTGGTTTTTCTAGTGATGGCTATAGCCTACAACGCAGTTATTTATAACTCAAAAATGTGTCATGATTTATAGATAATGAGGAAGGATTAGCTGAATTTGTGCAAACTCGTATTTACAACTCTCTTCCTGGTAGCCCTGCTAAAACAAGGAGCTCAGGAGGCAGGGAGAGCCCCAGACTGCAGTAAAGGGGAGATGTCTCAAATTTTTCCTTTCCCTCCCCAAACCCACCTGAATGTGACTAAAGTGTATTTTGGCTTTGGTTAAAGAGCCCTTGCAAACAGGAGCCCTGACACAGGGGCTGTGTTTGACAACCACTCAGAGAGCTGTAATTGGGCCTTGAAATCTGAAATCTCTGAGTGGTTTATATTCCAGCCAGCAATCTGGTAATGCTGATGATCTTGATGCTGTCACTTAAAGAAGATGCAAAATTCATGTATTCAGCTTGCGGTTCAAGTGCTCACATTTAGCTGACGGCAAACCCGGCACAATCCTTCCAGGCATGTGCGGGGACATCAAGAGGAGGACAGAAGGTCATCTGCACTTTTATTCTGCTGTCTTGGAGGAAGAAACCAATTAAACAACATAAAAAGAAAATGAAGTCCATTTCTGAATCTATCAATCAGCTGCAGAGCATAAAACAAAGCAAACCCAACAAACCATTTGGTTATAATTTCTGAGCAATGGCCACAAGAAACGTCTGCAGCAGAAAAAATATTAACACTTGTTAAGTATTAATCAATGAGAACTGCTCTAGACAGAGCAACAGAGACAGAACAATATTAAATACTTTAAAAGAGGCAAGACCAAGGTTATTTTAATGACCATCATGCAAGAGGCTCCTGAGAGTTCCTGGCTGCTCAGGAGCTCTGACAGATGAATTCACACAGCATACATCTTCATGTCCCTTCTCCCTCTCTGAGCAGTAACTTCATTTCCAATTATTCTTTCTTATTCATAAAGGAGAGTCAGAAAAATAGAAATTTTCTGCTCTGAATGCTCAGGATATACTCAGAGCATGCAGGTGAGTCAGACCATGTTTAACAAACCCCTGCTCCTCCCAGGAATAAAGCCATCCACTGGAATGGGGTCAGCTTTAAACTGGGGACACACAGAATCTGCTAGATATTTATGACAAAATTCAGTCCTTCTGAAGACATTGCTGCCCACTAACAAAAGGAAAGAAGTGACCAAAATCTTCATTAACAACCAACAGCCTCCCACTGGTTTCTGATGATAATAGATGCTAAATCAGGGCAACACCAGCACCTCATTTACCAACTCAGCCCCACGTCTGCTCCTGCTGGATGCTCTGCACCATGATTCAGATTCACACAGCAGCTCCCTGCACTGGACAGATCCAGGCTGCCTCCTGCTCAACACATTCCTGTCCAACATCTTGTTGCATTCACACTTCAAAAAGTTTTGAAGTTTTATGTGGCAGGTTCTTAGAACTATAAATTGCTGTAATGAATTTCATGACTTGGCGTAGAATCTATTACAAAAGAAATTTCCACGTTTGTGTCTTGCGTTGTAACAAACTATTTTTTGCAATCAACGAGATCATATTTTGGAAATTAATTTTTGAAAGGAGTTATGAAAGAGAGCAAAGAAAAGGAGAACATGTCAAAATCTTCATTTAACTTGCCAAAAGTGTAATTTACTCTCTCTGAAGTAATTGACTCTCTCAGAAGACTAAATCATGTGTGATAAAATGAAAGATGACAAATAACTGTTTCTCACATCTTTTACCACATGAAAAGGTGAAGATGTACCAGCATTTTTTATTCTGAAGGTTCTTGTGTTTGTTCTAATTAGAACAGATGCTAGGTCCTCACTTTCAATGTTATGCAGCATCTTCCCTTCCTTAACAATTGCAAAACTAAAATGAGAACAAATCGCGAAACTTTGTAGAAAAGAAATAAAAAAACTTCCTAAAATGAGGAAGAAGGTAAAAACAACAAACCAAGATTAAAACTGCTGCCATGGAATAACCAAGGCATCAATCCTTCTTGTTCTCCTGCTCCTAAGACAAAGACAAGCAAGAGTAAGTTCAGTCTCAGTGTTAGATGCTGTCACGCTGATTTATGGCACACGCTGTTTGCAGGTCCTCCAACATGACATATTGTCCACAAGAGATTCAGCACAAACCACACTCCTTCCCTTCAAAAAAAAAAGTATTGCCTAAACCAATTGAACTTCAGTTCCTTAGGAGAAATGCTAATAATTTTTTCACTGGGCCACCAGCTTTCTATGGCTGATTTCCAATTTAATTCGATCTCCTCTGCAAGAAATCAAAAGGATAGAGCACTTTAGGTATAATTCCTGCCTTTTCCTGTACTTTACAAAAAGCTATCACATTGAACAACAAATATTCCTTTCAACAACAAACGTAGGAACTCTATTTGAATCAGAAATAATTATGTTCCATTCCTAGTTCCAGAGATGCAAACACATAAATTTCATTTAAACCAAACATTCAAGCTTTGGTATATATCTCATTAAAAATTGGTGGGGCTGTAGTAGGCAGAAAAAATGCAGTTTAATTAATTAGCACAAGGATTCTAAATTTTTGGATTTGAAAGTAATGCCAGGAAGGAGATTGACATTGTAACATATTTAACTTCATAAAGTGCAAATGTTCTGTCACAATTACAGAAAGCAGCATTACACCACACATCAAGTTGCTTTTTTATTAAAGGGAAATTTAAAGAAGCTATCTAGGAAAAAAAAAGCCAAGGGAAAAATACTTTTGAGGGAGTTGTTAAACAGCTCAATTTCTGAAGCTAAAGCTTTTTATGAGTGGCAATTGTGAAAATATGTTTATATGACTCTTTACTCAACAGAAAACCTGCAGGAGGAATGAAAATCAAGTGTGGATAGCTATTGAAGGTGAATATAAAATTAATACATGCTGAGAATTAGAGTAGACACTACAGGGTTATTCTCCTGGAGGAGAACATGGGACTGGTTTGATTTCCCAAGGAAGTGAAGCAACACCCACCCACATGGAAACTCACTTCAGGCAGGTGAGATACTGCTCAGGCTGCTCAGATTTGGCTCCTACTTCTGCTCATTTGACAAACTAAATTGCAGTATAGTACCAAAACTTCCAGTCACAGCAAGAAAAGTGTAAAGGAAACAGGAGGTTCTTGCTATTTTTGACACTGAAAATTCTCCCACATTAGTGCAGCAGGCAAAAAAACTTGTCATTTTTATGATGCTGTAAAATTGCACTAGAATCAGAGGACAGATATGTTTTATGCTGTAATTCCTTCCTTTAAGGCAGAATGGAAGGAAATCAGATCTTCTGAAGGTAAAACAGAGATTAAGAATAGGACTCTTTTTTTCCCCTAGAAGTTAAGTTGCACTTGAAGCAAATGAGTGCTGATAGAGCCAGATAAAAATGCAAGTCAGATGATTTCCTGCATGGCACAGGAAAGGATCTGACACAGCTGATGGACTGATACAGCTCTAGGCTCAGGAATGAACTACTGGCACCTGAAATAAATGAGAGGAAGAGATTCTGAGCGCCTCAAAAAGTTCAGTGACTTTTCTGAAAACTAGAAATCTGTATTATAAAGGAAGTGATTTGAGCAGGAGCTATTTATAGTTAGTACATTAATAATGATATTCTTGAAGGCCAATTCCTAATGCTGGAAGGAGAAGGTTATACATGGGACTCACCAGCCAGGGACTAGATGGGAGCTAATTCAGTGACAGCAATGGAAGATGCTCAGTTCAAACTTAGTTGTTAATACAGGAATCTAAAAGCTTTGAAAATGCTGAAAATAACTGTTTTCTCTGAAGTGCAAATGGACCTAAAGCAGCTACTTTGTATGAAAAAATTCCAGAAATTCATACATCTTTACACCTGAGAGATCAGGTCTGTAAGCTCACCACCACCCTCCTTTTCTCTTTCCTTAAACTCCTCTATGCAATTTCAGGAGCAGTACTTGCAATTCTAATGTGCAAAGTGTCTGTATTTCTCATATTCTACAGTGAACACCAGAAAATGTCATTAAGAATAAAATATTCATTTTAATGAAAGCAGTAAGTTTACATTCTAAATACACTACATTTTTCTCCTGCTATGCCTGCCATTACAAATACTCCCAATCCTTTAAAAACGTTTGCTTAAATATATACAGCATAAATAGAGGGAATAAACTACTTGCTATGATATTTGTCCTTTAGCAGTATTGGCTAAGGGAGAGAGGGGGAGGAAGGAGAAGGAGGGAAAACCTTGACAAGAATATGTATAAGGGCAATCAATAAAAAAAATAATCCTCGGAATTCATGAGTCTTGAAAATAAGATGCATTTTCTCACAGTAATCCTAAAAACCTATAAAAGAATATTCAAGCAATAAACCCCCCTTAACTCGTATTTAACCTTTCATCATGTAGAACTACATATTAAATAGCAACTGCATGCTGTGCAAGTGCATTCAGAGAAGAGCAGGGATGGAAAAATGTAAATGCTACACCTCTTTTAACATGCACAGCACAGCCAAGAACATCTGCCAGCTGACCCCCTAATCCAATCGGCTGTTCAGAAGCAATCACATCCTCAGATAAGAGCTGCACAGCCCCTACATGCAAAGCCCATTTTCTTTAAGAGATGAAGCAAAATGTAGTTAGCCAGCTCTTCAACCATTTGCAAACAGAGGTAAAAGGCAAAAGTAATTCTGCATATTACATGGAGCTGTGTTAAAATACTGTCATCTCTTCCACCAAATATTGTAATTTATCCTTTAATTTCACAGGGCAGCAACACAGACAGAGTTTAAGGCAAAAGGGACCACATCAAATCGAGTGATTTTATCAGAATACCATGAGCATTCAGCCCATGCAAATGTTTGGCACTTCTATCAGAAAATAGCTTTGAATAAAATCTTGAGGGGCTCAACCTCATCCATCGCCTACAATGAGAACTAGAAATACTAAAAAGCTGAATTAATTCTCCTAACTCTGAGTTTACTTCTCACATCTCTTGCAAAAAGAGTGGGCTGCTTGAGAGGCTCTACAGGCAGATGAACACATCCAAAAGAATGGCTTCAAGATACTCCAGAAGAGTCAAACTCTCTGTGGAATAAGGAGCACAAATACCACAGAATATCATGCAGTAGTGGGACATGCCATTATTTCTGTATAAAATCAAATTTCTCCTAAAATATTCTATCCTTAATACACAAGCAAGCTGCAGTACCATGACTGGACAGACTCTTGGGGGACAGTCTTTTACAACACAGTTTATATGACTCAAATAACTACTTATATTCACAAAATAGATTTCTTTGATCATGCAAATTGTCCCTCTGTCCAAAGGAGTAGCTAAATATCTGCATTGGCAAAGCTCCAGACATGGTGGGAAATGGTGAGAAAGAATTGCTGGAATAGTATTTCAAGTAACACTACAGTTAGATTCATGTGAAATATCTGAAAAGCACTGAAGAAAAGGATATACAGGGGTCTGCGAAATAGCCCAGACAGCACCCTGCACAAAAAGAGGTGAAAAGATTATCTGGCTTAAGAAAAAGACACAAAATGACTGAGAGATTTAATTATAAGACAGCGGAAAAATGGAGAGTTCTCCAAAGTAACTGATTAGGCAATAACAAGACCCAACTTCAGAAGCAATAATCAAAAGCAAAATAATTAAAGATACTGGAGAAAATAAAATGGAAATCGTAAGTGAAATCTACTAACACCTGAAGGAATTCATTATTTGTTCTAAATTATGTAAAATCTTGTCAAATGCATAAAACACCACACAGTAGCCACTGGAAAGTAAAACTCAGCACAATGGTGCTGTACTGCTTTACTGTATATAGTATATGTGTATATATATATATATATATATATATGTGTGTGTATATATATATATATATATATATTAAGTCTAGATATAGTTTATATGGTTTTCCCCTATCTGATACCAAACAAAAGCCAGCATTTACTGCAGGTATTTAATCCAGATTATACAAAATAATTAGGATGTCACATTTTTATATATAATGAATCTGTAGAGCTTAGCTCTAGGATTTAAAAGCTGCCCAGAGCAGAGGGAACAGCAGCAGACAATCTGCCTGACAGTGGATTAATGGTATGTGTCCAGCTTAGCTCAGCAGCAGTGCCATCAGCTCATTTACTTCACCATCTGGGTAGGCTACTTGTGCATCCTGCAATGTGCCCAGGGACCTCAGTGTGTTAAATCTGGGCTGGAAGTCCAAGCCCAGTGGAGGCAGAGCAAAACTCCTTCTGAAGCTCACAAAGTACTGAGAAGCATTCAGGAAAGTAATGAACAGAATCACAGGCAAAACGTGCATTTGTGTGCATATATACACACTTTTCTTATTAGCACAACCATTTCTTCTTACCCTAAAAGCTCTGAAATATATAGACTTGCACTCAATCCTTTAAATCTGAATTGGAAGAAGATAAACCACTTGTGTGCCAAATCAGGTAGAAAAAGCTTCTGTTTTATCCTAAAAAAACTCACAAGGGAAGAAACAAAAACTCCAAAAAGCAACCAACCAAAGGAACACTTTGAAAAACAGGAGGTCACAAACCTAAACAAACAAATCTGAACACAAATTCTACATTATTTTTACTACAGCCTGCAACAGAAAGCCTCTAATGAATTCAGTGGTTTTTAGATCATGACATGTGCTCATGGTAAAGAGGCAAAAAGCACCAACCACGTTTATATTAATACCAGCCCTGGCACTTTGCAAGCACTGTGCACCAATAAACTGTGCAAAGACATAACTTCCAAGTTTGAACAATTTCTTTCCTTTAATATCCTCTGAAAGGCTTTTGAAACTGGCAACTCTAATGTGTGTGGGAATAAGCAACACATGATGGCAATAAGTTTGCTATTAATGGAAGGAGTCTGCTGTGTCTGTGGGTAACAAACCCCAGTATCTTTTCATTACAAAGGAGCTTATTGTTACCTTATCACTTACTGTGGGATTTCACTTTGCCTCTCTGGTGATCTGTCTGATCTATTAAGGAAAGCACTGAGCTATGGACAACGTACACTTTATAGCAGTTTTATATTTCTGTAGTCCCTGCTGCTTCTGTTAGCCTACTTCCAATGAATTTCAAATAGAAATAAGGAAAAAGAAGAAGGAAAAAAAATCCAACGAGTATTTACTAAGTTTCTCACAGGAAAATAAAATTAACTGTTAGGAAAATGAGGCAAGTTCATACTCAGGAGCTGGAAGTGGTGCTGCATTCCAGGACATGACTGCTGCAGCAATAGTTGTGCAGAAAAACAAATGAATCCATCATCTCTAGCACCTACCAAATAAATCTTTGTATGATACCACTGAAGTACTTCTACACATCACGTATTTTATACATATACATATTCAAATTCTTCTTAACATATATATGGACTTCCTTCAGCATGACTGTTTCTGTCCTATTAATTAATTTTCATGGCTGAATCTGAAATATAGGGCAGACAAAACTAAACAGTACTTCATTAGTGTTAATTAGTGTTAGAGAATTAATCAGCAAACGTAGGAAATCACTATGCACTTCGCAGAAATGCATACAGCATTAAGTAGCATTTAAATAGAAGCTGATCTTCCTTTAAGAGTAGCAATTTAAAGATTATTTTCCTCTGATGGGATACTTCAATATTGAATATACAGAGATTAATGTTAAAGGGAACCTGTGCTGTGTTGAAGGGAAATGTTGCTAAAAATAGCAATTTTTATTTAACAAACGTTTCTACAGCAACCAGAGTCTCAGAAAGAATGAAAAAGTTTTGAAAATATCCATGACATCTGAATTCTCTGATGTCTACACACTGTCCAGGTAGGATTATTACTCCAGGGCTTCCTGTGCTCTGGGAGATAACAATTTCTTCACATAAGAAATATGGTGCTTCAGGTCAAATTCTGCTGATACATGAGCATTTCTCCCTCAGTCCTCAAGAAGGTCAAGGATTGCCTACAAAAGGTGACCCAGGGTGTGATGCCAGAGATAACTCCTCTCTTTACCTTCTTCACCAGCACAGGAACTCTGGATCCCGACTCAGAACACAGCACAGAGAGTTCTGTTGGCTATCAGAACGTGGCTCACCTGGTTCTTGAGGTCCAGCTTGGGGCAGGGACGACCTCCATTGTAGGGCTTCTCCTTGAGCCACTTGGATCGGACTCTGACCCCCGGTCCACAGGAGGAGCTGCAAGGAGACCAACTGGACCAATCGCTTAATCTGCAATCAAACGGGCATGGGACCGTGCAAGGCTCTTCAATGTAACCTAAACCAAAGATTTAAGACAGGTTTTAATCACCACAACCAACAAACTCCCATCCTCTGATGTGACCTGTGCAACCAACACAAAACAAGAGCTTCTTAAGGAGAAGGCATTTGGCAAACTGACACCACCATCCAACGTGAGGTTATGGCATTATTTGTGAAGAACAGCAGTGACTAAAATTAATTTCTACTTGGTTTAGTCCAAAGAAGGCAGTGATAAAAAGGAATTATGTAAAGGACACACGCTGACAAAAGTACATGTTGTGAAGCTGGTGGTCATCAAGATGTGGTAATTACCTTCTTTATTAGACTGTGGCCATCCATGACAAATTCTGGAGAATTAAGTGTACAGCCTTGGTGTGCACTCCTTCTGCATTACACTGGCCATCTCCAGAGCTGGCACGGGCAGGAGACAGACACAGGCTCTCTCCCCAGCAGAGAGAACTACAGGATGGGGGAGGCAACAGAACTCTTCTCTTGGCAGCTCCCATCAGATGTGTGAGGGACCTGCCTGCCAGCTGGAACAGTATGGTATTTATTCTTGGGAGAAGCAGATGAAACCTGCTTCCCACACCTCACAAGTTCTCTTTGTACCTCTTTCCAAATGCTTTGCTTTTTATGGGTTTCAAAAATGGCATTTTAAAGCTTTGCTTTCACCTTAAGATGGTTTGACATGAAAGCTCTCACAAGACCATCATCTCTTAAAATCACAACACCAGACATCTGCAGGACCAGCACCTCATGAATTAAAATCCAACTGGTTCGTCCAAAAAGGCACAACCCTACAGCTGTTTTAGGAGCTGACATCTGGGAAGAGAGACTTTGCAGAGCCCAGCAGTGGCTGTGGAGCTCTTGGTGTGCAGAACAGCAGCAGAGGATGGCCAAGCCCTGGGGATCTCCAGGGAATTAGTGGCACCAGTCCTGGGTTGGCAGTGTGGAATTATTTCTGCACCTTCTTACTTACCATGCTGCATTCATTCTCCCCAGTTCCTATTATCTGCTTGTCATGTCTGTATGTATTATTTTAATTTAAACAAAAAAGAGATTTCATGTTAGATCATGAAAGCCAGTGGCTTCTCAGATCAGCCTTTATTAGAGGCAGCTTCATCCCTCTGACAGCTCTGGCAATGATGGTTATAGAAATAACTGAACTTCATCCCTACCACTGTTCCGATGTTTCTCATTTTTATGCCCTTTATTACTGTTTGGTTTTCATCATGTGAACACTCTCTCTTGATTCCTCACCTACAGAATACCAAATTAACTCATTTCATTACTCTTTTAGGAAGCGTTTCCCCCATCTACCCAGGTGACAGTCACTGCAGCACAGAGGGGAAAAAACACCCGAACACCAAAACTCAACCCAGAAGCAGCTGCTGTCCAAAACTCCCAGAAAACAGCCCCAGACAACCTTGAACACCAAGGCTGAGGCACAGAGATTATTCTGGTTCAGAGCTGGATTTACTGGCTGAGCCATGCCCAAGCCTGCTGCTCACTCTGAACCAGAACTGTGTTACAGCCTGGGCATGAACCCACAGCAGCAATTCGCTGCCTCCCTCCTGCTCTTCACTCTGAAGTCAGTATCAAGAAAGGTTTCAGGCTTATTTAGGCATCCATCCGCTGGAAAATATCTTCCTTCTAGAGGTACAAGAAATACTGATGTTGTTTTTGTAAACAGTGCCTTAAAAAACAGCAGCAGCAACAGCTCCTTCAGCTCAGTGCTGCTCTATTTCTCCTCTCCTGATTCCCTGTGACGGTGCTGCTCCTGTTTCTTTACAGTGGCCACCCTGCAGCCTGACAGCTGCAATCATTTCCCCCCCTAACTCACGCTGTAACTCTTCCCCAGTGCTGCAGACCTGTGCCCATACAGTGTGCTCTGGTTGTCTTTGCTGCCTCTGATCTCTCTCTGCTGTGGTGCCTCTTCATTTGCTGCTCCAAACCCACTGGAATTGGGTATCTTAATTATTTCTGACTGAATCCATTCCAGTGATATTGGAACGTTTGAGATATTTCAACTTTGTGTGCTTTGTATGCTCACCTCAGTGAGATGACATCCATGCACACACATATACAAATATTTCTAAAACAGACTCACTTTTTTCCCCCAAATAAAAATCTCAAATAACCCACTGATATTCTGTTCCACCTGCTTAGGTTGCCACTCAAAGCAATTCATAATACATTATGATAAGTAAAAGAAATTTTCTCATGATAGATTTATGAGAAGCATTTCTTAGGCAGTTCTCTAAAGAGTTCTGTTCCACCACTGTATGAAATATCATCTTTCCTTGGGCTGTGTGACAGCCTGGGTAATTAACTCTCCACAGAAACAAAGAAAGTGCCTTGTTTCAAAGTAGGATTAGTCAGAGGGGTTATCAACTTATCAGAGAAGGCAAAACGGGCTAAGTCTTTAGGCAGCTCAAGATCTATGTCTATAATAAAAAGAAATATAAGACAAAATAAAAAAAGAAATAGACTACCAAAAAAAAAATAGAAATGAAGATGAAGAAGAAGTTATAATAAACATCTTTCTTATATACAAGAAAGAAGATTTTACAATGAACATGGTAGAATACCAGCACAGGTTGCCCAGAGAACCTGTGGATGCCCCATCCCTGAAAGTGTTCACGGCCAGGCTGGATGGGGCTTGGAGCAACCTGGTGGAGCTCACTGGGTTCACATGATGACCTTTAAAAGGTCCCTTCCAACACAAACTGTTCTGTGAAGACTGAAGAACCTGCTGTATTCCATCCCCAGGAAATGCTGTGAGTTATCTCTCAGGGAACCACAGAATTTCCAAAGACATCCCATTGCTAAGAGGCTGCTAATTCCTTTTTCAGTTTCCTCACCCGCATTTCTTAATTATGCCAATTATAATCAAATACTGGCCAGATACAGAGCACTACACTTCCATATTGTCCAGAGGAAGCTGACTGTCCATACTACAAAATCAAGATGGGAATGTAACTTTCCTTCAAGCTCTCCTCACAGACTGCCATTACTCTTCTATCAACCACATAGGGTTAATCCTACACCAAGGTATTTATTTAAAGAGCAAAGATTTCATTCAACCAAAATTTTCCTCCAAAAATGTTCCTGTGATGTGCCCTCTCTGCTCAGACAGAGAATGCCTTTATGGCTTTTTACGATGAGTAGTAAATAACATTGTACTCAGCTCATCCATTGCCTGTGAGACCAGGATATTTTTTTTTCTGTAGGAGCCAAGCAATAACTTGCTGTTGTCAAGGGACTAAAAAGACCCACAATAATCCCAGCTTTGGCATGCCTAGGAAAGTTGTAGCTTTGGCATGATGCACAATACTAAACAAACAAAAGCCCCAAGGCCAATGTGCTATTAAAACAATCCATTAATAAAGAACTCTACATTCAAGCCACTATCCAGAGAAATAACCTTACCATAACAAAATATGAATAAAGTAAATAACATTTCTGAGCTACTGTTGCTCAGCTTGGGAGACCAACTCAAGGCTGAGTTTACACAGCTGGTTTTATCAGTGTCATCCTTAAATTTCCCACTCATCCATCACATCCCTCATTTTTCTCCCCTCTGTAAAACCTGGTACCAAACAATTGTTGTTTCCACAGAAAAAGATGTTCTCTACTTTTCAGCCATGTTCAGCCTGCTTTCCATGTATTCGTAGATTATTTATTGACGCTTCCTTTTACCTCCTTTTTAAAATTATTATTACTATTATTATTCCTCAAAGTCTCAAACACTGTTAAAATAAAGCTCATTTGATTCAGACAAAGCAGATGAGAACCTCTGTCCCACCTGGGCCATCAGCAGGCTCCTGAATGCCACAGAGCTGGAGCTGCACACACAGATGTCACAGGAGGTAATGACAAGAACACCAGGTTATTTAAGTGGGCACTTTGAAACATGCTACTGGGAACTGGCAGGGAAAATTGGTCTGGATGACCAAATAAGGCTTTTCTACATTTAAGTGCTATTGTTTTTCTACTGAGACACTGTCAACCTAGTGGGATGAGCAAATGCATTTATCTAGACTGCACAGCTCATTTTACTATGATTTATTCATTAAGAACACTGTGCTTGTTGCTCAACAAGCCACAAATGGAGTCTCTAAAGTGTCTCTAACAAACAAAGGACCCACAGATCACGCGGGATGTCCTGGGAAGGCTCAGACACACAATGTGGCAGCCCTGACTCACCTCAATTCTCCTGTGCAGCCTGAGACAAGGCAACAGCAGGTGGACAAAGTGAGGATCATGCTCTGGTGGCTGTCATGGAATCACAGAAGGTTTGGGTTGGAAGGGACCTCAAACTCATCTTGTTCTACTCCTTACCATGGGCAGGAACATCTTCCACTATCCCAGGTTGCTCCAAGCTCTGTCCAACCTGGCCTTGGACACTGCCAGGGATGGGGCAGCCACAGCTCCTCTGGGCACCCTGTGCCAGTGTCAGAGAGGCACAAATACATGGTGCAGAAACTCCCATGGTCCCATTTTTGTTGTGCCACCCAGCAGAGCCAAGGCAAGAGGAGGCAGCTGGGTGATGGGCTGGGGGATGTCAGTGATGCCATAGGGGGCTGTGCTGGGAGAAGAAGGACATCAGTGCTTTTACAAGCAAACATCAGGGACACTTCCACCTGACTGTTTCACTTCCAGAAGATAAATTTGCTGTGGGTGCAAGGTCTGCACACAGCGTTAAACAACAGTGCCAGCAGCATTCCAAGAGGCTGCCTTAAAAGTGATGTGAAAATAAACATTTCTCCAGCAGCTTTGGAAACAGATGCACCTCTAATTGAATTGGCTTTAAACTCATTTGTATCTCTCTAACATATTTCATGGTTTCAATTAACAAACTTCTAGCAGTTCTACCCTTGTTAGTAAACCTTGAGGTGCTTCATAAAACTCAAGGTCATTACTGTGAGAGGGACAATTCTGTGCATCACCACAGCTGCCACTGGCAATAACACTGCTAATTCCCCTTGGAGTCTGTGGGACAGGAGAGATCACCCTTTAACAAACTAGGGAGCAGCAGAGTGGACAGTGACACAGGAGAAATGTTTCTAATTACACAGACCAAAGATAGAGGGGGAAAAAAAATTGATTCATTTTGCAATTAATATTCACATTCACTTGATTACTGACTGTGAAATATCACAAAATAGCGCCAGTAAATCCAAGCAGTGCTAAAAATGTAATAGCTAAAGACTTTATAAAGGAGACCTGGTGGACCACAGCATTTGGTAGGCCAAATTCTGCTCAGCTGAAGCTCTGGGATCTCCTGCAAGGCAAACCTTTTGCTTTACCTCAGGTTAAAACTCAGCATGGAGTACAGACTGCAGCTCAGAGACTTAACTCCACCAGCTGATCATACTTCTGTGGCTGAGGCTTTCCCAGTGTGCCAAGAATAAGGCAGCCACTGGCCATGGGCCACATGGCACAAACAAAGCTCCAGAAGCTTGTGAGCTGCAAGAGGAGCACCTTGTCCCAAATAATCCCCGCTCAAAACCTAAATCCTGCTTCAAGGCAGAAAATTATTAACTGAAGGGAACTAAACATAGTAAGTCTGGGTGACTTAAGTTGCTAAAAACTTGAGTTGCAGCTGAAAAGGATTTAATCTTGCCACAGAACAAATGTTTAATCTTCTTTTTTTACTGTACACAAGGATTTGAGAGATTTTACACATTATTAGTTTGCTGAGAAATTTAGGAGATAATCTAATTTGCATTCAGTAAATGCACAGCCAAAAAACCCAGCAAAAATAACTTCCACATCAAATATTTTGCAAGGCTCAAATAATGGACCCTTAGCTAATTTATTCCCACTTACTCCACAAAAGATGCACACGCTCACGTTATCTGCTAGCAGACTGATTAGAGATTCTAAATAGACCAGAGAGGACTTGTAAAGAAGGCTGGTAAGTTTAACTCAACATTATTGTTATTGAAATTCATCCAAAGGTTGGTTTTATTGCTCAATTTCACAGACTCTATAAATCCCGAGGAGGCAGTTGGGCTGGTGCTGACTTTGCATTATGATTTCTAATTTCTTTTGATTCTGCATTACAGTTTTCTTCCTTAAAGAACTTCCAAGCATACACTTGGCATTAGATACAAGCCCTGGTAGTTGATATATTTAATCTTTTAACTCAATAAGGAAATCTCCATTAATTAGCACTTTCCTTGTAACAGATTGCAGAACAAGCTGAGAACTCTTCCGGAGAAGGAGCCTCGTCTGCTGCCTTCTGAGTGCAAATAAATAGAGCAAATAAATAGGGCTGCACACTGTACATCCATCTCACAGGGAACATGTGATAGAGGAGGGCACAAATCCACTGCACAAGTCTGTCCAAAACCAACTGTGGGAATGATGCTCCCTTTTCCCAGGGCTGCCCTCCCATGGTGAAGGGCTGGCCTGGCTGCTTGGGAGCCCTGACATCTTAACAAAGTCCTTACTCAAATAAAAAACCATCCAGTGGGATCAATAGCAGTTAGGGGAGTAGCTCAGCTGTGTTTTTCTGTATACTTTGCTCATCACTCTGCCACTGGGAAAATCATCTGTTTTCTTCAAATAAAACAGAGTAGCTTTTTTGGTTTTTTCTCCTTAGCAGTGTTGGAATCCTCTATACATCAGGAAAAAGACTCAGCCCACTGTATTTTATTATGGATTGTTTACCATATATTTTTTCCAGGCTACTCAATTAATAGTATGAGCATGTTTTTAAAACAAACCCAAAACTGTGTTTATTTATTATTCTTATTATGATATTTACACAAGAAAACAAGACTTTTTTTAAATCCTAAACACAAATTGTCCACAGACCATCAAATTCCCTTTTCTCTTACACCTGACTTCTCTCAGAGGCCTGATGGCACAGCAGCTCTGAAAATAGATGGGCACTGCAGAGTGCTCTGAAGATCAATACAGACTTGGGCAATTTGGACCTGGCAGGAAGAATCTTCCAGAGCCAAGGGTCCATCATTGGGAGAAAGCTGCCACCAAATGTCACTGCAAGTATCTACCCCCCTCAGTAAATCACAGATGTCCTGAGGGTCAATGGTTTCAGGCTCTGCTGGAGCACACCAAGAAACTCAATTTCAGACTTTGGGGCTCTCCATGGAGAGCATCTTTCTGCCAGTTTCTGAAGCCATGACATTGGGCACTGTCACCACAATATGCCACCTCATTTCTGCTGCCAAGCTGTGACCCCAAGATACAGACAAGCCTCATTTAGACACTTGCCTTGGACAACAGCATTATGGCTTTCATTTGACAAAATGGGACACGGAGATGCATGTCCCTGCATCCTGATAATTGTCATGTATTCTGCATTACAATATTGCTCTTATTTCAGACAAAATAAACCAGCAGATGACTCTGCAGAAGGAACACTAATTAGATCAGTGCACAATTAATACTATCAAGAGGGCTCACAGCAGCATGAAAAACATTTTTTCTTTAAATGTACATTCCTAGTTCTTTAATTTACAAACTCAAGGGCCTCTGCTCACACAGGCACTGGAAGGGCAGGGGAAGGTTGTGAGCCAGCTGTGACCTCCACAGCCCCCTCCCCAGTGTCACAGGGGGTGAATAACACAGTGACCCCCCAAATCAATAATTAAAATCAATACTCTGCCTCAATCCCTTCTCCCATCCACACTAAATGAGAAGCCCAGCTGCACACTTTAATTATAAAGGTGCTGATGCCACTAACCATTACCAGCACCAGGAAGATCCATGAGTGCTTACCCAAAATCCAGGCACCTGCTGCCAGGTCCCATCTGCTTGCATAAGGAGTTTCACTCCACCTATTAGAGGTCACCTTGCTGCAGAAGCATCTGACCTCCTTGAATAAAGCTCTACTATAAAAAACATCTGACAAAAACACAATTTTGCAGAAGGGAACAGTCCTGGTTCTCCACAGCTCAGGCACGGGGAGAGCAGTGACTCATTTATATGATGGAAAACCTTGAGAGGGAAACAGGACGTTTTTGTGACACTAGCAGGCCCCAGCACAGAGTATTGATGTACTGAATTTCTGATAGACTTTTGTTTCCATTTTGCAGTGTGACTTTGAGCTCCCTGGTTGTGTAGTTCAATCTCCTGTGCTGGAGGACTTCAGTGAATTCAGAAGCAGAAGGCAATGCAATCCTGTTAAACAACACCATTGTTAGTGGTCACTCCCCCATGTTAACCAAATACAAATGAGAGCCAAGATGTCACAGTGGGAGTATCTGTCTGCACTGAGGGATATTTGAAGATTTGCAAACCAGCCTCTCAGTAATTTAATTTGCACCATCCTCATTTGCAAACCTTGGAGGACAGAGAGCTATTAAAGTGTATTTCAGGCCCAGGAAGAGACTAAGGTAGGATAAATTCTCTACTACTCATCAGTATCACAAGGATAATCCTCAGAACAGACTGAGCTGAAGTTTAGGTTTAATTTTAATTAAGTTGCTTCTGAAAATTTTCAGAATGTGTCAGGCATTAACCCCTTTAATGCCCACTGAACTCCACCACAGTACCTACTATGTCCAGCTGCCACAGGGCTCCCCAAGAGCAGTAAAGGTATGGAATTGTCACTCTCCACTCAAAAATTATTTGTCATCCTTTTATTTGCTTAAAATTCCTGTTCATCAGAGCTGCATAAAAGGCAAAAGGGTTAAAAAATGTTGCAAAAAACCCCACATAAGACATGAGAGGAATTCTATGAACTCCCACATCACTTCCCAGTGCAGCCACACATCTCAGAGGGATCATGAAGCTCTCCATGAGCAGCAGAAGGACAGAGGTCTTAGGACTAGAATATGTAATTCATGAACAGGACTAGGCTAAATATTTCTTCATACTTCCAATATAGCATATTAAATGGAATGACATGTAGGGAGAGAAAAATGTTAATTCTAAGTCTGTCTTTGTATGGTAACATTTTATTAGAGCCTTGCCTCATAACAGGCTGTATTTGTGACAAATGTGTTATTAAGGCTGAAGAGACGGGCCACATTTCAAGGAAATTCTCTTTCCACAGCCTGCTGCAGAAATCAGGGCAGGAGATCACCCAGTGCATTAACCTGCTATCACAGCTCTCCTAAAGCTCCCACAGACTATTTCTACACTGAGTTACAATTTCTACACTAAAAACATTCCCAAGTCCCATGGAAGAGCTTTAATCAATCTGTAAAAAACCACAAAACAAAAAATCTCCTAACTGAGCCCAATAATAGAAACAAAAGTGATGGACATGAGCACGGGTGAGCAGAGGCGGTCCAGCAAGAGGCAGCTGATGGTGAATGTCAAACATGAGAAAGTCTCTTTGAGGACAGTAAAAAGCCATTCCTTCACAAAGTCTGGCACTGCCACCTCTTCAAAGGGGTCATTTTATGGAATGCAGCAAAAAGCATAAAAGAAATTTGGGCAAGAAGATAAGCAATAAAGATGTGTATTTAGAGCCAAGGAGTAACAACAGACATCACTCTGACTAAATGCAGCACTTACAGAAGATGCTGCTCCAAAAGCCAAGTCTCTAAATATTTTTTCTTAAGATGCATGCTTCCTTTCTCTAAGAAGATAAAGACCTAGAAGAATGTGCATTTCTGTGTACTAATGCCTCAGGGGAAGTCTCACCTTGCCTTAAATAAGCTTCTTTGATAGCCAGTTTGACCCATTCAGAAATAACTTTTTTGATGGCTGTTTATCTTTGATTCTGTTGCCAGAAAAACACAGAGAACTCAATGTCTGAACAGTTGTCCTGTGATCCAATTTCATTTGATAAGTCTTTTAACATCCATAAAGGAAGAACCGTGGCCAAATTTTCTCATGGTGAACAGATTTTGAAAAAGAAAAAAGGAAAAAAAAGCAGCAAAGGAAAAGATAAGGAATAAATCATCATTCTTTGAGCACTGTTTTGGGAGCAATATGTAAAAATCCTATAGTCAAACAAGAAGTGGAGGCCAGGTCCTTCCCAGGCTCTGTGTCTGTGTTACAGCTCCCCTGGCAGCCACAGCTGTAATTAAAAGTGTCACCACACACCCAAGGAGACATGTAGGAATGTCAGAGAGAGTCCAGAGCAGAACCCAGCCACGATTTCAGAGCTAAATTTAGAAGCTATTTAGCTGTGAGAGAGCAGAAAACAGTCAAAGGTGGCAGTGGCTTCAGAGAGTCCTGAAGTGGGGACTCGAGGGCAGGACAGTCCGGTGATCCAGCCTTAATTCCCATGTCAGAGGGTGGGATAGACAGAAAATAAGGTCAATTTTTAGCTGAAGTTTCTTCCTCAAGCAGTCTTTGAAAAGCTTTCCAGTAGCAATACAGCCATTAACAAAATCCAGTCATGTAATAAAAAGGACATAGAGAGACTGTGCCGGTTTTGGCTGGAGTAGAATTAATTTTCTTCACAGTTCCTGGTATGGGGCTGTGTTTTGGATTTGTGCTGTAATGTTGATAAAACAGGGATGTCTTTGTTATCTTTGGGAAGTGATTACAGTGAGCCTAGCTGGGTTCTGAAATCAACAGGTTGCACTAAAAACTGAAATTTCAATATAAAATGTCACTCAGACTAAGAACGAAATTAAACTTTGGAATATTTTCAAAAAGACAGAGAAATGTCTGTTCAGAAAAGCTCGTATTTCTGAAGGTTTTCAAAATCAGGGATTTCTACATTTTCACTCCTTAAAATAAAATTTACTGGATGTGCAAAAATGTGTATCACAGTAATTACTAAAACTGATACACTTCCAAAAATAAACAAGCACCTATTCAGTGTTGCATTTTCAACCTTTTCATTCAAATTTTTCCCCCCAAACCTTGTAGAAGCAGCAAGTCTGCTTTCAGATCAGGACAGATCTGACTCATATTCCTTTAACCTATAAGGCTCTGCTTATGGCTTTTGAGCTATGCAAATAAAAAACTGCAGAATGCTTATTAAAATCTAAGGATTAAAACTACCTGAAAACAGCTCATTTTCTCTTAAAATGGGGGGAGTCAATCCCAGCCTTTTTATTTTAGGATGGGTTAGTCCACTAGAAGCTGGAGCTCACAGGAGACTGCACTGGTTAGAGTAAGGAGGTGTCTGAGCATCCCTGCTGTGCCCTTCATAAATTCAGAGATAATTAAAGCTTTTTAAGGTGAGTGCAGGTCACAGCTAAGCACTCTGTGATTTAAAACCAGGATCTATTTGTCTGTGGTGCCTTTTTCTTCCAGGTTCCCGTTGTTGTGAGCACAGCAGAATTTGAATAGGATAAGCACTGTTCATAAACTCCTGCTTTCCATAAATTGCTCGTCGGATCAAAAGCAGAACCTCCATGCAAGTGCACAGAAATCTCCAGCTTTGATTTTGGAACAGATGAGGCACCCTGTGTTCCTCTAAGATTAAAAACACCCTGTTGGCATCGCACACAAGAGAGAAGGAAAGGGACGACGGGAAATTGTTCAAAACAAAGGAGATGGAAATTCAAAAATAGTATGAGCAGCTCAGATGACAGATTGAGAAGCGGATGAACTGCAATTAAAAGGACAATTTCATGGCCAAGGAGGATGCTCCAGACACAGTTAGAAAATGAAGACCCTCTGGACTAGCAGTGAGCTCAACTCAATATTTCTGATGGGAAAGAAAATGGAGGCAAACCACCAATTATAATTTTGTAATGTATTTAGAGGTTGTTACCTCTATCCATGATTTCATAGGTGCATTTCCAAATTAAAGGAAGAAAAACAAGGGTGAACCAAACCTGGGAGAAAATCACTAGCTCAACTGGAAAATGCAGATCACTCATTTCTCAAGCTTATTGAACAGGTGATCAAGGAAAAAGGTGACGCCACCAAAATAGAGCAGTTTATCACAAAAGCCAGCCATGGAAAAAAAAAAAAGTGTACTCTTTTTTCCTGCAGAAAAGATTTGATATAGAAAGAAATAAAATTCAGGAAAGCTTGTGATTAGTATTTTTAAGCTTGTAATATCTAATGACCATGAGCTAACACACAATTAAATGGCAGTGAGGATGGGTAAATCAGTCAGTGGTGATCAGTGTGCCCACTACAGCTGACCCAAAGTGTTGACACCAGGCTTGCTCAGCTCTGGTGGCTCAGGGCAGAGGTCCCTCCCTCCAGCCTGGGCTTCAGGTCCTGGGACAGAACAAACTGCAGACCTCAGCTGGAATGCCTCTGTCTTCACTCTTTCTGGACCTTGGGATAATCTGCTTGCAGTAACTACACCAATGGGGAGAAACTGTGCATTTCCAGTTGCGAAGGTGTGCTTAAAG
Organism: Ammospiza caudacuta; assembly: GCF_027887145.1. Classification (NCBI taxonomy): domain Eukaryota; kingdom Metazoa; phylum Chordata; class Aves; order Passeriformes; family Passerellidae; genus Ammospiza; species Ammospiza caudacuta. The sequence goes on along the minus strand of NC_080600.1, from coordinate 38,298,020 downwards.
GGTTAATATATTTGTAGATAATAGGCTTAGGACAGTTGGAGTCTAAACTTGTAGGAAACACAGATGAACAAACTTAATTGGGTTTTTGTTTAGGCTCCCCCCTCACTCTCCAAACTACAAAAGCAGAATTACTGCAAAAAGTCAGCATCAGAGGAGGGCCCCAGAACCAAAACCCTTCTGAGCAGTTTATTTCCACACCAGACTCAAGCGAACTGCACATTCA